>NC_041385.1:736668805-736688318 GCF_002162155.2 Triticum dicoccoides
CAAAAGGCCAAATAAAAGAAGGGGGAAAGGCCAAAAAAAAAGAAAGGCAAAAAAGGCCCAAAAAATAAGGGGGCAATGTTACTATCTTTTTCCACACTTGTGCTTCAAAGTAGCACCATGTTCTTCATATAGAGAGTCTCATATGTTATCACTTTCATACACTAGTGGGAATTTTTCATTATAGAACTTGGCTTGTATATTCCTACGATGGGCTTCCTCAAAATGCCCTAGGTCTTTGTGAGCAAGCAAGTTGGATGCACACCCACTAGTTTCTTTTGTTGAGCTTTCATACATTTATAGCTCTAGTGCATCCGTTGCATGGCAATCCCTACTCCTCATGTTGACATCAATTGATGGGCATATCCATAGCTCGTTGATTATCCTCGTCAATATGAGACTTTCACTTTTTTTGTCTTCTCCACACAACCCCATCATCATATTCTATTCCACCCGTAGTGCTATATCCATGTCTCACGCTCATGTATTGCGTGAAAGTTGAAAAAGTTTGAGATTATTTAAGTACGAAACAATTGCTTGGCTTGTCATCGGGGGTGTGCAAGATGGGAGCATTTTTGTGTGACGAAAATGAAGCATAGCCTAACTATATGATATTATAGGGATGAACTTTCTTTAGCCATGTTATTTTGAGAAGACATGATTACTTTCATTAGTATGCTTGAAGTATTACTATTTCTTATGTCAATATGAACTTTTATTTTGAATCATTTGGATCTGAACATTCATGCCACAATAAAGAAAATTACATTGAGAATTATGCGAGGTAGCATTCCACATCAAAAATTCTGTTTTTGTCATTTACCTACTCGAGGACGAACAGGAATTAAGCTTGGGGATGCTTGATATGTCTCCAACGTATCTATAATTTTTGATTGTTCAATGCTATTATATTACCCGTTATGGATGTTTATGGGCTTTACTTTACACTTTTATATCATTTTTGGGACTAACCTACTAACTGCAGGCCCAGCCCGAATTGCTATTTTTTTGTCTATTTCAGTGTGTCGAAGAAAATGAATATCAAACGGAGTCCTAACAGAATGAAACCTTTGGGAGCGTGATTTTTGGAACAAACGTGATCCAGAGGACTTGGAGTGGAAGTCAAGAAACAAGCGAGGCGGCCACGAGGGTGGAGGGCGCCCCCCTACTGGGCGCGTCCCCGTGCCTCGTGGTCCCCTCGGGCGTCCATCGACCTACTTCTTCCTCCTATATATATCCATGTACCCCGAAAACATCAGAAGCGACCACGAAAAACTATTTCCACTACCGTAACCTTCTGTATCTACGAGATCCCATCTTGGAGCCTTCGTCGGTGCTCCGCCGGAGGGGGAATCGACCACGCAGGGCTTCTACATCAACACCATAACCTCTTTGATGGGTTGTGAGTAGTTTACCACAGACCTTCGGGTCCATAGGTATTAGCTAGATGGCTTCTTCTCTCTCTTTGAATCTCAATACAAAGTTCTCCTCGATCTTCTTGGAGATATATTTGATGTAACTCTTTTTGCGGTGTGTTTGTCGAGATCCGATGAATTGTGGGTTTATGATCAAGTTTATCTATGAGAAATATTTGAATCTTCTCTGAATTCTTTTATGTGTGATTAAGTTATGTTTGCAAGTCTCTTCGAATTATCAGTCTGGTTTGGCCTACTAGATTGATCTTTCTTCCAATGGGAGAAGTGCTTAGCTTTGGGTTCAATCTTGCGGTGTCCTTTCCCAGTGACAGCAGGGGCAGCAAGGCACGTATTGTATTGTTGCCATCGAGGATAAAAAGATGGGGTTTATATCATATTGCATGAGTTTATCCCTCTACATCATGTCATCTTTCTTAATGCGTTACTCTGTTCTTTATGAACTTAATACTCTAGATGCATGTTGGATAGCGGTCGATGTGTGGAGTAATAGTAGTAGATGCAGGCAGGTGTCGGTCTACTTGTCACGGACGTGATGCCTATATACATGATCATGCCTAGATAATCTCATAATTATTCTCTTTTCTATCAATTGCTCGACAGTAATTTGTTCACCCACTGTAATACTTATGCTATCTTGAGAGAAGCCACTAGTGAAACCTATGGCCCCCGGGTCTATCTCTTATCATATAAGCTTTCAATCTACTTTAATTTGCATCTTTACTTTTCCAATCTATATCATAAAATACCAAAAATATATTTATCTTATCTTATTATATCTATCAGATCTCACTTTCGCAAGTGGCCTTGAAGGGATTGACAACCCCTTTATTGCGTTGGTTGCGAGTTCTTGTTTGTTTGTGTAGGTGCGTGGGACTTTTGAGGAGCCTCCTACTGGATTGATACCTTGGTTCTCAAAAACTGAGGGAAATACTTATGCTACTATTGCTGCATCACTCTTTCCTCTTCAAGGAAAACCAACGCAAGCTCAAGACGTAGCACACCGCTAGGTGACAGACCTATTACAAGAGCAGATGCATACATTATGAACGTTTGGCAAGCTCAATATGATGACTACTTGATAGTTTAGTGCACCATGCTTTACAGCTTAGAAGCGGGACTTCAAAGATGTTTTGAACGCCACAGAGCATATGAGATGTTCCAAGAGCCAAATTTGGTATTTCAGACTCATGCCCATGTCGAGAGGTATGAGACCTCTAACAAGTACTTTGCCTACAAGATGGAGGAGAATAGCTGAGCTAGCGAGCATGTGCTCAGAATGTCTGGGTACTACAATCACTTGAATCAAGTGGGAGTTAATCTTCCAGATAAGATAGTGATTGACAAAGTTCTCTAGTCACTGTCACCAAGCTAATAGAACTTGGTGATGAACTATAATATGCGAGGGATGACGAAAATGATTCCCGAGCTCTTCGCGATGCTGAAATTGGTGATGATAGAAATCAAGAAAGAGTATCAAGTGTTGATCGTTAACAAGACCACTAGTTTCAAGAAAAAGGGCAAGGGAAAGAAAGGGAACTTCAAGAATATAGGCAAGCAAGTTGTCACTCCCGTGAAGAGGCCCAAAGTTGGACCTAAGCCTGAAACTGAGTGCTTCTACTACAAAGGAAATGGTCACTAGAAGTACCCTAAATATTTGGCGGATAAGAAGGAAGACAAAGTGAACAAAGGTATATATGATATACATGTTGTTGGCGTTCTGGGAACGGGGGTCCCCAGACTTTCCTGCATGCGGCCTGCGGTGTGGCTCGAGTGTTGGCCCAGTATGGCCCATCTTCATCAACACAAGACTCAAGACCCTCGCGAGGGGCCAAGCCTCGCGGGCGGACGAATCGAGTCTTCTTCAGGAGCGGCCTCACCAGGCAGGCTCACGAGGAGGCGGAGAGATCAAGGCAGGGGCACCTCACGAGGTGCTCATGACGCAAGCCGTGACGATTGAGACCAGGCTGGCGCTAGGCGGGCGTCGACCCGCACAGTGTCCTTGTTTCCTCTTTGGTGCAAAGGGGGCAAGCACAGGCGTGGAGTACCGAGGCATCAGGCAAAGGTTGCCATTTCAGTGCAACGAGACCAAGTCCAGCGGGGCGGCAGGATGGAGGTCACAGTGGAGCCCAAGACGGCGTCATCGCCAGCGCCTTTGGCAACCGAAGACCAACTTTAGCCAGGATAACTTGTACTAGATGTTCCCCTTCAAAATGGCCGTTGTTGGTGCCCTTCCCGCTCAATATTTGGGAAGAGGGCCAGGGCCTCTATATATAGGGCTAGCCACCACAGTAGAAGGGATCTGATCGTGTTCTCATTAGATCGATAGGCGATCGAACTCATCCAAGCAGTTCATCGCACTAGCTCAAGAACACCTCTCGCGAGGCTGTTCGTCCTTTGTACTGTTCATCATCAGCCCCTGAGGCAATCCACCACACCACACACTGGAGTAGGGTATTACACCACAACGGTGGCCCGAACCAGTATAAATCTTGTGTCCCTCGTGTTGTTCATCGTTTTGCTTAGATTCTCAAGAGGCGATCGGATGTAGAGTGGTAGGGGGAAAATCTTCGCGCGCACCCTAGAGTTCGAACCTTAAGGGTCTACCGAAACCCCACATTCGACATTTGGCGCGCCAGGTAGGGGTGCGCCGAAGCTCTCCCTTCCATCGGCCCGCTCTCCATCAGCACCGCACTTCTCCCTCATGGCGGACATCGCGCCTCCGGCTCTGGCGGCCGGCGTCAGTGCTGGGGCCAGGGGGCTCCGGGCCCTGGCCCCCACCTTACGGCAGGTGAAGTGGCCGAACAAGTTCAAGCCAGACATGCCACCATGCTTCAACGACATGACGGATCTGCTAGCCTTCCTGCTGGCGTATGAGGAGGCCGTCCTCGAGGCGGGGGGCGACGACAGGGTTATGGCTAACTGGCTACCCATGGCCCTCACTGGTGTCCCGCGCATGTGGTTGCTCCACCTGCTAGCGGCTTCTGTGGCCTCCTGGGAGGAGTTGCGCAGCCGCTTCCTCGCCCAGTATGCTGCGCCGGCGCCCCCGGTCGTCGCAGCTCTCCTGGGCGGCTCGCTGGCGCCACCTTCGAGCCGCCACGTCAAGCCGTTCGTCCGCCGGATTGGTGCTGTCCTCAAGCGCCGTGAAGCCTCCCCGGGCTGGGTGGCACCCAAGGCCGATTTGACCTTCAACTCCGACGATCACCCCTCCAACATCGCCTGCTCGGGCGCGCTCCCAATGCTATGCACCCCCACCATCTGCCAGGTGGCCGTCACTAGGACCCTCATCGACGGCGGTGCCGTCCTCAACATGCTCTCTGTGGAGGCCTTCAGCCTCCTCCACGTGCAGCTGGAGCGACTCCGGCCGAGCAGGCCCTTCTCGGGCATCGAAGGCAGTTCCACCGGCTCCCTGAGGCAGATCCGCCTCTCGGTGACCTTCGGCACCCACGACAACTTCCGCACGGAGCTGGTCGACTTCGACATCGCCCCCATCGGCCTCCCGTATAACGCCATCCTCGGCTACCCTGCCTTGGCCCAGTTCATAGCAGCGACTCACCCGGCCTACAACCTCATGAAGATGCCCGGAGCAGCGGCGTCCTTACCGTGCCTGGAGATGCGAGGGATGCCCTACAGGCACTCAAGCTCGCTTTCAAGGCGGCCGCAATGACGCAACCCGCCAGCGCTGACACCCTCGAGCCCAGGGGGCTACGCCGGCCAAGAAGAAGCAGCTATTCACCCAAGACAAGGCAGAGACCAAGCAAGTACCGGTTGACGAAGATGGATCTTCTGGCGCTACCTTCACCATAGGCGCCAATCTCGACCCTGAACAGGAGGAGGCCCTGGTGAAATTTCTGCACGCGAACAAGGAGGTGATTGCATGGGAACCTGATCAGCTAGCAGGGGTCCCAAGAGAGGTGATTGAGCACCATCTGAACATGTGCCCCACCGTGCGCCCCGTGAAGCAGAAGGCAAGGCGACAGTCCACCAAGAAGCAGGCCTTCATCGTCCAAGAAACCCGCAAGTTGGAGGCTGCCGGTGTCATTCGCGAGGTTCGCTATCCTGAATGGCTGGCCAACCCTGTTATCGAGCCAAAAAAGGGGGGAAAGAGCGCATGTGCGTCGACTTCACCAACCTCAACAAGGCCTGCCCTCAGGATCCATTCCTGCTCCCCCACATCGACCAGATCATCGATTCCACCGTCGAGTGCGACTTGCTGTGCTTCCTGGATGCCTTCTCAGGCTATCACCAAATTAAGATGGCGGTAGAAGATGTGGAAAAACGGCCTTCCTGACCCCGTGCGGAGTATACTACTATACCTGCATGCCGTTCGGGTTGCGCAACGCGGGCGTGGCCTTTCAGCGACTGATGCACATCGCCTTGGGCCGGCAGCTCGGGAGAAACACCGATGCCTACGTCGACGACATCGTGGTGGAGTCTTGGGAGGCGAAGACCCTGATACAGGACCTGGAAGAAACCTTCGCGAGTCTTCACAAAGTGGACCCGCGACTCAACCCAGAGAAGTGCGTATTCGGCAAGCTTTTGGGCTTCCTCGTGTCGCACAGAGGTATCGAGGCTAACCTAGAGAAGGTCAAGGCAGTCGAAGATATGAGTCCACCGAAGACACTCAGAGAAATGCAGAAGCTCACCAGGCGAGTAACAGTGTTCGGACGCTTCATCTCCAAGCTGGGGGAACGAGCATTGCCCTTCTTCAAGCTGATGAAGAAGAAGGGCCCGTTCGAATGGACTGAAGAGGCTGACAAGGCGTTCCAAGATCTCAAGAAGTACCTTACCAGCCCTCTGGTGATGGTAGCTCCGCGCCCTCAGGAGCCCTTGGTACTCTACCTTGCAGCCACGTCCTACTCCGCCAGCGCAGCCCTGGTGGAAGTTCGGGAGGAGCGCCGGGCCAAGACCACGGCAGTCGCAGCCCTGGCCGAAGCGGAACAAGGCCAGGAAATCCTAGCGAAGACCACGACCGCAGCAGATGGGGATCAGCCTCAGCAGGGGGACACACCTAGGGCGGAGGAGGCCCCGCCAGGCGGCCAGGCGCCGGGGGCTCCACCGTCTCGGGAGGTGCCTCGACCTCCGGAAGACGCAGACCACGCTAGCACTCTCAACCTCGTCAAGCATCCTGTGTACTTCATTAGCACAGTGCTGCGTGACGCGAGGGCACGATACCCCGTGCCTCAGAAACTCCTCCTTGCGTTGCTAGTGGCCTCACACAAGCTGCGGCACTACTTTCAAGGTCACCCCATCAAGGTCATCTTGGCATATACCTTGGAAAGGGTACTCAGGATCCCCAACTCAAGTTGGAAGGGTCGCTGAATGGAACATTGAGTTGCAAGCATTTCAGCTGGAATCCAGCATGACCAGGGTCATCAAGGGATCCGCACTTGTGGATTTCGTGGCGGAATGGACGGAGGCACCAGGGCTCGAAGCGGGCGAGGATCGGTCGCTTTCCCCAGGAAGTGAAGCATCGGACGGCTGGGTCATGTACTTCGACGGGGCGTTCTTGCGACATGGCATGGGGGCAGGCGCAGTGCTCATATCTCCCACCCAGGACAAGCTCTATTATGCCATGCAGCTCTGCTTCCAGCATGGAGAGAAGGTCTCCAATAACATAGCAAAATACGAGGGCCTGATAGCAGGCTTGAAAGCTGCAGCCGCCTTGGGGGTAAAGCGCCTCATCATCAAGGGCGATTCACAACTCCTCGTCAACTTATCCAACAAGGTATACGAGCCGAAGGACGAACACATGGAAGTATATCTTGCGGAGGTCCATGGGATGGAGAAGCAGTTTTTGGGGTTAGAGTTGCAACACGTGCCCCGTGGCACCAATCAAGAGGCTGATGACATCGCCAGGAGGGCGTCCAGGCGGCTGCCTCAGAAGCCCAGCGTCTTTGAGGAACGACTCTTCAGACCCTCAGCAGCACCTACGCAAGCAAGTACAGCGCAACCTCAGGAGGAGCTCCCCCAACCGCCTACCTCAGGAGCCCCGGCCTGCGGCCCGACCTCGGGAGCTCGCCTGCTCCTGGCACTAGAGCCTCAGGAGGTATGTTGGACCGCAGAATTCAAAGATTACTTGACGCAAGGGACTGTGCTAGAGAAGGAGGAGGACGCAGAACGTTGGCGCGGCAGGCCACAGCCTACTGTGTTCAAGTCGGAGAACTCTATTGAAAGCGGCCGAATGATGTTTCCCTGCATTGCATCTCCAGGGAGCAAGGGAAAGAGTTACTGGCATACATTCACGGTGGAGACTGTGGGCACCACTCGTCTTCACGGACCCTCATCGGAAAGGCGTTTCGGAGCGGGTTCCATTGGCCAACAGCGCTCAACGACGCGATCGAACTGGTGAACGCTTGTGAAGCCTGTCAGTTCCACGCTAAGAAGATCCATCAACCGGCGCAGGGCCTGCAAACCATCCCCCTTTCATGGCCATTCACAGTTTGGGGATTGGACATCCTTGGCCAATTTCCCCGGGCGCCAGGGTGCTACCGCTACATCTACGTCGCCATCGACAAGTTCACAAAGTGGGTAGAGGTGGAAGCCGTCCACACCATCCCGGCTGGCTCAGCGGTCAAATTCATCAAGGGCCTCATGAGCCGGTTTGGGGTGCCTAATCACATCATCACCGACAACGGTTCACAGTTCACCAGCAATCTCTTCAAAACATATTGTGCTAACCTTGGAACGCAGACATGCTACGCTTCGGTGGCACACCCTCGGAGCAACGGCCAGGCTGAACGAGCCATCGTGGAGGTCCTGAAAGGCCTCAAAACCCGGACCTTCAAGAAGAAGTTGGAGGCCTGCGGCAGGGGCTGGCATGACGAGCTTCAGTCCGTGTTATGGTCCATCCGCACAACCACTACCAAGTCAACCGGCCAAACCCCGTTCTTCCTCGTCTACGGGGCTGAGGTGATCCTTCCTCACGAGGTCAGGCATCGCTCCGCGTGGGTCCTGGCTTTCGACGAGGCACAACAGGACGCCATGTGGGTGGTGGACCTCGTGCTGGGAGAGGAACACCGTCGAGAGGCTGCGCTTCGGGAAGCGAGGTACCAACAGGCGTTGCGGCGGTACCACTACCGCAACATCCGCCCCAGGACCCTCGGGGTAGGTGACCTCGTGCTCTGGCGGGTGCTCTCCAGGGAAGGGCTGCACAAGCTCTCGCCCATGTGGGAGGGCCCGTTCAAGGTTGTTCATGTCTCCATGCCTGGCGCCGCGCGCTTGTAAACTCAGGAGGGGGAGCCCATCCCGAATGCATGGAACATCCAGCACCTCCGGAAGTTCTACCCTTGAAGGAAGGCCCAGTGCCTGTAAAGAAGGCTCGGCGCCTGTGAAGCTAGTTGTACCGAGAAAGGCCCGGAGCCTGTGAAGCTAGTTGTACCGAGAAAGGCCCGGTGCCTGTGAAGAAGGCCAACGCCTGTGAAGCTCATCGCCCCGAGAAAGGCCCGGAGCTTGTGAAGAAGGCCAATGCCTATGAAGCTCGCCGCCCGTGACACTCTCACGTAATAATGAGTTGTGGTTGTACACGCCCCGGAGTCTCCGGAGAGCCGCCCTCGGGCCTCGGGGGCTCCCGCCCACGCCCAGCGGCAGCACTTAGCTCCGCGTTGGTGAGAAGACGTCGAAGACTAGATTAGGTGCCGGACGCGGCTTTTTCATTTGCTTTCTTTAGTTGGCTTGTTCATCCTTATTTGAAATTTTATTGGAGTTGCTTTTAGCGTTGTTGCCATCCCCGACCCATGATTATCTGTCTTTGTCGCCCACCAGACTCGTTTTCTCTTTCGCAAGTCTCGCGAGGGGATTGTGTGGGTGCCCTCGCGAGCGTTTTCTGACCCAGTCTCGTGAGGCTTTCCTATCCAAGTTCACCGCGGGAGCACTCCTCCCGGTCCGTGCCCCACGGGCATCGCAATGCGAACACAGGACCTGAGTCGGTTGCCCTCACGACCAAGACCGAAAGTTACCTCTCCTGACTAATCCTTGTAGGCCACAAGGCGCGCGACGAGACCACAGCCTCGAGAAGCGAAGACTATGGCAAGTCCCCCCGAGCTAAGTGGTTCCTACATATGAGCACGCAGCACCAAAACACAGCATGGGAACAACAAAAGTAGCATAATAGTTAAACGGCAACAGTCCAGCTCGCCCCTACGGGGCCCCACACTACTCTCTCTTTGTGCAGGAAAGGGAGGGAAACAAAATAGACACGGCTTGCCCGACACCGGCTCATGGCGAGGGCTTGTACTGCCTCCGGAGCTTAGTCAGACCCCTCCTCACGCTTCACCGAGGCGCGACGACGGGCTGACCCTCTACCTCCCACAAGGAAGCGCGACGGCGTGGTGGCTGGTCACGGCCACCGCTGGAGGAGCTGCCATCCGATGGGGAGCCACCGAAGCTTGGCGAGCTGCGAACGCCGCCGGCCACGCGCCCACCTTCATCTTCATCTCGACCATCGCCGAGGCTGGGCACCCGGTCGCCATCATCATCTTCGGGGCAGCACCCAGCGCGGCGGCCATCTTCTCCAAACACCCTCACATAGAGGGTGGAGTCGCCGTCAAACTTAAAATGCAGGGTGCACCGCCGGCTCAGGCCACGCGCGCGGGCAAAGGTTTGCCAGCAGCGGGCGAGAGCCACATTCCCGATGACGGAGATCTCCAGTGAGGCCCAGGAGGCCCTGCTGCAGCAACCGTCCGCTTGAAGCCAGAGGCCACCAGGAGCGCCAGCCGGGAGTTCGCATGCAAAGAAGCGGGGAAGCTGGAGCCAGCTGCTGGTTAGGTCCAATGACCACACGACGAACTCCGGCAGCACCTCCGCAGAATGGAAGCGAGTCCTAGGAGGCCGCACGGCCATGACGCGCCCTCCTCCACTCACTAGGCGCCCATCACCACACGGGAGATCGCAGCCGTGACAGGGGGAGCCACTGTGGGAGTCGCAAGATGCTTGCGGGGACGACCCCGGCCGCGCTTGGGCGGGGGAGAGTCGGGCCCTTCCCGACGAGCCTTTCCCTTCTCCGCGGCCGAAAACCTCTTCGGTGGCGCCATAGAACACGGTGAGCAGATGGGATGGGAAGAAAGAAGAAGCAAAGGGGAAGCTGTGCAGTAGGGGCCTGCGCTTTCCTGCATTTATAACCGAAGGAGGCCAACTGTCGGCCTCTACGATCTCAGGTAATCATGACTCATTTCTTCATGCAGGGACTTGTCAAGTCAAGCAGTTGCCGTGGCAATGTGGGGAAGCGGAGGCGCCCATGTCCAATCAACCGCCACGCGGCGCCCAAGGCCACAGGCTGATGGGGCCCGCAGGGCTCCGCACTTGCCCATTCGCTTCTCTGTAAGCCAAGTCCGAGCGCGCCTTGGGCCTGGGGGCTACTGTCAGCGTTCTGGGAACGGGGGTCCCCAGACATGCCTGCCTGCGGCCTACGGCGTGGCTCGAGTGTTGGCCCAGTACGGCCCATCTTCATCAACACAAGACTCAAGACCCTCGCGAGGGGCCAATCCTCGCGGGGCGGATGACACGAGGCTCTTCAGGAGCAGCCTCACCAGGAAGGCTCACGAGGCGGCCGAGAGATCAAGGTGCTCGTGACGCAAGCCGTGACGATCGAGACCAGGCAGGCGCCAGGCGGGCGCCGGCCCATGCAGTGTCCTTGTTTCGTCTTTGGTGCAAAGGGGGCAAGCACAGGCGTGGAGTACCGACGCATCAGGCAAAGGTTGCCATTTCAGTGCAACGAGACCAAGACCAGCGGGGCGGCAGGATGGAGGTCACCGTGGAGCCCAAGACGGCGTCATCGCCAGCGCCTTTGGCAGCCGAAGACCAACTTTAGTCAGGATAACTTGTACTAGATGTTCCCCTTCAAAATGGTTGTTGTTGGCGCCCTTCCCGCTCAATATTTGGGAAGAGGGCCAGGGCCTCTATATATAGGGCTAGCCACCATAGTAGAAGGGATCTGATCGTGTTCTCATTAGATCGATAGGTGATCAACCTCATCCAAGCAGTTCATCGCACCAGGTCAAGAACAACTCTCGCGAGGTTGTTCGTCCTTTGTACTGTTCATCATCAGCCCCTGAGGCAATCACCACACCACACACTGGAGTAGGGTATTACACCACAACGGTGGCCCGAACCAGTATAAATCTTGTGTCCCTCATGTTGTTCATCGTTTAGCTTAGATTCTCGTGAGGCGATCAGACGTACAGTGGTAGGGGGAAGATCTTCACGCGCACCCCAGAGTTCGAACCTTAAGGGTCTACCGGAACCCCACATCCGACACATGTTATTGATGTGTACCTTACTAGTGCTTTTAGTAACCCCTGGGTATTTGATACATGTTCGGTTGCTAAGATTACTAACTCGAAACAGGAGTTGCAGAATAAATGGAGACTAGTTGAGGGTGAAGTGGCGATGTGTGTTGGAAGTGGTTCTAAGATTGATATGATCATCAACGCACACTCCCTATACTTTCGGGATTAGTGTTGAACCTAAATAAATTTTATTTGGTGTTTGCATTGAGCATGAACAACATAGGATCGTGTTTATTGGAATATGGTAATTCATTTAAGACAGAGAATAATTCTTGTTCTGTTTACATGAATAAAACCTTCTCTGGTCATACACCCAATGTGGATGGTTTATTGAATCTCGATCGTAGTGATACACATATTCATAATATTGATGCCAAAAGATGCAAATTTGATAACGATAGTGCAACATAGTTGTGGCACTGCCGTTTAGGTCATATTGGTTTAAAACGCATGAAGAAACTCCATGCATATGGACTTTAGGAATCACTTGATTATGAATCATTTGATACTTGTGAACCATGCCTCATGGGAAGGATGACTAAAACTCCGTTCTCTGGAACAATGGAGCGAGTCAATGACTTATTGGAAATAATACATACCGATGTATGTAGTCCGATGAGTGTTGAGGCATGCGGCGGGTACCATTATTTTCTAACCTTCACAGATGATTTGAGCAGATATGGGTATATCTACTTAGTGAAACACAAGTCTGAAACATTTAAAAAGTTCAAAGAGTTTCAGAAAGAAGTGGAGAGTCATCGTAACAAGAAATAAAAATTTCTACGATCTGATCGCGGAGGAGAATATTTGAGTTACGAATTTGGCCTTCATTTAGAACAATGTGGGATAGTTTCACAACTCACGCCACCTAGAACACCATAGCGTAATGGTGTGTCCGAACGTCGTAACCGCATTTTATTAGATATGGTGCGATCTATGATGTCTCTTACTGATTTACCTATATCGTTTTGGGGTTATGCATTAGAGACATCTGCATTCACGTTAAAATAGGGCACCGTCTAAATCTGTTGAGATGACACCATATGAATTGTAGTTTAGCAATAAACCCAAGCTGTCGTTTCTTAAAGTTTGGGGTTGCGACACTTATGTCAAAAGCCTTCAGCCTGATAAGCTCGAACCCAAATCGGAGAAGTGCGTCTTCATAAGATACCCTAAGGTAAAAATTGGGTACACCTTCTACCACAAATCCGAAGGCAAGGTCTTTGTTGGCAAGAATATGGAACCTTTCTAGAGAAGGAGTTTCTCTCGAAAGAATGAGTGAGAGGAAAGTAGAACTTGATGAGGTAATTTTACACGTGGCATCCACCGTAACGGAAAACAAAGCTATCGGGTTGGGTTTTGGATCCGATAACCCATTAACAGCCACGAGCAAAGGGGATTTTCCACGTGTAAAATCATCATTGGCTGGAGGAAACATGTGTCGGCTCATCGTTGGGACAGATGTCATCCACTCATTGGACAGAAGGTGCCTATGATACATTGACACGTGGCACGGCCCAACAGAGGCCCATTCCTATGAAAAGGCTGGCACATTTACTTGGTCAAAAGGTGGCGGGCCGACCCATGGAAAGCATGTTAACGCCCTGTTCGCATATAGCCCATTTACAACCCGCTAACCCAAGGCCCGTTACGCCCTATCTGGGCCATCCAATATGATTCCAGCCCGTTTTCAGTTCTGGCCCATGTATGGCCCATGACTTCTTTCGGCCCATATGAGGCCATTTGTAACTCTTGGCCCATTAACGGCCCGTCATGAAACTGGCCCGTAATGAACAGTGTATCACTTTACAACCATTAACGGCCCGTGCTGAAACTGGCCCATAATGAACAGTATATCACTTTATACCCATTAACGGCCCGTTATTCCGTTGGGCCGTTTCCAGCCCATATTATCGTTCGGCCTTCTTAGAGCCCATTTATTCTTGGGCTCATTTCCAGCATTCATTTACTTACGGCCTGTTACTGTCATTTTCTGCTTGTGGGCCAAATTCAGCCCGTGGTTACAGTCGGCCCGTTTGTGGTCCGTTAATACGTTGGGTCGTTTTCATAGCGTCATCAAATACAGCCTATTCACGATGGCCTGGTCGGCCCATGAACGGATGATTCCAACTCTAGCCCGTTTACGGCCATAATGCGGTCTGTTTGGCCCATGTTTGGCCAATCGATCATATGGCCCATATAAGGCCCATTGATGATACGGCACGTAGAAGGCCCATTGTTTCTACGGCCCGTAGGAGGCCCACTGTTTCTATGGCCTGTAGGAGGCCCAGTGTCACTACAGTAAATATTAGCCATGGTTATTGTGGCCTAGTTTTAAAAAATAGGTTACTGCAGCCACTAGCAAACCGCGGAAAAAGAACTGCAATGACTATAAGCAAACAAATAAACAGGACAACAAGGAAATAAATCAGCAAGCAACTAACGCTAGGCTATCACGGCTATTACACATATTACATCCACTGGGCATCAAAGTTCGCTACCAGTGCAAATATAGGGAACAAAGCAGCATATCATATTCACTGGTTATCAAAGTTGGCGACCAGCACAAATAAACGCCGCAGCAAAACAAATCCAGAACTGAAACCACTTCAGAAGATCTCAAGAAACAATATCCTGGGTACCCATAATGCTGGCAAGATGCTTAGCAAGCTTATTAACTTTCTCTTGTTTGGCGCTTCAATCCTCCAGCGCTTGCTGCTGCACCAGGAAATATGCATCTGAATTCTGCAGGGACTTCCTCAGTCCTTCAGCTTCCTATCGCAGCACATCTGATCGATGTCTTTCAACTTGAAGTTGATACTCAAGAAGACGAACTGATTCAGACAGTGAGTTCGAAGAGCTTGTGCCAGCAGTAGTGGCCAGTAACTCGAACACTACATCAAGACAGGACTTTTGGGTTCTCTCACTGTCGTCAAGATAGTTTTTATCAGCTTTTTTGGAGACCAACAGGGATGTCTCACTATCATGAACCTTATCTGCATTACTTCCTTTACCATTACATAACGCGGTACTGTTCTCCAATATTTTGTCCGCATTCTAAAAGAGAAACAAGCAGACACATCACAGGTTTACCATGTTGTATATGAAACTCATTTTGGTAAATGAGTTCAGTAGTAAAGTGGACAGGATAACAACATGAAACAAACATATATCTATGTACCATGGTCACTTTAAGGTCTATATCATTCTAGTTTTTGTTGCCAAATCAAGATAGAGACACAGTTCAAATTTTGTTCAAGACAAAGCAGAATAGACAGAATATAAGTGTTGGAAACTATAGAGCAATAACAACACTTTTAATGTGCATGACATGAGAATATAACTGTTTATTCAATTGAAACTGAAATCATCATAGAGCAGGTTACAACAGGAAACCAGTTAAAGAAACAGGTTTGAAACATACCTGTTGCACCATTGGAGTTTCAATTCCATCCTTCAAATTTGAAAATAGTTGGTATGAGTAAATACAGTAATGCAAGAGCAAAGGAGTATGAACCATAGCTACAGAACCTAACCTGAGAACAAATCTTCTTCTTCTTTAAGCGTTGAGTTGGGATTCGAAGTGGTGGTCCTCGTGCTTTGGGCACTGTAGTTCCCTTACTAACTACTCGTGTTTGGGTGCTCTGTGGTGGAGACGGTGTTGTGTCAATTGGAACTGGGTTACTATCTGCCGGGGTTGGGGTTAGAAGGGGTGTAGCTGGTTCTCTATCCAACTGGGTAGGGGTACAATCTGCGAGAGTCTGGGTTATGTGTGGTGGATCTGGTCCTTGGGCAAGTACAACCGTGGTTCTATCTGCATCAACTGGGAGCACTATCTTTTCTGAATTCCGTGTTGTTACTCCCTTAGATACTGCCACCACCCTCTCCAATTCAAATGGCTAATAAACAAGAAAAGTAGTTGAAAGTATAGACATTGAATGATAGATAGGTGCAATGGATAGTGGGGAATAAAAGAGGGCATGAAATAATTCATATTTATGTTGTCTAACCAAACATGATAGCATGACACAATTTCACATATATGATGGCTAACTAACCCTGATAACATGACACAATTTAACATTATGATGGCGAACTAAAAAAGATGGAAAGACATAGTTCAAAATATGATGACTATGAAAACATGATGACATGATATAACTATATAATGTGTTTATTAAATAGGTTGGCATGCCATAATTCACATACATTCACGGATAGAATGCCATAACTCAAAATATGATGACTAAATAGAATGCCATAACACTAAACAGGATGAGATGATACAATTATATGATGTCTTTATTAAATGGGTTACCATGCCATAATTCAGATAGATGATGTGTATGTACTATAAAACATGATGGCATGATATAATTCAAATATATGATTTATATAGTAAGCAAGTAAGCAGATGGCAATCCATATATGATGTAAAAACTAAGCAATGCAAGACAATATGCATGACATGGGTAATATAACCCTGCCAAGTTTGAGCATAGACCTCAGGGGGGAAATAGGACTGGTCATCAGTCTCTGAATCCTCCTCTGAGGAGCCCTCTGTAACCAGCAAGATGTCTGCTTCAGCAGGTAGCATTGTCTGCTCTGAATACCTTGTTTTCACTCCAGATACTTCCATCACCACTTCAAATGGCTGATGCACAGGAAGAGTAGTTGAATATACAAACATTATCGACAAATGGAACACGTAATACAAAAAAATGATAGCATGATATAATTCACATACATGACAATTGGCTAAACAGTATGGCATTGCATAGTTCACATATATAATGCCTTTGCAACAAGATAGCATTGTATAATTCACATATATAATGTCTTGCAACAAGATGGCAGTGCATAATTCACATATAGACACTGAACAAGTGGCATTCACACAAAGCATTCTAAACTAATCAAATGACATAGCAATGTGAGACACCATACGCACGATATGAGCAACATAACCCTGCCAAGTTAGAGCATACACCTTGGGGGGGGAGGGGAATAGGACTGGTCATCTGTCTCTGAATCCTCCTCTGAGGAGCTATCCGTAACCAGCGAGATATGCACTTCGTCAGATAGCATAGTCTGCTCTGAAGAGCTTGTTTTCACTCCAGAATTTGCCATCACCGTGTCAAATGGCTGATGCACATGAAGAGCAGTTGAACATACTAACATTGTTGACAAATGTAATATGTAACGAAAAAAAAGGATGGCCTGATATAATTTACATATAAGATGAGTGGCTAAGCAGGATGGCATTGCAAAATTCACATATATGATGCCTGGCTAAAGAAGATGTCGTTGCATAATTCACATAAACGATGAATAAACTAAACAGATGGCATTCACACAAAGGATGTCCAAACTAAGCAGATGACATATTTGATGTATAAAGTAAGCAATGCAAGGCACCATATGCATGATATAACCAACATCAGCATGCCAAGTTAGAGCAAAGACCTCAGGGGGTAAATAGGAGTTGTCTTCTCCTTCTGAATCCCCCTCAGAACAGATATCTTCCTCTCGATTATAATCCGACATGTGTGGAGGGGGGGCTGCCTTTGCGCCTACCATGGAGCGACGTCTGCATGAAATTTTATTTCCACGCAAGGCTCGTCTCTTTTGCTCTACATGTTTAGTTCCATTGCTTACAATAACGGTCATGCATAGGAATAAAACATAGTGAGATTATGTAAGGACTGCATGCAGAAATCCAGAGTGATGCTAGCAACCTATGGATAGACCCAAAACCAATAATAGCAGGCAGATAATGGCTTCAATTAAAAAATACAGATAATGGCTTCTTTACTGTTTGTTTCCCACCCAACATGAAACTCATAGTAGACACCGGAGATTATCCGGATAGCAAATAGATATTATTGATTGCGGCCCCGATATGTACCCCACAACCATTTAAAAACTCAAGTTTGACCATTAGTTTGGAGCTGACTCAGAGTCTAATCGGTGAACATGATGATAAAGTAGCATGTAATATTAAGTGATGCATAACATAAGCAGACACGAAAGAGTGTGACCTCTCTTGCGGACCCGTGTAGTCCTCGAGGTCATCTTCTCGGTTGATGATGGTAATGCAGTTTTCATGGCTGCCGGTGACAGGGAAGAAGATCTGAGGCGGCGAAAGACAGTCTGGAGGCCGGATCCCTGCTGTGCTGGACCCTTCTGTCGTCGGAGCAACTGAGCTGGGGTGGACGATGGCGCAGCAGGAGCGGGACAAACCACGCAAGGTTTTATTTGACAACTATCTATAAGAGAAGTAATTCTGTAAGGGCTCGTTTGAATTGGAGGATTCCAACAATGCAGGGATAGGAAATAGTCAGGAATAGGATAGGAATGCACGTGCAAAACACAGGATTTCTGCCAATCTGGGTGTTTGATTCACAACAATTGGAAGATCACAGGATGCAAAGAAGCATGGTGAGATTAAGTCAAACCACTAGAAAATGTAGGGTTATAATGCTATTATGCTACTATCTCTTAGTCTTGTGCTTCATGAATAGGAATTTGAAAAGGAGGACAAGTGAAAATTAAAATTCCTATGTTTTTTCTCTCAAGGAGACACTAAAGGAACAAATCCTACAGTTTTCCTTTGCTCCATTCATTTGAAACAAATTCATGAATAGTAGTACCATAGGAAACTTCCCAATTCCTATGTTTTTCATTCACTTTTCCTTTCAAGCACTGGCGATTCTAGTAGGCAGGCTTGAGCAAGGAAAAGCCTACACTAAAAAAATGTTTTTGTGCTACTTCTATTACTTTGGACCCAGGCCACTGCCCTACTAGCTCAACTCCCAGGGCCGTCGACAAATGCACAGCTCAAACGCGCAGAGATAAATAATGATGGCGTTCCAGAGAGTTCATCACGGAAAGCTAAGTTTCCTGGTACCTCATTGCTTGTCATATAGTAGGATAAAATAATCGTATTTCCCATTATTACGTGTGCTGAGTGGACAATATATTTAACATGTAGAGTAAAAAAGAGATGCAACAAGTGTACAACCTCTTTGGCGAAGCCATGTCGATCTCAGCGTGATTGGGCTGGCCAGTGAGGATGCTCCGGCTGACTTGGCTGTCGGAGGAGGGGAAGAAGATCTTAGGTGTCTGGAGATGGAGCCCAAGGTACTGCTCCGCTGTGATGGAGGGTTTCGTCGTTGGACCAGCTTCGGTGAGTTGTACGACGCCGAGGCTGAAGTAGGACAAGAGAGACAAGGTTAACCTGAGTGGAATTCTAATAGCATCTCCAATACATGACGTAAAATACATAACCACAAAGTGCTAGATGTAAAATACATCAGCCGCTCATCTCTGAACTTAACTGTCGAAACTGAATTTAACTGTCGAAACTGAATTTAACTGTCGAAACTGAACTTAACTGTCAAAACTGAATTTTGCTGTCGAAACTTAATTTTGTTGACGAAATTGAACGCACTAGCAAGGTGAGGCTACACGTCGGTCGACTAACTTTTTCATCTCTGGTCAGTCGATTTTGCAGTCGTTGGATACGAAATCAAGGGCATGCAGTTCATCTTCAACCACCACCCCCCTGAGCCGCCAGCCACCACCGGCCAAACAGCAGCCCCCCGCCGCCCGCGGCCGGCGGTGCGCCGCCCTGACCGCCCCGGAAACACTCCCCGCCGCCGGTCCAACGCCGCCCCGGCCATCCCTCTAGGCCACCGCGTGCCGAGCTTTTTCTCCGGTGATCCCCCTGCCACCGCCCCACCACCACCGGCGACCACCGCCCCCACCCTGACCCCTAAGATAGATTGTGGGGTA
>NC_041385.1:736688711-736778795 GCF_002162155.2 Triticum dicoccoides
GACTGAAGTGTAGCTAAATCGAAGCAGCATCGCAAGCAAGAGCAAGAGCGAGAGCAGCATCACGAGCAGGAGAAATAGCAAGAGTAGACCAGGCAGGGGACCGAGAGCAAGAGCAGAACAGCAGCACGAGCGAGAGCTAAAGCAGCAGTAGCTCCTACTGATGTGGATGTCGCTGCCGAAGGAGCGACGCCGTGGAGGAAGTGGCCGGCGACGCCGCCGAGGATGGAGCCGCACCGTGTTGGCTCGGGATCGAGCGTCGGCAGTAT
The DNA here is from genome assembly GCF_002162155.2 of Triticum dicoccoides. NCBI lineage: Eukaryota > Viridiplantae > Streptophyta > Magnoliopsida > Poales > Poaceae > Triticum > Triticum dicoccoides. The sequence continues at coordinate 736,688,978 of NC_041385.1, forward strand.
CAAGAAGAAAATGCGGTGATTAGTGTACAACCTCTTTGATGGCGCCGATTAGGCCGCAACTACATCCGATGAAACGGTGATAATGATGCTCTTCCGGAAGTGTAGGTGAAGACGGAGGTGTGGGAATGGAGGTGGCCTGAAAGACGAGGGGAACATCGGGGCAGCTCCTTGGAGGTGGAGGTCGGGGTGGCTGAACCGGAGGGATGACGAGATCAACGATGGATCCTCATCCAGTACGGTGGATGAGGGACGTTGAGCTATTGCTATGGACGACATCGTCGGGGAAGAGGCTCCGACTGGGTGGCGGACGGAGCAGGGTGTGGGGCTTCATCACGGGTTTTCGCAGCCTCGGTGTACGAATGGGTGGGTGGATGTGATGGTTGTGAGGAACCATGGCTTAGGGACGCGCTTGTCGGAAATGTGGGGTAAGTTACGGAAGTACCCCCCCACCAATTTGAGGCGGTTCCTTCGGTTTAGGGCTACCGCGGGCATTTCGCGTGTCGGGATTTCATAGGTGGCAGTTTTTGCGGGCGTTGTAATTTTGGAATAGCAAGGCGCGGTTTGAGATGGAGGGAGTGGTCGGAGCACGACGAGACAAAGATATATCTTAAATATTTCGGGCTAACAAGGCGCGGGTTGAAATTTCCGGACAAGCCTAACGTGTACTGTACCAAATCAATGCCCACTACAAATGTCATTCAAAACTTTGAATTCATGTTATGTTCAATTAAAATATTTTAGTACGTGTATAATGCATGCAACCTACTACTCAAATGAACGTTTTAGTGCATTCCAAACGTATATACTACCGCTTCAATATGAACTAAATTTGAATTCGTTTCTCTATTTGAATAACATCTACAGTCATGATTGTTGTGAAGTCAAAGCATTTGAAATCATTTCTGTATTTTAATAAGATCTAAAATCATCATCATTGTCAAGTTAAACCATCGTTTGTGTATTATCTTCATAGCACAGCACATGATTAGTCTCGAGTTACATATGAACTATGTGTACTATATGAACTCGAACTCGATTTTTTGAATCCACTTTATGTTGATTTCAAATCACATTACATTTCTAGCTCTAGCTAGATCTTCATAATCTAAACCATGTCTCAGATGTATAATGTGTTTATCACATTATGTATGGTACCCCGCCCCCTACGCCTACAAGTATTTAGCTGTGAGTTGCAAACACCACACATTACCACAAATTCAAATAAAATGTGAGAATGTTCGATATATAGTATTGTTTAGATTGTTCGATATTTAGTTGTAAGCTGCAAACGCCACACATTATCACAAATTCAAATAAAATGTGAGATTGTTTGATGTATAGTATGGTTTAGATTGTTCAACATTTAGCTGTTAGTTGCAAACGCCATGCATTATCACATTATGGTATAACATGTGCACAACACTTGTATCACCGCTATATTCATGCATGCATATGTTTAAAACAGTATGATCTCCTATTCAAATATATGAATCCGCTTTCATATCAAATTATGATCTTTGTTAGTCTCTTACACCGACACAATCCTCTAACCTTTGTAGCTACCAGTAACTTTCTATCGTGCATGCACACGCCCTCCTCGCCCTCCCCCTCCCTCAGCATTCTATCCACCGGGCACATTCAATTTTTTCTTTAGGTCGTTCTCCCAGAGTCTCCACAACTCCTTTCCGACACACACCGATCAATAAAGCTCTCCAGCGATGCTTGACTACAACATACACACACACCTTCAATCTCTTCCTTTATGTTTCCTTGACTCGTGTCTCTCATATGGTCACACACACACACACACACGTGTAAACTCTCGCCCCACGTTTCATCGATCTCACAACCGCACACTCCTCCCCCTATCTAGCTAGTAGGTGGGCCTCTCACACCACCTCCTAGCTCCATTCTCTCTGTCTATCCATCTCGCTGGGCCTTATTCTCCTCTAACAAATGGACGTACACAGACCGACCTCTTGCTATACATATAGCTAGCTAGGTCCTTATAACTCGTTTTTACCCACGTGTTGATCGATCTACCTCATTAGTTATGTCTCTCCCTTCCTCCGACAAACAACAATTGATCTACCGATCTAGTTAGGTTTGCTAACCAAACATATGGTTCCCCTTCATCATACATGAATGCGTCCCGACAGATCTATCACACACAGGCACACATAGAAACACATGCCCACTCTTATTGATAACATTGCAGTTCCACCCTCAGTTTGTCTAGTAGGACTCTCCCACCATCTTCGAGAAGCAACTCCATCACCCATCCAACACTCTACCCCTCTCCCTCACTCTCCCTCCCTCCCTCTCTCTCCTCTCTCTCTCTCTCTCTATCCCATCATATTTCCTGTCCTTCAGTTATGTATGGATGTCGACCGATCTCCCTCAAGATATAGCTGGGTCTCTCCTTCTCAACACATATACGATTCGTTCTACCTCTATAGTTAGGCCTCTACCTACCCCTCCCCCCACCCCCTCCCCCCACACACCAATACATCGAGCGCTCTAGTCATGTCTCCCTGCCACACACAAACTTGACATGTGCCCTCTGACGTTCCGGTAGGTCAGTCGCCCTATATCTTTGACTTGCACACACACACAATTTCGATGGCTCTCTTCATCGATCTCGCACCCACCCACTTGATCCTCTCTTCGACTCTATCGATATCTATGACCCCTCCCTCTCTATTCGTGGATTGCCCGACCCTTTATATATGATATGGATATGCCTCCATTTCACACACATTGCATGCAAAATTTTGTTTGAGATGTCATTGACACATATTCCCACAAATACATTCACGAAATCAACCCCCACCCCCACCCCAAAACAAAAAACACTCACAAACGCGGTTTGTATCTCTCACACACACCCACGTAGGTGGGGGACGTGCACGAAGAGAAGAGGTGCATGCACGGCGCACGTACTCCCGTCTCATTCCCAACCACACCCGCGCGGGTACACGGTGCAGCTCATTTCTGTACGAAAAAGGCAGCCCACATGGTAATTTGGCACGTGTACTGGTTGTCCACTTGGTGGAGGGAGGATCGTCTACCACGGGTGAACAAACAAATTGCGACTTGATGTGTTATGTTAAAAAAAGAGGCAAACCATGTGGGGCCTACCTTAGAGGCAAGGCTCTATGCACTAGAGTATGTTTGATGTGTCCCGCAACTCGCGGAATGAGGAAAACTTGCTTAGTACACCTTCTCCCCCACGCACGGGTGCGGTGGCTCGCAGGATGAGGTGAAGCTTGCTTAGTACTGTCCGCCTTACGCCCGCTCCCTCGCCCATGCGCGCGGTGGCTCGCAGGACGAGGAGAAAAATTTACTACTCCGTCCATTTACTCCTCGTCCCTACTACCTTCATTATACAGATTATATCATATTGTTTGGAATATATATGTCCTTTAGTAGATTTCAATATGAGCTACTAGTACGTACTCCAAACGTTGATGTATCCAGACGTATTTTAGAGTGTAGATTCACTCATTTTGCTACGTATGTAGCACTCTCCATCGCCCCTCGACCCTCGCCCAAGTGGTGGATGTGCAGCAATTCATTCGGTCTCATATAGCCAGAACGGTATACACTGCACTTCCATTATTGCTCGACTTCCCGAAGAGGCGAACAACCAATCGCAAGGTTAATATTTTGGAGATGCCAAGCGCAAGGTTATAGGAGAACGAGTAGTAGGTGCCACGTCATTTATAAATAAAGTTTTTTTTCTTCACTGGCACGTATGCAATATGATAGGTTCATATGGAGAGAAAAGGAAACCGCTCCACTATATACATAGTCAGGACGGGACCGCCTACACGGTTGCTTGTTGGGGTTGCTCTCTTCACACTCTCTCGCACAAAACGGCTGTGGCCACATCTCTAACATCTTGGCGAATCACGTGCACCGGGGGAAGGAGTGGATGCCTAGTGTAGATGCGGTCGCCATCGCCGACGGTGAAAACCCACTGTCGGCACGTCTCGATCAGGGGTCCCCGCCGTTCTCTTTCACAAAGTCGGTGAGGTTGCCTTCGCCCCTTGCTCACTGCCGCGATGTGGGTAGTTGCCGCCTCCCACCGCCCTCCTCAAGGTTGAGCTATGTCCCTCAGGTACAACTCTCTTTACAGCCGGCTTGCACCACTGCTCCAGCTGCCCACATCACTCCATGTACTGTATTTGTGATGAGTTTATGTCTCATCAACTAGTCCTAGTAATCTTATTCTAATCACGCTTCTTTAATTTCTTTGCCACAGGGATGCTCATCTCGATTTTGGTGAAACTGCACAAAATGATCTGATGGTCAAAAGGTTGCAAACTTCATTTCTTAGGAAGCTCAAATGTTGCCAGCAAATTGAAGCATGGTTAGGGTTCACGGTTCAAGGGCTAGGGACTGCATTGATCGTTTTTTATTTAGATGCCTCTGTTCCAAAATAAGTGTCAACTTTAGTAGTTGTACAACTTTGTACTAAAGTTTGCATAAAGTTGAGACACTTATTTTGGAATGGAGGGAGTACATATTTTCTATGATCTGTCAATCATTGAGATGCAATAGCATGCATGTTAGTCTCCTTTGTATTTGATGAAATGTTGCAACGGGCAACCTTGGACGCAAGATACATGTAACAGAAGCTGGAAGCTTCATAGCATTGTACAAATTTATCTCGCTGATAAATTATAGTACGTACTATACTAGTTCCTCTGTTCCTAAATATAAGTCTTTGTAGAGATTTCACCATGAACCACATGCGGATGTATATAGATACATTTGAAGTGTAGATTCATTCGTTTTGTTCCGTATGTAGTTCACCTAGTGGAATCTCTACAAAGACTTATCTACTAGTAATAGCTAGCCCCCACTACTAGGAATTCATTATCCTCTCCTTGAGCCACATCATTAAAATTAATGTAGCCATTAGATGAACTAAATCGATCCATAATAGCCGTCTGATATAGACGTTGAGAGGCTCCGCACTAAGCCACATGCAAGCATGCAGAAATATCGTGGCATGCATGTGAATGGGTTTTAAACCACATCAACATGTGTGCACGCAAGCATGCACCGGTAGCATGCATGTAAGTGAGCTTTTAAGTCCCATTAACATGTCAAAAAGAAAAATATAATCCCATTATGCAGTAGGAGTTGGTTGATCTTTTTTCCTTACGTGGGATGATCTACATGATGATGGGAGTTTTTTTTGTTTGGCTACCACATTTGTCATGCGGTTATAGAGTTTTTTTTAGTTCTATGAAATTGATAATTTTATGCAGAGAGATATACGGCTGTTCCGCGGCAACGCGCGGGGACTCATCTAGTAGTATTTAGGAATGGAGGGAGTACTATGTAAAGAGTTAGGTGTCGCACAGTGTCCAGAAAATATGGTGATAGTGTGAGGTGGGCCATGTAATCACTGAGCTTGCGTGTTTTCACTGCTCTTGCACTTCTCCGCTGTAAGAATGGAGAAAATTGTAATCCAGTAGTACCTCCTTTTGACGAAAGCATGGGACATCCAATAGTCCTACCACCTCAGTAATAAAGACTAATGAGCCGTCAAATCACATAGACCCAGCAGTAAGTTGGACGGAAGAAGCAACCATCACTCTTGCACCAGTGAGAGGTCGCGTCCACTCTGCCTAGGCATGAATGTGACACCGATTCTTTGGAGCGGCGTTGACCGTTTCGGGCGGGAAGCATGCGGGGGTGTAAGTTCATCTAGTACCACCCCTAGTTGGTTTTGGAGTATTGACGACAAAGTTGGTTGAGGGACTAATGCGTTTGTGAGAATTGCAGGATAACACAGGTTGTGTCCCTCATTGATTCGGTTTACCTACCGGAGATGACCCCTAAAAATGTATGAAGACATTGAAGACAATGGTGGTATGTGAAGATATTCACATTGAAGACTATGACATGAGAAGACATTGAGCGAAGACTATGGAGCGCAAAGACTATGTTGTTTCGTTGTTTCCTTTTATTCTTTGTTGAGTCATAGGAACCACCATACTGTTAAGTGGGGTCCAAGTGAACAAAGTCAGAGTGACTGAAGTGATGCTCAACCCAAATCCTATGTCTTCGAGCGAAGACAATGAGAGCAAATCTTATCCAGAGCTGGATGAGTCAGCTTTGCTTGTAGCCCAAGTAAAGTTGCCGTGTGTGTTTGAAATCTGACCGTTGGAACACGTGTCAGTTCCTTAGTGACCCAGGGTCATTTCGGACATATTAGGTCGGGTTACCTTGTGGCTATAAATAGCCCACCCCCTACACCATAAATTGGTGGCTGCTCAGAGTTAGTTTACGACTTTTGTCGTTTTGAGAGTAACCCACCTCGAAGCCTTTGAGAGAGAAGTCCTTACGAGGACAAAGCCCAAACACCCAGAGCCAAAGAGTGTTAGGCATCACTGAAGTCTTTCTGTCTGTGTGCCCTGAAGACTTATTACACCTGAGGACTGTGTATCCTCCAGCCGGTTAGGCGTCGCGTTCTGAGCATCCAAGAGTCATTATGGATTGCCGGTGAACGAAGTCTGTGAAGGTTCAGAAGTCTACCTTGAAGACTTACCAGAGTGATTGGGCGAGGACTGTGTGTCCTTAGCTCAAGGGGAATAAGGTGAAGACGCGGTCTTCTGAGTTGAATCTCAGCCTCCCTAACCAGAAGTACAGTTGTCACAACAACTGGAACTGGTCCAACAAATCCTGTGTCTTCAACAAGTCACTAGTTCTATCCCTTCCCTCCCTTTACTTTGAGTTTGTCTTCGTGAAGTCATTGCTTATTTGTCTTATCTGTTTGACTTCATTGCTTGACTACTATCGTTGATTGGCTTCATACTATCTTCCATCCTAATCCTTACTACCGAGCTGCTATTAGTCTTTGTACGTTCACATTATTGCATACTTGACTATGGCTTGCTTGTTGTAGTTTATCTTCCGCTGCATATCAATTAGGTCATTTCTATTGTTTGTCTTCCAAACTTCCACGTTTTGAAGACTTTGATAAAAATCGCCTATTCACCCCCCCTCTAGTCGATTACTAGCACTTTCAATTGGTATCAGAGCAAGGTACTCCCTTGTTCTGTGTGATTTAGTTTAACCACCTGGAGTTTAGCTATGTCGACTGCAGGGATAATCAAAGTCTCCGCTGCTTGTCCCGTGTTCAATGGAACTGAATATCCCTACTAGAAGAATAAGATGCGCATGCATCTTGAAGCCATTGATGTCGACCTCTGGTATGTCGTCAAGAACGGCGTTCCCAAAACTGGTGAAGGTGTCACCCCTACTGATGTCAAGAAGTTCATTCAACTGGACTCCACTGCAAAGAACATCATCTGTGGTCATCTGACCAAAGGACAGTATGGCCGTGTGAGTGCTCTGGAAACGTCAAAGCTAGTCTGGGACTGGCTATCCAAGGTCAACGAAGGCGTCTCTACACAGAGAGACCAGAGGATCAGTGTTCTTCGCAATCTCTTCAACCGCTTTAAGAGAAACGACAATGAAAATGTCCAGCTCATGTTTGATCGCCTCACCGACATCACAAATGAGCTTCAGGCTCTTGGCGCCACTGAGATTACCAAGCATGAAATCATCAAGACACTACTAAGATCACTTGACAGCTCCTTTGACACCCTTGCCCTCATGATACAAGAACGCCCTGACTTCAAGACACTCGATCCGTCTGATATACTTGAGAGGCTTAACACACATGAGTTCCAGCTTTCTGAGAAAAGAGATATCTATGGTCCCAATTATGGCCGAACTCGCTCTTTGAAGGCAAAAGTGGTTTCCTCATCTGAAGAAGAATCTGACTGCGGTTCTGATGATCCTGAAGACATTGGAAAGGAACTTGCCATGCTTGTGAAGAAGTTCCAGAAGTTCACCAAGAAGAAGGGCTTCAGAAAGTCTTCACGATCTAGCTCAAGAAATGATGAAGCTTCCACTCATGACAACAAGAAGAGAACATGTCACAAGTGCAAGAAACCTGGACACTATATCTCTGAGTGTCCTCAGTGGGACAATGAGAAGAAGAATAAGAAGAGCAAGGAATATGATTCTGATGACAAGAAGAAGAAGAAATCTTCAAAGTCTTCTTCTAAGTCCTCATCAAGGTCTTCATCACATAAGAAGAGCTCATCTGGCAAGGCTCGTGCTTTTGTTGGCAAGGAAATGGATTCAGAGGAGGAGTCTGCTTCTGAGGAGGTAGAGGTGGAGTCTGAAGAAGAGTCCGACCCTGGCGTTGCAAGTCTAGCTCTAGCCACAGCCTATGTTGCCAAGTCCATCTTCAACATTGAAGACAATGACTTACACTCCAACGCTGAAGCTGATGACACGGATGATCCTGCTCCCACCTACTGCTTCATGGCACGTGGTGCCAAGGTAAAATCACGTGATGCTTACTTTCAAACATCAAGTGAAGATGACTCTGATTGTGAATCCAAACCCAGCTACAAAACACTTGCTAAAATTGCTACTGAACAACAAAGGGCTATGGAACATACTCAAAAACTGTTAGACAAAAGCGATGACCTATTGGACGTGGAAATGACATGTTCACAGTCCTTAGTTGAAGACATAAAAAATCTTCATGCTAAGTACCAAGAACTTGAAAGTCTTCATGAGACGCTCTCAACCACTTATGAAAAGCTCTCCTATGATTATCTTCAAAGGAAGCAAGAGCTTGAGAAATTGAAAGAGACACATGAAGATCTTCAAAAAGAGAATGAGTCATTTCGCGCTCAATAGATCAGTTCCGCTCAGGATGGATTTGAACCACCATGTTTAAAATGCATCGAGCGTGATAACGCTACCTCTGTTGCTGAATGTTCCAATGCCGCTGCTGTTGCATTGTCTTCAACTACTGATGTGGAAACTAACCCCTCTACGGAGGATACCACTGCTATTGCTGATGAAAATGCTAGGTTGAAGACATTTCTTGAAACAGGGATGTATAAAAGTCTGAAAGGACATCAGACACTTTGTGATGTCCTCAAAAAGCAGATTCTGAACCGAAACCCTAGGAAAGAGGGTGTTGGGTTTGAGAGGAAAATGAATGCTGATGGTTCCTACGGGAAGCCTAAGCAGTATCCCAAAACCACATGGGTTGCTGCAAAGGAACCTTCAATGGATCCATCCACCTTATCTGGCTTTACCTGTGCTAATCCTATTATCATTGATGAATACTTTGATGCAAACTATAAACTGTTCAAAATCAGAATGGTGAAGTGTTTGCCAGGTATATTGGTACTAACTGCAGGAATGGACCACCTATGAAGAAGATCTGGGTTCCCAAAAGCTGTCTTGAGAATCTTCGAGTGAATGTCATCATGACACCACCATGGAAGAAGACAAACCCCAGACCAAAGGCATCATATGGTCCAACGGCTTCATACGAATACAGGACTCACTTGAGTCACCCTAACGCCAATGTTTGCAGGGAAATCGTACTCAAACTTATGAATATGAACGTGTGTCCTCAAACCGCCATGTTCATAGGACTAAGAACTTTTCTGCTTATTCATATGAGTATCATTCATCTCCTGCAAGGCTATTTGCTAGGGCTTCAAAGCCGAAATTCTCAGATGTTGCACTTAGACTCATTGCTTCTAAGCCACCCCTGAAGATGCGGGTGGTGAAGAAGAATTAACTCTCTTTTGTAGAATATGGTCTCCAACCAGCAATCAAAGGCGTCCGATACTATTGCTGGGGACCTAAAACACATTAAGGGACGCTCGACAAAATGACTTATTATGTATTCCACATACGAATCGCTTACCTGTCATACTGTGTGTTCTAACCTTGACCTAAGCTGTGATAATCCTAGTGTGCGTCAAATGCTTATGCTTCACAACATACCTTGTGAAGCCTATCCTCCTAACTGCACTGTAGGGTATGACACCTCGTTCTTCAGAATGGATTATCGACAGCGGATGCACTAATCATATGACTGGTGATCGAAGTCTTCTCATGGACTCAACCTTACCTCCATTCGACAAGAGTCAAATCACATTTGGTGACACTGGTAAAAGCAAGGTATTGGTTCTAGGTAGAGTTGCAATCTCAAAGGATCAACACATGGATAAAGTGATGCTTGTTGAATCCCTTGGGTTCAACTTAATGTCTGTCTCAATGCTTTGTGACTTGAACATGATTGTGCTATTTGGAAAATATCGTTGCCTTGTACTAATGGAATCTGACAAGTCTCTAGTCTTTGAAGGGTATAGGAAAGATGATCTATACATGGTAGATTTCTCAGCAGGTCCACAGCTTGCCGTATGTCTTCTTTCAAAAGCTTCAGAATGCTGGCTCTGGCATCGGAGGCTGGGGCATGCTGGCATCAGGAACTTACACACACTCGTCAAGAAGAAGCATGTCATAGGCATCAAAGGTGTCAAGTTCAAGAAAGATCATTTGTGTGGTGCCTGCGAAGCTGGAAAGATGACTAGGGTGAAGCACCCCTCGAAGACAATGATGACGACATCTCAACCCTTCGAGCTGTTACACATGGACTTATTTGGCCCTACTCACTACTCTACCCTCACAACAACAGATTGTCTCTATGGCTTTGTCATTGTTGATGACTACTCAAGATATACATGGGTGCACATAATTCCCTACAAGACTGAAGTGCAAGATGTCTTCAGACGATTCGCCAATTGAGCCATCAACAATTATGGCGTCAAGATCAAGCATATCAGAAGTGATAATGGCACTGAATTCAAGAATACCGGGCTTGATCTTTATTTAGATACAATGGGAATCACTCATGAGTTTTCTGCTCCATACACACCTCAGCAAAATGGCATTGTAGAGCGCAAGAACAGAACCCTGATTGAGATGGCTCGAACAATGCTCGATGAGTACAAGACACCAAGAAAGTTCTGGCCTGAAGCTATTGATACAACATGTCACATCATCAACCGTGTTTACATCCACAAGCTTCTGAGCAAAACATCCTATGAGCTCCTTACTGGCAAGAAGCCAAATGTCGGCTACTTCAGAGTCTTTGGTGCTAGGTGCTGGATCAAGGATCCCCATCACAAGTCAAAATTTGCACCTAAAGCTCACGAAGGCTTCATGCTCAATTATGGAAAGGACTCACACTCTTACAGAGTCTTCAACCTCTTTCACTACAAAATCGTTGAAACTGTGGACATGCAATTTGATGAAACCAATGGTTCACAACGAGAGCTCCTACCAAGCACACTGGATGAAGCTCCTCCCAGCGAATCTATCAAGCTGATGGGAACTGGTGAAATCATGCCTTCTGAAGCACAGCCTGAAGAGGAACTTATCATTTCTGCACCAAACCAACCTGAAGACAATGCTCAGACCGAAGACAATCCTCCCAATGATGACAATGATCAGCATGAGCAAGGTCTTCGTCCAGTTCATCCTCGTGTTGCAAATGAAGTACAGATTGAGAAGCTAATTGATAGCATCAATGCACCTGGTCCACTTACTCGCTCAAGAGCAACACAGTTAGCAAATTTCTGTGGGCATTTTTCATTTGTGTCAATATCAGAACCCAAAAAAGTTGCTGAAGCCTTTATGGAACCTAAATGGATTCAAGCCATGCAAGAAGAACTTCAACAGTTCAAGCTGAATAATATTTGGGAACTTGTCAAGCGCCCTGACCCTCACAAGCATAACATTATTGGCACTAAATGGATATATCGAAACAAGCAAGATGAGCATGGTCAAGTCGTCAGAAACAAAGCACGTCTTGTGGCTCAAGGATACACTCAAGTTGAAGGAATTGACTTCGATGAAACATTTGCTCCTGTAGCAAGGCTTGAAGCTATTCGCATACTGCTAGACTATGCTAATCACCACAACATCTTGCTATATCAAATGGATGTGAAGAGTGCATTCCTCAACGGCAAGATTGAAGAAGAAGTGTACGTTGCTCAACCACCTGGCTTTGAAGATCCAAAACATCCTGATATGGTGTACAAACTAAACAAAGCACTGTATGGGATCAAACAAGCTCCTCGCGCTTGGTATGGTACGATCAAAGACTTCCTGAAGAGCAAAGGCTTCAAACCTGGATCCCTCGATCCCACACTCTTCACGAAGACATATGATGGTGAACTGTTTGTGTGCCAAATATATGTGGATGACATTATCTTCGGCTGCACCAACCAGAAGTATAGTGATGAAGTTCTTCCTTGGTCTTCAAATTTGTCAGCAAAGGAATGGCATCTTCATATCTCAAGAAAAATATCTCAAAGACTGTCTGAAGAAGTTTGGAATGCAAGATTGCAAAGGATACACGACGCCAATGCCAACCAAACACCATCTTGGTCCCGACGACAATGGTAAAGAGTTCGATCAAAAGGTATACCGCTCCATGATTGGTTCCTTACTTTACCTATGTGCATCTAGGCCAGATATTATGCTTAGTGTTTGCATGTGTGCTCGATTCCAAGCGGCACCAAAGGAATCGCATCACTTAGCTGTGAAGCGAATTCTTAGATATTTGGCTTACACCTCAACACTCGGATTATGGTATCCAAAGGGCTCAAGATTTGATCTGGTTGGATTCTCGGATGCTGATTATGCCGGTGACAAGGTCGATCACAAGTCTACATCAGGCACATGTCACTTTCTGGGACGATCACTTGTCTGTTTGTCTTCAAAGAAGCAAAACTGTGTATCACTCTCAACTGCTGAATCTGAATACATTGCTGCTGGATCTTGATGTGCTCAGCTTCTGTGGATGAAGCAAACTCTCAAGGACTATGGCATCAATCTGAAACAAGTCCCTCTCTTCTGCGACAACGAAAGCGCTATCAAGATTGCCAAAAATCCAGTCCAGCACTCGAAGACAAAGCTAATTGAAATTCGTCATCATTTTCTCAGAGATCATGTCATGAAGAAAGATATTGACATCATTCACGTCAACACTGAAGAGCAACTGGCAGATATCTTCACAAAGCCCCTGGATGAGAAAAGGTTTTGCAAGTTACGGTGTGAGCTAAATATCTTGGAATCCTCAAATGTCCTGTGATCAGGCACACATCCTAACACTTATGCATGTTGATGACTTAGATGTGCAACACACGAAGTAAAGTAGATCTTCAATCAATGAAGACTTACATTCTGAGTGTGAATACATTAACATGGAATTTGACTTCGGAGCGCCACGATAATTGTGCGCCGTGTCTGGGTCTAATACTTCCTATACGGTGGGTAACGCCACCACCAAATTTCTTGGTTTCACTCATGGCGTTATTGTTGAATATCTTCGCATTTGGTTTGTCTTCAACTTTCAACTTATCTTCATGATTTACTTCACTATGTTGAGTTGATTGCGTTCTCATATATATATACTAGTATTCAGTCCTCTACAACATTCACTTATAGCTATGTCTTCGTTTGTGAATCTTTTGAACTAAGTGAATGTGATCGGACCCTAATCTCTCTATGCTTTCTATCTCAAACTCTATCTATCCAAATCATATACATTCTATTGAAACTGTCAAATGTCTTCTCTACATCCTTGTCAGCAGAAGACACAGAGACAAACATCAAGTCCTTTTAAATGATTCATCTTTATTGTTGAAATCCAGAGAAGCAGGAACAACCATCCGACAAACTTGGCGGCGTGGGAACGTGGGACAACTCTGAGTATGTTGCATGCTTGCCACGTGTCCCACGGATGTGAACAGGCAGGGGCACCTGCGTAATTGTGCTATGCTGCACACCTACTTATAAATACGTGTCCCCTGTGGTCAAGAAAACCTTCTTCCACCTCTCCACCTCGTCAAAACCCTAGCGCCACCGCTAGCTCTCGACGACACCGGTGACGAAGCGCTTAGCAGCCGCGACTTCTCTGACGCCGTCCTCACACTGGCCTCGGGCATCGTCCTCTCCGCCGCCGCCGTAGGTGTCCTCCGTCGCCAAGTTAGGGCACGGTGGATTGAACTGCTCGGTCTCCTATTCATCCCATCTAGCAGTTCTTCGTGTGGTAAATATAACTCTATTTTTACCATCTTTTTGATCCTCAATGATTCATCCTACTTACCAAAATTGTTTTCTGTCTACACAATGTTAGATCTATTTTGTATGTATCTCATACTGCCTAGTATATTCACTTAAGCTTCATATATAGTTAGATTCCTCACTTGTACTTATTCACGGATTCGTACAAATCTGGAACCAACTCTCAACATATAAGTGAATGTCTTTGCAACATGAGGTCAATGTCTTCAAACTGATTTATCTTCAAAATCTTCTAAGAATGCATATGACCTCTTCCCCTTCCCTCGTATCTCTAATGTTGTCACAGGTACATGTCCGTGGGAGAATCCCTTGGTTCTCATAGTCTGCATTCGTTTGCAGAATTCTTACAGCAACACATTAACTCTCCTGAAGCTAGTTCCTGTTTGACCAGCAAACGAAAGCCCTTGAAGTCTTTGAACATATTGAAGCCATTCAGTTTGAAGTTCATGGCTGTAGAGAAATCAGTAAGGAAGGGTGGCAGACAGCGTCGAGGGGGAACATGAAAAGATTTGCCTGATGACCTCGCAGAAATCTACAAGACAGATCCTGAAGAGGATTATAATCAGCGGAAGACCCGAATCCAATGGATTCGACGCTATTGGGCTGAACAATGGTTCAAGTACAAGTTCGTGACCCAGGAGTACGCTGAGAAAAATGCTATCAAAAGTCCTTGGGGTGATATTCTCTATTGAGGCCTTTCCCCCAAGAACAAAGCTGAAGCTATTGCACAAGAATTCTATCCTTGTATGGTTCGTGGACCACAGCCTGAAAATGCCGATCCATCCTCATTGCTCTGGTGTCGTGATGATAATCTGTTCAAGCGCAACTTCCAGTACGCAAAGGCATCGACAAAGGAAAACAAGAAGTCATGGGGATTGGACTTCAATCCTGGTCCCTCTGCTCCCCGTGATGACGGCACACGTGAAGCGGAAGAAAATGAAATCGGCCCCTTCACGAACCTTGATGGCCTCATCTCATACATCTTGGTACAAGGTGCCAAAGTGGATCATTCTGATAATGATGCTGATACTGATGAAGCCCCAGGTCCTCCTCCAAGGCCGTAGAAGCCAAAGAAAACTAAGGCTTCAACATCAGCTGCACCTCCAAAGGCTTCTCGTGTGAAGCCACTAGCCACTGCACCTCCTGAAGACAGTGTGCAGTCTGAAGATCTTTCACGCATCTCCAAGAAGACAGAGACGAAAAAGAAAATCATCAAGAGTACTGATCAGACATTGACTCCTGCTGCCATTCTGCATGAAGAGCACATTGATCTGTCCAGCGATGACGATCTTGCAGATGATGCTCTTGAGCAACTGATCAAGAGCAAGGAAGAAGAAGAGATCTTCAATAATTTGCCTCTCTTTGACGTGGCAATCATCCATAACCTCATTGATGAGTAGTTTGACACACCAAATCTCAGCTTTGATGATTTGCAACTTCCCATTTTCCTCAGCGTCTCCTTCAATGGCGCTATTGCTTCTGAGTTAGCTATTGCTCAGCGCATCGTCAAACTGAAGCACAAGATTGACTATGAAAAGGCTCAGTTCAAGAAGCATGTGTCCACGCTCAATGTGCAAGATGTCAAAAATTTCAAGATCATGATGCACGAGCTCAAAGAAGCCTTTCACAAGAAGCATGAAGAAGCTCGAGGCTCTAGAGAGCGCATGAAGAATCTGGCTGACAAGTGTGTGCTTTCCTACAATGAGGCTGAGAAGCGCAAGGGTCTTGGTCGTCCTGGCATCGACCCCAGGATGGCAGCAAAGAAGAAGAAGCTATCAACTGTCCAACCTGCACCTTCAAGGCAGGATGAACCACGCATAGTCTTCCCAAGCAGCATGACTGGCTCGAAGCCAAAGGCCCTGTCAACCGCTTCAGAACAGAAGAAGACGAGGGCTGCCGAAGCTGAAGCCAGAAAACGGAAACCCTCAGAAGCCTCTGATGCTGCTCCCGCCAAGAAGAAGCGCAAAACCAAAATAATCGGGCTGCTCCCACAGAGCCCCTTGTTGTTGAACCTATCTCAGTGGTTCGCCCTGCATCTACAAATCAAGAACTACGAATGATTGTTCATGAGCCTGCTTCCACAGAGGCTCATGAAGCTGAAGACATTCCAGCAGTTGATCCCATCGTTGCTGAAGACATTGGCCACCATGAAAATGTTGAAGATGATGAAGTTCTTCCTCAGATTGAACACAACGTGGTATCATTACCTGTTCTCACGAACAGCGAAATCATCAGCATTGGTCGTCCTCTAACGCCAATTGCTCAGGATGCATCATGGGCTGATCGCCCGCAACAACAAGACTCCCCTAGTACTCCCCAACAACAACAAGTCACACCATCTGTGCAAGTTGAAGAGGATGAAGGCCTGCCTACTCCATCTCCAAAGGCGTCGCCTGTATTACAAAGGCTTTGCAAAGGACCAAGGCCTCAAGTCCCTCTTCCGAGCGTTCTAGAAGGAGAAGTGCACCACCAACCTGTTGCACGTCAAGTGTTTTCAGAAGCCACTCCAACTGTGAATGTCTCCGTGTCTGAAGCCCAAGCTGCTGAAGACAATCCGGCTGCATCAGCCGATGACGAACATCAAGAAGATCGTGTCTCTACTCCCCCCATTCCTGAAGAAGCTATTCCTGAAGTGAACGTGCCCATACCAGACCCTCCAGCTCAACAAGTGGAGGTTGAAAACGTTGTGGCTGCCACCACTAACATGAATGAAGCCAATGACGTAGTCATGGCTGAAGCTAATGTGGATCCTGCACCAAGCAACATGCCAGAAGTCGATGCTGCAACTGCTCCTAAAGCTTCTGTTGTGCAGCCTGAAGCCACTGTTGCTGCCACTGCTCATGTTCCGCCACCAAGGCCCTATACAATTGAGCAAGCATACAACCATGGCGAGCTAATCACAGTAAGATGGCCCGTTATGGTCCCTCCGCCTAAAGTCTCTGGTCCTCAGTTTGATTATCACATTGAGCATAGGCCTCAGGTTCAGAAACCAAAGCCAAGACTGCCAAGGTTTCCAGGTACTGCCACATCTGTCGGGTCCTTCAATGCAAATGGCTTCAAAAGCCACAACACCTTCTTTGACAGCTCAAAGAACCCCTACTCAAGGCCAATAATATCATCTGATCGTTTCTGGAGTCATCAGCAGCGAATCTATTACTCCTACGTTATGTATGATCAAGAGCGCATTTTCCCTCATATGCGCCTCGACACTGAAGCCATTACTGGACTGCCATGCTTAGAAGAAGCACTTGACCGCTTTCATGATGCTGGTCTGCTCAGCTTTGTGACAGACAAAGAACATTGGAATGAAGAACTTTTGCTTCAATTCTATGCTACCCTCCACATTCGTGGCTACAACAAGGATACAAAAACATGGTTTCTCGAGTGGATGATAGGAAATGTTCATCATGAAGCCAAAGCTCTTGACATCATTGAGCTTACAGGCCTATCCACTCCCGGAGAGTTGTACGAACCTGGTTGTCAAAACCACCGCAATGCTTTGGAGAGCATCTTCCATAAGCCTGAACCCAACATGAGCCAGATGTTGAGCATGATGAAGCCATTGCCACATGACGCTGAATACCCAAAGGAGTTCTTTGTTGATGACCTTGAGTATCTGTCGCGCACCATATGTCACATCATCAGGCGGACTCTATGGCCTATCAAAGGACATTCATCAGCTGCAAAACTTGAAGGATCCATGAAGACATTGGTCTTTTACATCCTCAATGGCATCAGTTTCAATGCATAAGATTTCTTCCTCAGGCAACTGGCTGCATCTGGATCTGACCTTTTCGGCCAGAAATTCTATGCTCCATGGGTCCTGTGCCTCATCAAGCAACATTCTGCTATCAGCTATGAGCCCTCTGCTCGCAATCATGTGATCTTTCTACCAGAGGTTGATATGTCAGTTGAAGCAATATACCCTGAGCCTGCCAAGAAGCCTCTTTGTCTTCAAAATGCTGAACACCAAAGCTTCACTCAGCCTATGGAAGGAGTCCAAGCTGTCACTCGTGTCTATCCGATGGCTGGAAACACTCGTCTGCCTCATCGTGCGCCAACTGAAGCTACTGAAAGCACAATTGCTCAAAGGCCAAAGAAGCGCTCTCGGGTCCTAAATGACCGAGAACTTCTTGTGGCACTGCATCAAAAACAAGACAAGCATCACTTTTGGCTCAAGCGTCAGATGCATAGTCTCTTGGTGGATGTAAATCGCATTCAAAATCTTTCCACCAAGAATGCATTTGTCACTCACGAAACATGTCGGCGATCATGGAAGAGTTTCACCCTGATCAGTGCTCAAGCAGATCTTCAAGACGATGGCTTCACTAAATGATTCAAGTTTGACTCCAGTCCTCCATGGAATGCTGTCCTACGACGAACTCCATCCCTTGAAGACTCTGACTATTCTTCCTCCGCGGCAACTGTGAATGCAAATGTGATCGATGATGAAGACGATGCTACTTCACCACCCCCTACTTCTGCACGCATCGACACGGCACCAAGTTCATCTGCACCGCCAAACAACAACGACAACCCTGCTGCTTCAACTACTCCTCGTGAGGACGAGTATATGCTCTATGTCTTCAAACCTTTTTGGTCATTACTGACAAAAGGGGGAGAAGCATATGAGTTTGATAGTCTTCAAGCGGGTTCATATGTGCAGTTGCTTTATATTTTGCCTAGTGGTTACAACTCTTGCTTTTGATACATTTCGTTTGTTGAGTTGTAACACTTAAACTCGATGGTCGGCTGCTACTTATTTGCTCTTTCATGTGCGATGATAACTTCCACACTTAGATCATTCTGCAAACGTCCGTTTTCCATTATGCATGTAATTCTTCAAGTTATATCATTTCATCCATGATGAATTATCTTCATAAGTTGAAGAGGATCTCCACAAGTACAACCTGCCATGTGCATTTGCATTCCAAAAGCAAATTACTTATATGCACATCTTCAGGGGGAGCCCTTGCCACTTATGAAGACAATACCCTATCCTTTACAATTTCACATACTTTATTCCCATTGAAAACTTCAACCAGTTTGTCATCAATCACCAAAAAGGGGGGGATTGTAAGTGCATCTAGTGCCACCCCTAGTTGGTTTTGGAGTATTGACGACAAAGTTGGTTGACGGACTAATGCGTTTGTGAGAATTGCAGGATAACGCAGGTTGTCTCCCTCATTGATTAGGTTTACCTACCGGAGATGACCCCTAAAAATGTATGAAGACATTGAAGACAATGGTGGTATGTGAATATATTCACATTAAAGACTATGACATGAGAAGACATTGAGCAAAGACTATGGAGCGTGAAGACTTTGTTGTTTTGTTGTTTCCTTTTCTTCTTTGTTGAGTCATATGAACCACCGTACTGTTAAGTGGAGTCCAAGTGAACAAAGTCAGAGTGACTGAAGTGATGCTCAACCCAAACCCTATGTCTTCAAGCGAAGACAATGAGAGCAAATCTTATCCAGAGCTGCATGAGTCAGCTTTGCTTGTAGCCCAAGTAAAATTGTCGTGTGTGTTTGAAATCTGACCGTTGGAACACGTGTCAGTTCCTTAGTAACCCAGGGTCATTCCGGACATATCAGGTTGGGTTGCCTTGTGGCTATAAATAGCCCACCCCCTACACCATAAATTGGGGGCTGCTCAGAGTTAGTTTACTGCTTTTGTCATTTTGAGAGTAACCCACCTCGAAGCCTTTGAGAGAGAAATCCTTGCGAGGACAAAGCCCAAACACCCAGAGCCAAAGAGTGTTAGGCATCACTGAAGTCTTTCTGTCTGTGTGACCTAAAGACTTATTACACTTGAGGACTGTGTATCCTCCGGCCGGTTAGGCATCGCGTTCTGAGCATCCAAGAGTCATTGTGGATTGCCGGTGAACGAAGTCTGTGAAGGTTCGCAAGTCTACCTTGAAGACTTACCAGAGTTATTGGGTGAGGACTATGTGTCCTTAGCTCAAGGGGAATAAGGTGAAGACGCGGTCTTCTGAGTTGAATCTCAGCCTCCCTAACCAGACGTACAGTTGTCACGGCAACTGGAACTGGTCCAACAAATCCTGTGTCTTCAACAAGTGACTGGTTCTATCCCTTCCCTCCCTTTACTTTGAGTTCGTCTTCATGAAGTCATTGCTTATTTGTCTTATCTGTTTGACTTCATTGCTTGACTACTATCGTTGATTGGCTTCATACTATCTTCCATCCTGATCCTTACTACTGAGCTGCTATTAGTCTTTGTACGTTCACATTATTGCATACTTGACTATGGCTTGCTTGTTGTAGTTTATCTTCCGCTGCATATCAATTAGGTCATTTCTATTGTTTGTCTTTGAAACTTCCATGTTTTGAAGACTTTGATAAAAATCGCTTATTCACCCCCCTCTAGTCGATTACTAGCACTTTCAGGGGGCGATGGAGGGGCTTTGGGTGGGCCAGGCTGGTCAAGAGCGGGCGTGGAAGCTGTCCGCCTGTCCCTACCGGACACGCTCGAAACGAGAGGATGCACCGACTCTCGTGGCTAAAATCGTACACTACACACCATCTCTCTGTAGGAGTAGGTCGATCTGTCGCTCTCTCTAACACACACACTGTTAAACACACACACACACACACACGCACACGAACGCACCTTGGTCCCGCTGCACCTTCTAACGTGACTTATTAAACCTAGACGGAGGCAGTAGTAAGTACGAGATACGGTGGCACACCGTCTTAGGTCGAATACAAGTGCCCAAAATTGTGTGCATGTTATAATAAGGATTCACTTAAAATAGTACATGAGCGAACAGAGGGATCAATTGGACAGTGTTCCCAAGCAGTAGCGAGATGTGTGAGGTAAGATACACTGCTGGCGCTTTTATTTTTTCTTATTAATTTGTTTGTTTCACCCTCTGACTGGTGGGACCCAACGTACTACGTGGAGAGAGGTAAGGTGACTAAGGCTTCATTATTTCTGTACCACTTTGGATAGTCTTACCAAAGCCACATGACACGATTATGGTTTAAATCCCAATGACTCCCACACACACACACAAAAACACGGCATGCTTGTCACACAAATGCAGGAATGTATAAAAGGTTATTTTCCTCTCGTTGAACATAACGGGAGGGTTGTGTAGCTGGTTAGCCTGATCGCTCATCAAAATTAAGGTCTCGGGTTCCACTCAAAAAAAAACTTGAGGTCTCGGGTTCGATAACTACACTTGAGCATAATTTGTGCCAGGAGGATTCTTTGACTGGTCAAAATGGATGGATACAGAGTTATACGGTCTTGTAGTGACCGTATAATCACCACATCACGTACTCTATAAGCTGCAGCCTCGGCGCTTGTTTTCTAGGATTTGCACACTTCACACTCTCTCTCCTGTATATATATACACGCTGAAGCCTCAGCGCTTGTAGTTGCTCTCTTCACACTCTCTCACCCTCTCCAAATCTAAACAAGACTTCATTGGCCTCTCTCTCCCCTCACTGTTGCTCAAAGAGCCGGCAGGATCCGTCCACCGGGAAGGGAAGGAGGCTTAATGCTGTCGCCGTCGGTGAGGGAGGGAATCCACTACCAGCGCAGCTATTCACTTTCACCCAGCAGCGGCGTGGGAGGGCCCCCGACCCCTTCTTCTACGGCGCCGTCCCATCGCCTACCGAACCACGCCCCAAGAACCTTAAGGTATTATTTATTATCCACATGCATTGCTCTAGCTACATGTATACCATGAATCTAGGACGTGGTTCAAAGAGGAAAGGAGTGTGGGAAAGTAGTGGGGAAAGTTGTATCGCATAAATCTAGGACGTGGTTCAAAGAGGAAAGGAAGGGGCAAAAGTACTAGTACAGACTGGCTATCCAGCACCTAGGTTGGTTGAAAAGGGCAAACAATGACAAATGCAGTACACACATCTGTAACAAACCGATCTTTTGTTTTGGGGGACAAGGCTGTAGAATTGAGCAGGACTAGATTTGTTGCACACACATAGGGAAAGGTGTCTAAAGATAACAAAACTGGGACCAACACAAATATGCTCCTTGGCAATGGCGGCTCCAGGAATTTGCAACGGGGTATTCATGTGTATCCATTTTGTCAAAATCATTGCTGTTTTTCAAAAATTGTCACTCTTTTGCCAAAATCAAGATTGTTTTGTAAAAATCATGGGTATGCACATGAAGACCCAAGAATAGCCCTAGCGTCGATTCCTTGGTTGTTTGTTCTTTGTTGCAACAGACTATGCATGACCACAGTACATTTGTAGATGCATATGGTGCTAGTGTGTCCACTGTCCCGTGCAACTCTTTAGCTGTTGTTAATCTAAGGCCCTCTTTGGTTAAAAACTCCCTAGTCCCTACCTGCTTGGTTCCATGGACTAAACATGGACTAGAGGTTATTAAATGACATGCTAAAAGACCATGTTACCCCTAGTAATGAACTAATAGAGACAAGGTGCGACGCGTGGCAGGGGCAACTGTTGGAAAAAGTCCCAAAAAGACTCCCTCGGGGTCTTCTTTCTTTAGTCCCAAAAATGCCCACTTTTAGTCCCTAAAAGTCCCTCCTGTTTGGTTTAGATGGGACTGACACGGAGTTTTTTAGTCCATACACCAAAATGTCCCTGTAAACAAACACCCTCTAATAATGCCGCTGGAAAATTGATGCAATGCCACAGTTAAAAGAAAATTACATGTTTAATGAATTTTATTGTTAATATAATCTCTATGTTAATATTAATCAATGCCACCGTTTGAGAAATGCTACTGTCTTGCTTTCTTCCCATCTAGATAAGGTAGATGCTTCTTTTTGTTTGCTTCTGAGTCATCCACCATTATTTACCACTAGTTGTTTCCTTTGCACCTCTTTGTAAACAGGGTTATCTACTTCACCTCGTTGCCATTGTGACCTTTTGTTGCACTCCACAAAACACTTTTGTTTTAAGAGTGTTTTGTGCAGTTCAACCAAATTGTCAAACCGACAACGTTGCTTGATTGCTTGATCTTAGTGGAACTGCACAAGAGGAGATCTTACTTCCTATCTGTGTTGGCAAATTTGTTTCAGATCTTCTTCTTGTGAGTTGTTTGAATTCCGCATCATGAGAGGTCAGTACTAGCCTTCTTTCACATGATTCTGTAGTGTGCTTTCATATGTTGTGCTACTTGTATGGTAGTGTTGCTTGCTTTTAGTGAACTTCACAAATGGAGACAAGACTTCCAATCTATATGTGCACCGTAATATCCCATTGAGGTAAGATAAGGATATTTCACAACTGTTGGCCTGTATTTTGCCACTTTCATCAGAAAATTAATGTCATTGTTTAGTGCTATACTTGTGCTCCCTAATTGACATGCCAAATCTTACATTGAAGGTGAAGCTTGTCTGTTATTGAACCAAGTGACGAAGGGGAAGAACAAGCGGAAAAACAAAAATCAACTCTCGGTGCTGTAATGAAGCACGGGAACTGTGATGACACAAGTAATGATATAGTTTTGCATCTTAATTTATTGCCATAACTAGAACGAGCAATTATTTTGCCACTGATTGGATGACACTCTTAATGTAATACGTAATTATCTCTACTTGTGCAAACAGGGATCTTCTTTGAAGATACCATATATTTTAGTGGAACTGCACAAGAAGATGTTGGAAAGATTAAACTAATTGAGGAGTATATAGTAAGCATGGACACCATAGTAGATAGCAACAGATGGTTCCGGAGAAGTGCTTCATCTGTATGCTCTACACAATAAGCCTCCTGACAAAGGTTGGTACTCGCCCACTGATTTCATCCATATGATTGAGCTTTGTCATCTCTATTGGTGTTGTGCTACTATTTAGATACTGTCATGAAAAAGTGGTATTGTCCTTGAGAAGTGCTTCATCTGTGTTGTTTTAAATATTTCCTTTCCTTTTTTTCGAGCAAACAGGGATGCTAGCATTTAGTAGTCCTCTTGTCTTTGCACAACAGGATCATCTTCCTCTGAAGAAGAATATGGAGTACGTGAAGTGACTAGTTCCGATTATGCCAGGATGAAGAAGCCCTGTCTATCTTCTCATCAAAAGGAGCTGTTGAAGGATGGTTACACTACTCCCCACAAGACCAAACTAACTTCAGCTCAGAAGGACTGACTAATCTCCATTTTTTTGCTGTGATGCGCGAGTACAATGTTGTTCTAGGATTCTTTCTGGTGAGTTCCATTGTCTAAAAGTGTGCTCTACATGGACCATGTAGGTGCCTGTTTAAACTGTCAATTCATAGTACAATTTGCTTTATATTAATCACTTTTTTTGTATTTGAGCAAACATGGGTGCTCAGCTTGATTTCAATGGGAACTGCACAAAATGTTCATGAATACATCGAATCATTCATTTCCACCACAAGAAAGGAGGCACCGATAAGTTCAAGGTGTTGCAACATATAAGGGCGAAATCATACAAGCTACGCGCGAATTTGGTTGGTTTTGGTGGAACTGCACAAAAAGAATAGATGGTTTATTTAGCACGAGGTGCCATGTCAATGTCCGAACTGATGGCAAACCCTGCCCATTCCACAATCGTAGGAATTTGATATTTTGGAATGGGACAACCTTGTCAAATTTTGCTCATTAATTTTAGCAAGACATGCGTTTGATATTTTCAAATGGGACGCCCTTTGCTATCAGTAGCGTCGATCAATTTTTCTTTATTCTTTAGTTGTGATGTAAATATTGCCTCTCACATGTGAGTCGCTGAGATGCATAATGATCGATTGTTTTGAATGTTCTCTATGAATTGTCAACCCTGTGTGTTCGATTGCAATGTACAAAAACTCTAAAAACCTGCTCAAACTCTTTGTACTCCTTCTGTTCCTTTTTACTTCGCACATTATGAAAGTGCATACTTTTTTGTATAAGATTGGTCAAAGTAGAGATACTTTGACTGCAGACAAAACTTGTATGCAGACTAGTAAGGACCGGAGGGAGTACATTTGAAAGTGCTGCAAACGAGGTGATCACCCTGGGAATAATGCTAGTACGTATTGTTTTGCATGTTCATCCAATGCCAGTGATACAGGAATTCGAACTAATCGAAATAAATTCATTCATACACGGTCGGATTTTATATAAACATGCCGGATTTCATTAAATTTCATACACTCTTCAACTAAAAAGGGGTGCGCTGGAGGTATAATTAATTAACCGAAGCTACCCACCTGTGTCCCACTGAGCCGAACAGAAGCTTCAGTGACTTAACTGCAGGTGCAGTTGCGTAACTGACATGTGGCCTATTGGGCCCACGTGCCAGTCAGCCAACTGCACCAGCAGTTTAGTAGAAGCAGCGTTCTTCTCCAGCACATCTCTCCGACTCCACGTCACCGCCAAGAAGCTAACCGGCCGTCAATCGTCAACCCGCCTAGCATGGCTTCAACCGGAGGGTAGTGGTGGCCTTGCTTGGACTCGATCAGCAGCGACATACCGTGTTCTACTCTTCCTCGTTTTCTGTGTGGCGCGGCCTCGTTGGCAGCGGGGAGGGGCCTCGGCGGAGCTGGCGATGTCCTCTATCTCGTTGCTGGCGGGCGGCGCCTCGGTGGAGCGGTGGAAATCCTCCCCTCATTGCCAGCAGGGTGGGGCCTCGGCTGAGCCAGCGATGTCCTCTGCCTCGTTGTTGGCGGGGCGGGGCCTCGGCGGAGCCGGCCTTGTCCTTTGCCTCGTTGTTGGCGCCACAGGGCCTCGGCGGAGCAGGGCCTCATCGACGCCAATGGAGTGGGCACTCGTCGGAGCTGGCATGTCCTCTGCCTCGTCCTCAGTCTCGCCAAACTGCGCCTCGCCCGCTTCATCACCCTCTTTGTAGGCGGCCATAGCCTCTGCCACTCGCATCTGGTACCACCAGTGCTCGAGGCGGCCCTCGCGGGGGGAGCGATACGATTCGAGCAGTGCCTCCTTCTCCGCCTGCTCCGCCATGATCTGCTCCTCCGCCTGCAGGTGCTCCTGGAGGAGATGGTGGTTGTAGGCCGCGTCGGCCTGCGCCTCCCGGAACTGCTCCTCACGCATCTGCCTCACCGTGTCCATAGATTGGGCACGGGCCTCTCCGATGGTCATGTTGCAATGCATCGGCGAGGATGGCGCGGCGGAGGGGGTTGGCGCCGGATCATCTACTACCATGTTCTCCATTGGGACTTCATCGTCCTCCGGCTGCCTGCCGGCCAGCCGGTCGGCAGCAATGGCTGCCATCTCCTTGTGGTCCATCGTCCACCCGTCCCGAAGAGCGCTGGAGTGCGAGGAAGCCATGGTGGGCAGTAGTGGTGTGGACAGGAGAAAGGGAACGGATGCGGATGACTGTGGCTATGGCCGGCGCAGAAGTTTATATAGCAATGGTGGACGGCGGAGGGACGGATGTGTGGCGCCGGAGTAGGCGCCTCGGCAACCGCGTATCATTAATGTGGGCTACAGATGGACGACACTTGTGTCGTTTGAAGGCGGGCAACACTGATTGTTTTGGGCGGAAAGCACGCGGGGGCGAGGAGATGACTTTACTTGGAGAGGATGACAATGGGGACCCACCAGGGCCATAGCCTCACGTACGCAAGTGCCTCCTTATATATATATATATATATATATATATATATATATATATATATATATATATATATATATATATATAACTATAATTTATTTTGCTTCCTCCTGGTTTCCTGACATTACAGTCGCACACCATTGTCAACCTATGTACTCTCTCCTTTCCGGTTTATAGGGCTTATCTCAAAATTTTAGATTTTCCATTTTATAAGGCTCAATTTGCTTGTTTTCCATCACATGTTCAGATTCCAAGGTGCATTAAATCATTGCATGCAAGTATTAAGAGAAAATTGACCAATGCATGTAGTTTATGCATGCATGCATTGCAATTAATGCATTGATAAACATAATTTTTTGAGTGTAACAAGAGCATTAATTAGGTGCTTTTGCAAAACTACAAAAAGTATTCCACCACTTGCCATCTACCTTGATTGGTGAGATTTTTGAATTGAGCACTATAAACTGGAAAGGAGGGAGTAGTCAATAAACGAGAGAATTGCACAAGAAGCGGCTCACGGCTGTGACCAAGCAGCTCGAGCAGTATTTGTGTTTTTGAGGTGTGAGCACTTCAGAGTTTTTCGATGTTTAGCCCAGATATTAATTTTTCTCCTCTGAACAACAATGAAAATATCGTTGCAGGTATTATTTGGGCGGGTTGTGGCCCGTCTAGCCCAGGCCAGATATTAATTTTTTTAAGCTGAAGATGGCTAGCCCAGCTATACTTTTTTTAGGAATACCCAGGCAAGGTCAAGTTGTTATTCTCCGCCCTGCTGGGCAACAAATCTTTCCCAGGAGGGATGCATTAGGCTTAACAAGAAAATGGGCTTTAAGAAATAATAAATGCGATGTAATTATAAAAACTAGGCAGTAACTATAAAAAATGCACCAAACACGTAATTACTTTATAAAATATTATTTTTGGATATTGAAAATTTTAATTTCATAAATTTCATTAATTGTTGCGAGCGCAATGTTTCATTAGATTTTTACGTAATATAAATTTATATTGAAATTGTATTTAATCTGACTAGAAATTTTGGGATAAAAATATTTCGGATCCCATCAAAATGTGGGAAATTTTATTGAATTCTGTTTTGAACGGTTGGTTGAAATGGGTTGTACTTTTAACAAACTATAAATGGGCTGTAGTAAATTCAATTAGAATTGAAAAATGGGCTGCACATTCTTACAAATCTCAAATGGGCTATAAGTTCTCTGCCACACACTTCTGGCCTTACTAAGTTGACGTGTCCCCTAAAAAAGAGAGTTGACACGTATGCAAGGCTTTCTCAACTTATAGTCAACACACGGCTCTAGCACCAGTGGCCGTTGGATGTCCATCCAATGGATGTCGTGCTTCTTCTTCAATCTCGGATATTCCTCCCCCTGACATCTGGGGCGCACCATTTCGGAAGCTGACTTGTGGGCCTACTAAGTTGACGTACCAAGGGCTTTGTCAACTTAGTCAATATAAACGATTCTAGCTACAGTGACCGTACGATGTCCATCCAACGGCCGTCGTGCTTCTTCTACCTCTGGTCTTCTTGCTCCAGCCGCCCAAAGCAGCGCCGGTCGTGCCGCCTGCTCCTGCCTCCCGTGGACGGCTGTGCTGCCGCGGAGGCCTCACCGCCCCCTACTACTCCCACCACTGGCCGGGTCATCCCTCCACTCACCCACACCCCTTGTTATTCTACGGTGATGGAAGCCTCACACCGCAGCCGAACCAGTTAACCCTTGCACTCCTGTCCCTGTGTGCATCCACTGCCGCGTCTTCCCCGGCTCCGCATCGTCCCCTTCCTAGGCCTCACCATCGTCCACTGCCGTCGTGCTCTCGGCGCGGCGTGGTCAACGTGGTCAAGGAACGACTTCCATAGAACGTGGACTGTACGTGGAGAGGCTTACAGCTGGGTACATGGTCGCAGCAAGGAAGTGCCTCCATATTACGCGGAAAATAATGATTCCTCCACCTAAGAGCTGGGACCCACCGGACGAGCCACTGTATTTCGCGAAATAAATGTTTCCCCCCTGACTGCTGGGACCCTCCAGCTACATCTTTGCATGCAAGGAAGTGCGTCCGAAAAAAAAACGATTCGCCCCCCTAACTGCTGTGACCCACCAGCTACATCTTCGCACGCAAAGAAGTGCCTGACGGTCGGGACCCACCTGGTCGAAGCGTACGTAGCGTTGTCATTCTGGTCGCGAACGTGTACGTACATACTGGTGGATGTAGAGGCGTGCACGTGTCGTAGTAGAGGCGCGTACGTGTCGTAGCAGAGGCGCGCACGTAGCATGTGCACGTACGTACAACGGCCAGTGTGCAAGAAAGAAAATACGGCCACGTATATGTACATACGGGCGGGGTCTCAAACGCCTACTCGCGCATACTTACAGCCAGGGCTCGTGTACATGGTTGAGTCGGAAAGGAGAAACAACGTCATCGTCGTGTTCATGGGGAGCCAACTGGCTGGGTCGGAATGGACTGCGTCATCGTGTTCATCGGGAGGGCTTGGATGGAACAGGCGATGGAAATGAGGCCTAGCATACCGCAGAATGGAGGAAAAGGCCTTGTGTTCGACCGGCCATGTTCGAAACGGGATCCTGTTCATCGGGAGGGGTCTGGCGTACCACAAAACGGAGGAAACGGACCTCCTACGATCGAAACAGGGGTCCTATTGATCGGGAGGGGTGTGGCGTACCGCAAAACGGCCGAAACGGACTTGTGTTGGAGCGCTACGGTCGAAACGGGGGTCA
Organism: Triticum dicoccoides; assembly: GCF_002162155.2. Classification (NCBI taxonomy): domain Eukaryota; kingdom Viridiplantae; phylum Streptophyta; class Magnoliopsida; order Poales; family Poaceae; genus Triticum; species Triticum dicoccoides. The sequence continues at coordinate 736,718,270 of NC_041385.1, forward strand.
TGTTCATCAGGAGGGGTGTGGTGTACCGCAAAACGGGACTCCACGGGATACTGTTCATCTCCACCGTCGACCTCCTCCAGCCTCCACGGGCTACTGTTCATCCACCGTCGACCTCCTCCAGCCTCCAGAGGCTCCTGTTCATCCAGCCACCACCGTGCACTACTCCACCGGCTACTGTTTAATCACCGCTCCACAGGCTCCTGTTTAACCACCCCTCCACAGGCTACTATTCATCCAGCCTCCACCATCTACTGTTCATCCAGCCCTCCACGGGGTCGTCCTGTTCATCCAACCCTCCACGGGGTCGTGTTCATCCAGCCCGAACCGGCTCGATCGATCGGGGTCCTGTTCATCCAAAGGCAACGCCACAGGGTCCTGTTCATCCACCCCCACCGCTCACTGTTCATCCACCCCCCTGCAACACTCACTGTTCATCCAGAGAGGCAGCATCGATCGGCTTTAGTTAGCAGCAGTAGCGAAGGAATCGCTCGATCGGGTTCAGTTAACAGCCATCGATCGATCGCTCGGTTTAGTAACGCGTAGCCTGTAGTGCAACCGCTCGGGTTCAGTTAGAGCCCAATGCCCTGCTCGGGTTCAGTTAGAGCCAACGCCTCACAAACACGCGCGTACGTGTATGAGAGAAACACGCATCACTCGGCCCCCGACCACCCATAGTAACCGGGAACTCCCCGAAGTTTTCCTCGCCCTCGCTTCTACCACTTCTTTCTGTCATGGATGGCCCAAAGAATGTCATGCAGCTGCGTCTCCGGCCCGCCCATGACGAAAAGCCCATTTTCTGTCAAGATTTTTTGTCATAGAAGTAGGAGCCCACCACATCTATGATGATACCGGGTTTTGTCACAATTATTGTCATAGAAGTGTCATAAGTATGATAGAAAAAAATTCGTTCGGCCCAAAATGTCACGGATGTGCCTTTTTTTGTAGTGTAATGATGATGGTCAACTTTAGATCAAGTTACTATCGAACTTCGTAGGTCAACCAGAACACGATGGACACCAGAGTGGTATGGTAATCCTATTATGGAAATCATGTTACTAGACCCTGGCGAACCTACGAACTATGAAGAAGCTATGATGATCCCAGATTTTGATAAATGTCTTAAGGCCATGAAATCTGACATAGGATCCATGTATGAGAACAAAGTGTGGACTTTGGTGGATTTTCCCAATGATCGACGAGCCATAGAGAATAAATGGATCTTCAATGATGACTGACGCTGATGGTAATGTTACTGTCTATAAAGCTCGACTTGTCAGACAAGGTTTTTGACAAGTTCAAGGAGTTGACTACAATGATACTTTCTCACCCGTAGTGATGCTCAAGTCTGTCCGAATCATGTTAGCAATTGCCGCATTTTATGATTATGAAATCTGGCAAATGGACGTCAAAACTGTAGTTCTTAATGGATTTCTCTAATAAGAGTTGTATATGATGCAACCAGAAGGTTTTGTCGATCCAATAGGTGCTAACAAAGTGTGCAAGCTCCAGCGATCCATCTATGGACTGGTCCAAGTATCTCGGAGTTGGAATAAACACTTTGATAAAGTGATCAAGCATATGGTTTTATACAGACTTATGGTGAAGCATGTATTTACAAGAAAGTGAGTGGGAGCTCCGTAGCATTTCTGATATTATATGTGGATAACATGTTGTTGATTGGAAATGATATAGAATTTCTGGATAACATAAATGGATACTAGAATAAGTATTTTTTAATAAAGACCTCGGTGAAGCTGCTTACATATTGGACATCAAGATCTATGGAGATAGATCAAGGCGCTTGATAAGACTTTCAATGAGTACATACCTTGACAAGATTTTGAAGGAGTTTAGAAATGGATCAGACAAAGAAGGAGTTCTTGCCTGTATTGTAAGGTGTGAAGTTGAGTAAAGGCTCAAAACACGACCACGGTAGAAGATAGAGAGAGACTAAAAGTCATTCCCTATGCCTCAGCCATAGGTTATATAAAGTATGCCATGCTGTGTACCAGACCTGTTATGTGCCTTGCCATGAGTTTGGCAAGAGGGTACAATAGTGATCCAAGAGTAGATCACTGGATAACGGTCAAAATTGTCCTTAGTTAGCTAAGAAGACTAAGGAAATGTTTCTCGGTTATGGAGGTGATAAAGAGTTCGTCGTAAAGAGTTACGTTGATGTAAGCTTTGACACTGATCTAGATGACTCTAATTCTCAATCTAGATACATACTGAATATGGGAGGAAATAGCTAGAGTAGCTCCATGAAGAGCATTGAGACATAGAAATTTGCAAAATAAATACGGATCTGAATGTGGCAGACCCGTTGACTAACCTTCTCTCACAAGAAAAATATGATCACACCTTTGTACTCTTTGGGTGTTAATCACACAACAATGTGAACTAGATTATTGACTCTAGTAAACCCTTTGGGTGTTGGTCACATGGCGATGTGAACAATGGGTGTTAATCACATAAAGATGTGAACTATTGGTGTTAAATCACACGGTGATGTGAACTAGATTATTGACTCTAGTGCAAGTGGGAGACTGAAGGAAATATGCCTTAGAGGAAATAATAAAGTTTTTATTTTATATTTCCTTATATCATGATAAATTTTTATTAGTCATGCTAGAATTGTGGATACATATACAAAACATCGTGTCCCTAGTATGCCTCTACTAGACTAGCTGGTTAATCAAATATTGTTAAGTTTCATAACCATATACATGTGTTGTCATTTGATGAATATGATCACATCATTAGGAGAATGATGTGATGGACAAGACCCATTCGTTAGCTTAGCATTATGATCGTTCAATTTTATTGCTATTGCTTTCTTCATGTCAAATACATATTCCTTCGACTATGAGATTATGCAACTCCCGGATAATGGAGGAATGCCTTGTGTGCTATCAATCATCACAACATAACTGGGTGATTATAAAGATGCTCTATGGCTATCTTCGAAGGTGTTTTTTGGGTTGGCATAGATCGAGATTAGGATTTGTCACTCCGAGTATCGGAAAGGTATCTTTGGGCCCTCTCGGTAATATACATCATAAGAAACTTTGCAGGCAAAGTAACTAATGAGTTAGTTGCAGGATGATGTATTACAGAACAAGTAAAGAGACTTCTGGTAACGAGGTTGAACTAGGTATGAAGATACCGACGATCGAATCTTGGGCAAGTAACATACCGATGACAAAGGGAATAACGTATGTTGTCATAACGGTTCGGCCGATAAAGATCTTCATAGAATATGTGGGAGCCAATATGATCATCTAGGTTCCGTTGTTGGTTATAGACCGGAGAGGTGTCTCGGTCATGTCTACATAGTCCTCGAACCCGTAGGGTCCGCACGATTAATGTTCGATGACGATATTGTATTATATGAATTATGTGATTTGGTGACCGAATGTTCTTCGGAGTCCCAATGAGATTACGGACATGACAAGGAGTATCAAAATGGTCGAGAGGTAAAGCTCGATATATAGCAATATAGTATTCGGACACCGGAAGTGTTCCGGAGGGTATCTGGTACATAAAGGGTCATCGGAAGGGGTTCCGGGCACCCTCGGCAAAAGATATGGCCTTATGGGCGAAGAGGGGAAACGCACCAGCCACAAAGGGGCTGGTGCCCCCCCCCATATGGGCTCGCCAAATTGGAGAAGGAAAGGGGAAGGAGGAAAGGAAAAAAGGGAATAGGATTCCCCCTTCCCCCTCTTCCCTTCCTACTCTGAATAGGAATAGGAGAGGGGGTTGGCCGAATTGGGAGAGAGCCCCAAATAGGATTCCTCCTACTTGGGGCGCCCCCTTGGCTACCTCTCCTCCCCTCCAACCTATATATATGTGTGGAGGGGGCGCCTACAACATAGGACAACACTGTTAGGCGTGTTTGGCGCCCCCTCCATAGTTTACACCACCGGTCATATTATCCCGGTGCTTGATGTCTACTATACAAACTTCTTCTTGTAGACGTTGTTGGGCCTCCAAGTGCAGAGGTTTGTAGGACAGAAGCAAATTTCCCTCAAGTGGATGACCTAAGGTTTATCAATCCGTGGGAGGCGTAGGATAAAGATTGTCTCTCTCAAACAACCCTGCAACCAAATAACAAAGAGTCTCTTCTGTCCCAAACACACCAAATACAATGGTAAATTGTATAGGTGCACTAGTTCGGGAAAGAGATGGTGATACAAGTGCAATATGGATGGTAGATATAGGTTTTAGTAATCCGAAAATGTAAAAACAGCAAGGTAGCAAGTCGTAAAAGTGAGCATAAACGGTATTGCAATGCTTTGAAACAAGGCCTAGGGTTCATACTTTCACTAGTGCAAGTTCTCTCAACAATAATAACATAATTGGATCATATAACTATCCCTCAACATGCAACAAAGAGTTACTCCAAAGTCACTAATAGCGGAGAACAAACGAAGAGATTATTGTAAGGTACGGAACCACCTCAAAGTTATTCTTTCCGATCAATCTATTGGGCTATTCCTAAACATCCCTAGAGTTCACAGTAAAATAACACCTTAAGACACAAATCAACCAAAACCCTAATGTCACCTAGATACTCCAATGTCACCTCAAGTATCCATGGGTATGATTATATGATATGCATCACACAATCTCAGATTCATCAATTCAAACCAACAAAAAGAACTTCATAGAGTGCCCCAAAGTTTCTACCGGAGAGTCAAGATGAAAACTTGTGCCAAACCCTATGCATAAGTTCACAAGGTCACTGAACCTGCAAGTTGATCACAAAAACATACATCAAGTAGATCGAGTGAATATCCCATTGTCACCACAGATAGGCACATGCAAGACATACATCAAGTGTTCTCAAATCCTTAAAGACTCAATCCGATAAGATAACTTCAAAGGGAAAATTCAATCCATTACAAGAAAGTAGAGGGGGAAAAACATCATAAGATCCAACTATAATAGCAAAGCTTGCGGTACATCAAGATCGTGCCAAATCAAGAACACGAGAGAGAGAGAGAGATAGAGAGAGAGAGAGAGAGAGAAAACACATAGCTACTGGTACATACCCTCAGCCCCGAGGGTAACTACTCCCTCCTTGTCATGGAGAGCGCCGGGATAATGAATATGGCCACCGGTGATGGATCCCCCTGATACGTCTCCAATGTATCTATAATTTTTGATTGTTCCATGCTATTATATTACCTGTTTTGGATGTTTAATGGGTTTTATATACACTTTTATATCATTTTTTATGACTAACCTACTAACCGGAGGCACAACCCAAATTACTATTTTCTTGCCTATTTCAGTGTTTCGCAGAAAATGAATATCAAACGGAGTCCAAACGAAATGAAACCTTCGAGACAGTTATTTTTGGAACAAACGCAATCCAGGAGACTTGGAGTGGACGTCAAGAAAGAGACAAGGCGGCCACGAGGGTCCAGGGCGTGCCCTAGGGGGTGGGCGCGCCCCCACCCTCGTGGGCCCCTCATGGCTTCCCTGACCGACTTCCTTCGCCTATATATACTCTCATACCCTAAAAACATCCAGGAGCACTACGAAACCCTATTTCCACCGCCGCAACCTTCTGTACCCGTGAGACCCCATCTTGGGGCCTTTTCCGGTGTTCCACCAGAGGGGGGATCAATCATGGAGGCCTTCTACATCAACACCATAGCCTCACCGATGAAGTCTGAGTAGTTTACCACAGACCTTCGGTCCATAGTTATTAGCTAGATGACTTCTTCTCTCTCTTTGGATCTTAATATAAAGTTCTCCACGATCTTCTTGGAGATCTATTCAAGATGCGTGATGGATAGCGGTCGATGTGTGGAGTAATAGTAGTAGATGCAGAATCGTTTCGATCTACTAGTCACGGACGTGATGCCTACACACATGATCATTCCTAGATATTCTCATAACTATGCACTTTTCTATCAATTGCTCAACAGTAATTTGTTCACCACCATAATACTTATGCTATCTTGAGAGAAGCCACTAGTGAAACCTATGGCCCCCGGGTCTATTTTCCATCATATAAGTTTTCGATCTACTTTATTTTGCAATCTTTACTTTCCAATCTACATCATAAAAATACCAAAAATATTTATCATCTCTATCAGATCTCACTTTTGTAAGTGGCCGTGAAGGGATCGACAAGCCCTAATCGCGTTGGTTGCAAGGTTCTTATTTGTTTGTGAAGGTACGAGGGACTTGGAGTGTAGCCTCCTACTGGATTGATACCTTGGTTCTCAAAATTGAGGGAAATACTTACGCTACTTTGCTGCATCACCCTTTCCTCTTCAAGGGAAAAACCAACACATGCTCAAGAGGTATCATGAAGGATTTCTGGCGCCGTTGCCGGGGAGTCTACCCACAAGTCAAGACATACCAACTACCCATCACAAACCCTTATCCCTTGCATTACATTATTTGCCATTTTCCTCTCGTTTTCCTCTCCCCCACTTCACCCTTGCCGTTTTATTCACCCTCTCTTTCCTATTCGCCTCATTACCGTTTGCCTTTCCTTCACCATGGCCGAATCAAAAAAGTCTAAGGGTTCTCTCCTTGGTTTTAGTACTCTGGATAGTCCCTCTGTCCTATCTAAGATCATAAATAATGATGCTATGGAAAGACCTACCGGGGTTATCAATAATAGTTTGGATAATTTCGATGAAGATGATTCCGGAATCCTTCATTATTTACTTGATGAGTCTTTAAAAGATGCTTGGGATAGGTTATTAAGGATCCGAGCTAGCTATGTGCCACAATATTAAATTGAGATATACCTAAAAAGCTTTTATGTTGGCTTACCCTCTTCATTCAAGCAAGTTTTAGATTCTATTTTTGAAGAAGGTTTTGTTGAGGGGGATCCTATAGATACCTATGAAAAATATCAAAACTATATTTGGGCACCCCATGAGTGAGAAGGTTGAATCCACCTCTCTTTTATGCTTTTATCAAAACAAAATTATGAAAGAGATGAAGGCTAGCTTAGATGCAAATTTCTGTAGCATGCTTAATCATTATTCCACCACTAATGGCAATGTGCTTTCCTAAAATAGAAAGATAAATGCTATAGATAAGAAATTTTCTCTTTTCTTTACCAATACCAAAGATGGCAACCCTTAGATCTATTCTCGCTTTTATGCCTAGCTAGGGGCGTTAAACGATAGCGCTTGTTGGGAGGCAACCCAATTTTATTTTTGTTCTTTACTTTTTGCTCCTGTTTGGTATTAAATAATTCATCTAGCCTCTGCTTAGATGTGCTTTTATGTTTTTAATAAGTATTTGTGCCAAGTAGAACCTATAGGATCATCTTGGGTGATAGTTAATTTGATCTTGCTGAAAAACAGAAACTTTTGCGCGCATAAGAATAATTTTTATAAATCACAGAAATGCGATTTTCAGTTGATTCTTTTTTAAGAAGATTAATAGACAAATTATCTAGGACTTCCTATTTTGGTAGAAATTTTGGGGTTCCATAAGTATTAGAAAGTTACAGATTACTACAGACTATTCTGTTTTTGACAGATTCTGTTTTCCGTGTGTTGTTTGCTTATTTTGATGAATCTATGGCTAGTATCGGGGGGTATGAACCATAGAGAAGTTGGAATACATAAGTTTTAACAGCAATATAAATAAACAATGAGTTTATTACAGTAACTCAAAGTGGTGGTTTGTTTTCTTGCACTGACGAAGCTCATGAGATTTTCTATTGAGTTTTGTGTTGTGAAGTTTTCAAGTTTTGGGTAAAGATTTGATGGATTACGGAATAAGGAGTGGAAAGAGCCTAAGCTAGGGGATTCCCAAGGAAGCCCAAGGTAAATACAAGGACAACCAAAAGCCTAAGCTTGGGGATGCCCCGGAAGGCATCCCCTCTTTCATCTTCATCTATCGGTAACTTTACTTGATGCTATATTTTTATTCACCACAGGATATGTGTTTTCCTTGGAGCGTCTTGTATGATTTGAATCTTTGATTTTTAGTTTACCACAATCATACTTGCTGTACACACCTTTTGGAGAGACATACATGAATCGTAATTTATTAGAATATTGTATGTGCTTCACTTATATCTTTTGAGCTAGATAATTTTGCTCTAGTGCTTCACTTATATCTTTTTAGAGCACATCGGTGGTTTTATTTTGTAGAAATTATTGATCTCTCATGCTTCACTTATATTTTTCTGAGAGTCTTTTAGAACAGCGTGGTATTTGCTTTGCTTATAAAATTGGTCCTAATATGATGGGCATCCAAGTTGGGTATGATAAAAACTATCATATAGAGTGCATTAAACACTATGATCAATTTGATACTTGATAATTGTTTTGAGATATAAAGGTGGTAATGTTAGACTCATGCTAGTTGGGTAATTAGAAATTTAGGAATACTTGTGTTAAAGTTGGCAAGTCCCATAGCATGCACGTATGGTGAACGTTGCGTGACAAATTTGTAGCATGGGGTGTTCTTTTGATTGCCTTCCTTATGAGTGGAGGTCGGGATCACGCGATGGTTAACTCCTACCAACCCTTCCCCTAGGAGCATGCATAGTAGTACTTTGCTTCGAGGGCTAATAAACTTTTGCAATAAGTATATGAGTTCTTTATGACTAATGTGAGTCCATGGATTATACGCACTCTTACCCTTCCACAATTTGCTAGCCTCTACGGTACTGTGCATTGCCCTTTCTCACCTTGAGAGTTGGTGAAAACTTCGCCGGTGCATCCAAACCCCGTGATATGATACGCTCTATCACACATATAATTCCTTATATCTTCCTCAAAATAGCCACCATACCTACCTATTATGGCATTTCCATAGCCATTCCGAGATATATTGCCATGCAACTTTCGACCGTTCCGTTTATCATGACACGCTCCATCATTGTCATATTGCTTTTGCATGATCATGTAGTTGACATCGTATTTGTGGCAAGGCCACCTTTATAATTCTTTCATAGATGTCACTCTTGATTCATTGCATATCCCGGTATACCGCTGGAGGCATTCAGCTAGAGTCATATTTTGTTCTAAGTATTGAGTTGTAATTCTTCAGTTGTAAATAAATAGAAGTGTGATGATTTCCATTATTAGATCATTGTCCCAATTTAGGAAAGGATGATGGAGACTATGATTCCCCCACAAGTCGGGATGAGACTCCGGACTTTATGAAAAATAAAGGAGGCCAAAGAAGCCCAAAGAAAAAAGGAGGCCAAAGAAGCCCACCAAAAAAATGAGAGAAAAAGAGAGAAGGGACAATGTTACTATCCTTTTTCCACACTTGTACTCCAAAGTAGCACCATTTTCATGATAGAGAGTCTCCTATGTTGTCACTTTCATATACTAGTGGGAATTTTTCATTATAGAACTTGGCTTGTATATTCCAATGATGGGCTTCCTCAAAATGCCCTAGGTCTTCTAAGAAAGCAAGTTGGATGCACACCCACTTAGTTTCTTTGTTGAGCTTTCATACATTTATAGCTCTAGTGCATCCGTTGCATGGCAATCCCTACTCCTCGCATTGACATCAATTGATGGGAATCTCCATAGCCCGTTGATTAGCCGCGTCAATGTGAGACTTTCTCCTTTTTTGTCTTCTCACACAATCCCTATCATCATACTCTATTCCACCCATAGTGCTATATCCATGGCTTACGCTCATGTATTGCATGAGAGTTGAAAAAGCTAAAGCGTGTTAAAAAGTATGAACCAATTGCTTGGCTAAAACTGGGGTTGTGCATGATGGGAGCATTTTGTGTTACAAAAATGAAGCATGGCCAAACAATATGATTTTGTAGGGATAGCTTTCTTTGGCTATGTTATTTTGATAAGACATGATTACTTTGTTAGTATGCTTGAAGTATTACTATTTTTATGACAATATTAAACTTTTATGTTGAATCTTTTGGATCTGAACATTCATGCCACAATAAAGAAAATTACATTGAGAATTATGCTAGGTAGCATTCCACATCGAAAATTCTGTTTTTATCATTTACCTACTCGAGGATGAGCAGCAATTAAGCTTGGGGATGCTTGATAAGTCTCCAGCATATCTATAACTTTTTATTGTTCCATGCTAGTATATTACCTGTTTTGGATGTTTAAGGGGCTTTACTTTACACTTTTAAATCATTTTTGGGACTAACCTACTAACCGGAGGCCCAACCCAAATTGTTGTTTTATGGCCTATTTCAGTGTTCCGTAGAAAAGGAATATCAAACGGAGTCCAAACGGAACGAAACCTTTGGGATAGATATTTTTGGAACAAACACAATCCATGATACTTGGAGTGAATGTCAAGAAAGAGACGAGGCGGCCACGAGGGTCCAGGGCGCGCCGTAGGGGGGTGGGCGCGCCCCCCCACACTCGTGGGCCCCACGTGGCTCCCCTGACCGACTTCCTTCACCTATATATACTCTCATACCTTGAAAACATCCAGGAGCACCACGAAACCCTATTTCCACTACCGCAACCTTCTGTACCCGTGAGATCCCATCTTGGGGCCTTTTCCGGCTCTCCGCCGGAGGGGGGAATCGATCATGGAGGGCCTCTACATCAACACCATCGCCTCTTCGATGAAGTGTGAGTAGTTTACCACAGACCTCCGGGTCCATAGTTATTAGCTAGATGTCTTCTTCTCTCTCTTTGGATCTCAATACTAAGTTCTCCCCAATCTTCTTGGAGATCTATTCGATGTAATTCTTTTTGCGATGTGTTTGTCGAGATCCGATGAATTGTGGGTTTATGATCAAGATTATGTATGAAAAATATTTGAATCTCCTCCGAGTTCTTTTATGTATGATTTGTTATCTTTGCAAGTCTCTTCGAATTATCAGTTTGGTTTGGCCTACTAGATTGATCTTTCTTGCAATGGGAGAAGTGGTTAGCTTTGGGTTCAATCTTGTGGTGTCCTTTCCCAGTGACAGCAGGGGCAGCAAGGCACGTATTGTATTGTTGCCATCGAGGATAAAAAGATGGGGTTTATATCATATTTCTTGAGTTTATCCCTCTACATCATGTCATCTTGCCTAATGCGTTTCTCTGTTCTTATGAACTTAATACTCTATATACATGCTGGATAGCGGTCGATGTGTGGAGTAATAGTAGTAGATGCAGAATCTTTTCGATCTACTTGTCGCGGATGTGCTGCCTATATACATGATCATGCCTAGATATTCTCATTACTATGCACTTTTCTATCAATTGCTCGACGGTAATTTGTTCACACACCGTAATACTTATGCTATCTTGAGAGAAGCCACTAGTGAAACCTATGGCCCCTGGGTCTATTTTCCATCATACAAGTTTTCGATCTACTTTATTTTGCAATCTTTACTTTCCAATATACATCATAAAAATACCAAAAATATTTATCATCTCTATAAGATCTCACTTTTGTAAGTGGCCATGAAGGTATTGACAACCCCTTGTCGCGTTGGTTGCAAGGTTCTTATTTGTTTGTGCAGGTACGAGGGACTTTGAGTGTAGCCTCCTACTGGATTGTTACCTTTGTTCTCAAAACTGAGGGAAATACTTACGCTACTTTGCTGCATCACCCTTTCCTCTTCAAGGGAAAAACCAACGCATGCTCAAGAGGTAGCAAGAAGGATTTCTGGCGCTGTTGCCGGGGAGTCTACGCACAAGTCAAGACACACCAAGTACCCATCACAAACACTTATTCCTCGCATTACATTATTTGTCATTTGCCTCTCATTTTCCTCTCCCCCACTTCACCCTTGTCGTTTTATTTGCCCTCTCTTTCCCATTCGCCTCTTTACCATTTGCCTTTCCTTCGCCCTGGCCGAATCGAAAAAGGTTAAGGGTTCTCTCCTGGGTTTTAGTACTTTCGATAGTCCCTCTGTCCTAACTAAGCTGATAAATAATGATGCTATCGATAGACCTACCGGGGTTATCAATAATAGTTTGGATAATTTTGATGAAGATGATTCCGGAATCTTTCGTTATTTACTTGATGAGTCTTTAAAACATGCTTGGGGCGGTGGAACTCCTGATCTAGGTTATTTTCTGGAGGTTTGGGGATTTATAGGAGAGGTCGGCATCGAGAACAAGTTAGGGGGACCACGGAGAGTCCATGAGGCACAGGGGCGCGCCCCAGGGGGTGGGGGCGCCCTCCACCCTCGTGGGCCCCACGAGACTCCCTTCCAATAACTTTTTGTTCCATTTTTTTATATTTTACAAGAAAATCTCCGTTGATTTTAAGCGCATTCCGAGAACTTTTATTTCTGCACAAAAACAACACCACGGTAGTTCTGCTGAAAAGAGCGTCAGCCCAGGTTAGTTCTAACCAAATCATACCAAAAGCATGTAAAAATATTATAAACATGGCATGAATACATCAAAAATTATAGATACGTTGGAGACGTATCAGCATCCCCAAGCTTAACTCCTGCTCGTCCTCGAGTAGGTAAATGATAAAAACAGAATTTTTGATGTGGAATGCTACCTAACATATTTATCAATGTAATCTTCTTTATTGTGGAAAGAATATGCAGATCCATAAGATACAAAACAAAAGTTTAATATTGACATAAAAACAATAATACTTCAAGCATACTAGTAAAGCAATCATGTCTTCTCAAAATAAGATGGCCAAAGCAAGCTATCCCTACAAAATCATATAGTCTGGCTATGCTCTATCTTCATCAGACAAAATATTTAAATCATGCACAACCCCGGTTTCAGCCAAGCAATTGTTTCATACTTCAGTATTCTCAAACTTTTTCACCTTTCATGCAATACATGAGCGTGAGCCATGGACATAGCACTGTAGGTGGAATAGAATGGTGGTTGTGGAGAAGACAAAAAAGGAGAAGATTGTCTCACGTATCAATGGGCTATGGAGATGCCCATCAATAGATATCAATGTTAGTGAGTAGGGATTGCCATGCAACGTATGCACTAGAGCTATAAGTGTATGAAAGATAAAAAATAAACTAAGTGGGTGTGCATCCAACTTGCTTGCTCACGAAGACCTAGGGAAATTTGAGGAAGCCCATCATTGGAATATACAAGCCAACTTCTATAATGAAAAATTCCCACTAGTATATGAAAGTGACAACATAGGAGACTCTCTATCATGAAGATCATGGTGCTACTTTGAAGCACAAGTGTGGTAAAAGGATAGTAGCATTGCCCCTTCTCTCTTTTTTGTTTCTTTTTTTATTTGGGCTTATCTTATTTTTGGCCTCTTTTTTTTCTTTTTTCTTTTTTCGTCCGGAGTCTCATCCCGACATGTGGGGTAATAATAGTCTCCATCATCCTTTCCTCACTGGGACAATGCTCCAATAATGATGATCATCACACTTTTATTTGCTTACAACTCAAGAATTACAACTCGATACTTAGAACAAAATATGACTCCATATGAATGCCTCCGGCGGTGTACCGGGATGTGCAATGAATCAAGAGTGACATGTATGAAAAAAATGAATGGTGGCTTTGCCACAAATACGATGTCAACTACATGATCATGCAAAGCAATATGAAAATGATGAAGCGTGTCATAATAAATGGAACTGTGGAAAGTTGCATGGCAATATATCTCAGAATGGCTATGGAAATGCCATAATAGGTAGGTATGGTGGCTGTTTTGAGGAAGGTAATGGTGGGTGTATGGTACCGGCGAAAGTTGCGCGGTACAAGAGAGGCTAGCGATGGTGGAAGGGTGAGAGTGCGTATAATCCATGGACCCAACATTAGTCATAAAGAACTCACATACTTATTGCAAAAATCAATTAGTCATCAAAACAAAGTACTACGCACATGCTCCTAGGGGAAGGGTTGGGAGGAGTTAACCATCACGCGATCCCGACCTTCACACATAAGGAAGGCAATCAATAAATAAATCATGATCCAACTTCATCACATAACGGTTCACCATGCATGCATGCTATGGGAATCACAAACCTCAACACAAGTATCTCTCAAATTCACAAGTACTCTACTAGCATGACTCTAATATCACCATCTTCATATCTCAAAACAATCATAAAGAATCAAACTTCTCATAGTATTCAATGTAGTTTATATGAAAGTTTTTATTATATCCCTCTTGGATGCCCATCATATTAGGACTAAATTTATAACCTAAGAAAATTACCATGCTGTTTAAGACTCTCGAAATAATATAAGTGAACCATGAGAGTTCATCAATTTCTTCAAAATAAAACTACCGCCGTGCTCTAAAAGATATAAGTGAAGCACTAGAGCAAACGACAAACTACTCCGAAAGATATAAGTGAAGATCAATGAGTAGTCGAATAATTATGTAATTTTGTGAAGACTCTCTAACATTTAATAATTTAAGATCTTGGGAAATTATTCAAAGAGAAAGCAAAACAAAATAAAACAAAATGACGCTCCAAGCAAAACACATATCATGTGGTGAATAAAAATATAGCCCCAAGTAAAGTTACCGATGAACGAAGACGAAAGAGGGGATGCCATCCGGGGCATCCCCAAGCTTAGGCTCTTGTTTGTCCTTTAATATTACCTCGGGGTCCCTTGGGCATCCCCAATCTTAGGCTCTTGCCACTCCTTATTCCATAGTCCATCGAATCTTTACCCAAAACTTGAAAACTTCACAACACAAAACTCAACAGAAAACTCGTAAGCTCCGTTTGTATAAGAAAATAAATCACCACTTTTGGTACTGTTGTGAACTCATTCCTTATTTATATTGGTGTGATATATACTGTATTCCAACATCTCTATGGTTCATACCCTCCGATACTACTCATAGATTCATCAAAATAAGCAAACAACGCACGAAAAACAGAATTTGCCAGAAACAGAACAGTCTGCAGTAATCTGTAACTCTCTAATACTTATGTAACTCCAAGGATTCCAAAATCAACTGTTGGACGTTAGGAATTCGTCTATTAATCTTCTGCAAAAAGAATCAACTCAAAAGAACTTTTCTGTAAAAAATGACAGCTAATCTCGTGAGCGCAAAGTTTCGGTTTTTTACAGCAAGATCACATTAACTTTCACCCAAGTCTTCCCAAAGGTTCTACTTGGAACTTTATTGACAAAAGCTATAAAACATGATTACTACAGTAGCTTAATCATGTGAACACACAAAAACAGTAAGGGTAAATATTGGGTTGTCTCCCAACAAGAGCTTTTCTTTAATGCCTTTCTAGCTAGGCATGATGATTTCAGTGATGCTCACATAAAAGATAAGAACTGAAACATAATGGGAGCATCATGAAGAATATGACTAGCAATTTTTAGTCTAACCCACTTCCTATGCCTAGGGATTTTGTGAGTAAACAACTTATGGGAACAAGAATCAACTAGTATAGGAAGGCAAAACAAGCATAACTTCAAGATTTTCAACACATAGAGATGAAACTTGATATTATTGCAATTCCTACAAGCATATATTCCTACTTCATAATAATTTTCTGTAGCATCATGAATGAATTCAACAATACAACAATCACATAAAGCATTCTTTTCATGATCTACAAGCATAGAAATTTTATTACTCTCCACATAAGCAAATTTCTTCTCATGAATAGTAGTGGGAGCAAACTCAACAAAATAACTATCATGTGAGGCATAATCCAGTTGAAAATTAAAATCAAGATGACAAGTTTGATGGTTATCATTATTCTTTATTTCATACATGTAATCACAATAATCATCATATATAGCAACTTTGTTCTCATAATCAATTGGAACCTCTTCCGAAATAGTGGATTCATCACTAAATAAAGTCATGACCTCTCCAAACCCACTTTCATAATTATCACAATAAGATTCAAGACACTCCAAAATTGTGGGATCATTACTTCCTAAAGTCGACACTCTTACAAACCCACTTTCATCAATATAATCGTCCTAAATAGGAGGCATGCTTTCATCATAACAAATTTGCTCATCAGAACTTGGGGGACCAAAAATATCATCTTCATCAAACATAGCATCCCCAAGCTTGTGGCTTTGCATATAATCAGCATCATGGACATTCAAAGATTTCATACTAACAACATTGCAACCATGCTCATCATTCAAAGGTTGTTGATACTCTCCAACGTATCTATAATTTATGAAGCATTCACGCTATTTTATTATCTGTTTTAGGCAATATTGGGTTTACTATCCACTTTTATATTATTTTTGGGACTAACCTATTAACCAGAGGCCCAGCCCAGATTTGTTGTTTTATGCCTATTTCAGTGTTTCGAGGAAAAGGAATATCAGACGGAGTCAAAACGGAACGAAATCAACTGGAGAAGTTATTTTTGGAAGGAAAGCCACCCGATGGACTTGGAGTGCATGTCAGGAGATACGGGAGGTGCTCACAAGGGTGGGGGCGCGCCCCTCCCCCTGGGCGCGCCCCCTGCCTCGTGGGGCCCCCGTAGCTCCACCGACGTACCCCCTACACCCATATATACCTACGTATCGTAAAACTTCCAGAACAGAAGATAGATCGGGAGTTCTGCCGCCGCAAGCCTCTGTAGCCACCAAAAACCAATCGGGACCCTGTTTCGGCACCCTGCCGGAGGGGGATCCCATCATCGGAGGCCATCTTCATCATCCCGGTGCTATCCATGACGAGGAGGGAGTAGTTCACCCTCGGGGCTGAGGGTATGTACCAGTAGCTATGTGTTTGATCTCTCTCTCTCGTGTTCTCTCTCGTGTTCATCTATGGCACGATCTTGATGTATCCCGAGCTTTGCTATTGTAGTTGGATCTTATGATGTTTCTCCCCCTCTACTCTCTTGTGATGAATTGAGTTTACCCTTTGAAGTTATCTTATCGGATTGAGTCTTTTATGAACACTTGATGTATGTCTTGCGTGGGATAACCGTGGTGACAATGGGTTATTCTATTGATCCACTTGATGTATGTTTTGGTGATCAACTTGCGGGTTTCGTGACACTTGGGAACCTATGCATAGGGGTTGGCACACGTTCTTGACTCTCCGATAGAAACTTTGGGGCACTCTTTGAAGTACTATTATGTTGGTTGGATGAATCTAAAATTTCGTGATGCATATCGTATAATCATGCCCATGGATACTTGAAGTGACAATGGAGTATCTAGGTGACATTAGGGTTTTGGTTGATTTGTGTCTTAAGGTGTTATTCTAGTATGAACTCTTTTATAGATCGATCCGAAAGAATAACTTTGTGGTGGTTTCGTATCCGACCATAATCTCTACGTTTGTTCTCCGCTATTAGTGGCTTTGGAGTGACTCTTTGTTGCATGTTGAGGGCTTGTCATATGTTCTATCTATGTTATTATTGTTGAGAGAACTTGCACTAGTGAAAGTATGAACCCTAGGCCTTGTTTCCTATCATTGCAATACCGTTTAAGATCACTTTTACCGCTCGTTACCTTGCTGTTTTTATTATTTCAGATTACAAAAACCTATATCTACCATCTATTTTGCACTTGTATCTTCATCTCTTCGCCGAACTAGTGCGACTATACAATTTACCATTGTATTAGGTGCGTTGGGGACACAAGAGACTCTTTGTTATTTGGTTGCAGGGTTCTCTGAGAGAGACCACCTTCATCCTACGCCTCCTACGGATTGATAAACCTTAGGTCATCCACTTGAGGGAAATTTGCTACTATCCTACAAACCTGTGCACTTGCAGGCCCAACAACGTCTACAATAAGAAGGTTGTGTAGTAGACATCAGTTGTATGCCAGACATTTTACTGCATTCTTCTTCTAACACTTTGGCACAACTATCGGAATCCTTATTTTCACGAAAGACATTAAAAAGATGAAGCATATGAGGCATCCTCAATTCCATTTTTTTGTAGTTTTCTTTTATATACTAAACTAGTGATAAAACAAGAAACAAAAATATTCAATTGCAAGATCTAAAGATATACCTTCAAGCACTAACCTCCCCAGCAATAGCACCAGAAAAGAGCTTGATGCCTACTACACAACCTTCTTCTTGTAGACGTTGTTGGTCCTCCAAGTGCAGAAGTTTTGTAGGACAGTAGCAAATTTCCCTCAAGTGGATGACCTAAGGTATATCAATCCATGGGAGGCGTAGGATGAAGGTGGTCTCTATCAAACAACCCTACAACCAAATAACAAAGAGTCTCTTGTGTCCCCAACACACCAAATACAATGGTAAATTGTATAGGTGCACTAGTTTGGCGAAGATATGGTGATACAAGTGCAATATGGATGGTAGATATAGATTTTTGTAATCTGAAAATATAAAAACAGCAAGGTATCAGGTGGTAAAAGTGAGCGTAAACGGTATCGCAATGCTTTGAAACAAGGCCTAGGGTTCATACTTTCACTAGTGCAAGTTCTCTCAACAATAATAACATAATTGGATCATATAACTATCCCTCAACATGCAACAAAGAGTCACTCCAAAGTCACTAATAGCGGAGAACAAACAAAGAGATTATTGTAGGGTATGAAACCACCTCAAAGTTATTCTTTCCGATCAATCCGTTGGGCTATTCCAAAACAACCCTAGAGTTTGTAGTAAAACAACACCTTAAGATACAAATCAACCAAAACCCTAATGTCACCTAGATACTCCAATGTCACCTCAAGTATTTGTGGGTATGATTATACGATATGCATCACACAATCTCAGATTCATATATTCAAACCAACACAAAGAACTTCATAGAGTGCCCCAAAGTTGATCACATGGCGATGTGAACAATGGGTGTTAATCACATAAAGATGTGAACTATTGGTGTTAAATCACACGGTGATGTGAACTAGATTATTGACTCTAGGGCAAGTGGGAGACTGAAGGAAATATGCCTTAGAGGAAATAATAAAGTTGTTATTTTATATTTCCTTATATCATGATAAATTTTTATTAGTCATGCTAGAATTGTTGATACATATACAAAACATCGTGTCCCTAGTATGCCTCTACTAGACTAGCTCATTAATCAAATATTGTTAAGTTTCATAACCATATACATGTGTTGTCATTTGATGAATATGATCACATCATTAGGAGAATGATGTGATGGACAAGACCCATTCGTTAGCTTAGCATTATGATCGTTCAATTTTATTGCTATTGCTTTCTTCATGTCAAATACATATTCATTCGACTATGAGATTATGCAACTCCCGGATGATGGAGGAATGCCTTGTGTGCTATCAATCATCACAACATAACTGGGTGATTATAAAGATGCTCTATGGCTATCTTCGAAGGTGTTTGTTGGGTTGGCATAGATCGAGATTAGGATTTGTCACTCCGAGTATCGGAAAGGTATCTTTGGGCCCTCTCGGTAATATACATCATAAGAAACTTTGTAGGCAAAGTAACTAATGAGTTAGTTGCAGGATGATGTATTACAGAACAAGTAAAGAGACTTCCGGTAACGAGGTTGAACTAGGCATGAAGATACCGACGATCGAATCTTGGGCAAGTAACATACCGATGGCAAAGGGAATAACGTATGTTGTCATAACGGTTCGGCCGATAAAGATCTTCATAGAATATGTGGGAGCCAATATGATCATCTAGGTTCCGTTGTTGGTTATAGACCGGAGAGGTGTCTCGGTCATGTCTACATAGTCCTCGAACCCGTAGGGTCCACACGATTAATGTTCGATGACGATATTGTATTATATGAATTATGTGATTTGGTGACCGAATGTTCTTCGGAGTCCCGAATGAGATTACGGACATGACAAGGAGTCTCAAAATGGTCGAGAGGTAAAGCTCGATATATAGCAATATAGTATTCGGACACCGGAAGTGTTCCGGAGGGTATCTGGTACATAAAGGGTCATCGGAAGGGGTTCCGGGCACCCCCGGCAAAAGATATGGCCTTATGGGCGAAGAGGGGAAACGCACCAGCCACAAAGGGGCTGGTGCCCCCCCCCCCATATGGGCTCGCCAAATTGGAGAAGGAAAGGGGAAGGAGGAAAGGAAAAAAGGGAATAGGATTCCCCCTTCCCCCTCTTCCCTTCCTACTCTGAATAGGAATAGGAGAGGGGGTTGGCCGAATTGGGAGAGAGCCCCAAATAGGATTCCTCCTACTTGGGGCGCCCCCTTGGCTACCTCTCCTCCCCTCCAACCTATATATATGTGTGGAGGGGGCGCCTACAACATAGGACAACACTGTTAGGCGTGTTTGGCGCCCCCTCCATAGTTTACACCACCGGTCATATTATCCCGGTGCTTGATGTCTACTATACAAACTTCTTCTTGTAGACGTTGTTGGGCCTCCAAGTGCAGAGGTTTGTAGGACAGAAGCAAATTTCCCTCAAGTGGATGACCTAAGGTTTATCAATCCGTGGGAGGCGTAGGATAAAGATTGTCGCTCTCAAACGACCCTGCAACCAAATAACAAAGAGTCTCTTCTGTCCCCAACACACCAAACACAATGGTAAATTGTATAGGTGCACTAGTTCGGGAAAGAGATGGTGATACAAGTGCAATATGGATGGTAGATATAGGTTTTAGTAATCCGAAAATGTAAAAACAGCAAGGTAGCAAGTGGTAAAAGTGAGCATAAACGGTATTGCAATGCTTTGAAACAAGGCCTAGGGTTCATACTTTCACTAGTGCAAGTTCTCTCAACAATAATAACATAATTGGATCATATAACTATCCCTCAACATGCAACAAAGAGTCACTCCAAAGTCACTAATAGCGGAGAACAAACGAAGAGATTATTGTAAGGTACGGAACCACCTCAAAGTTATTCTTTCCGATCAATCTATTGGGCTATTCCTAAACAGCCCTAGAGTTCACAGTAAAATAACACCTTAAGACACAAATCAACCAAAACCCTAATGTCACCTAGATACTCCAATGTCACCTCAAGTATCCATGGGTATGATTTTATGATATGTTTCACACAATTTCAGATTCATCTATTCAAACCAACAAAAAGAACTTCATAGAGTGCCCCAAAGTTTCTACCGGAGAGTCAAGATGAAAACTTGTGCCAAACTCTATGCATACGTTCACAAGGTCACTGAACCTGCAAGTTGATCACAAAAACATACATCAAGTAGATCGAGTGAATATCCCATTGTCACCACAGATAGGCACATGCAAGACATACATCAAGTGTTCTCAAATCCTTAAAGACTCAATCCGATAAGATAACTTCAAAGGGAAAATTCAATCCATTACAAGAAAGTAGAGGGGGAAAAACATCATAAGATCCAACTATAATAGCAAAGCTTGCGGTACATCAAGATCGTGCCAAATCAAGAACACGAGAGAGAGAGAGAGAGAGAGAGAGAGAGAGAGAAAACACATAGCTACTGGTACATACCCTCAGCCCCGAGGGTAACTACTCCCTCCTTGTCATGGAGAGCGCCGGGATAATGAAGATGGCCACCGGTGATGGATCCCCCTGATACGTCTCCAACGTATCTATAATTTTTGATTGTTCCATGCTATTATATTACCTGTTTTGGATGTTTAATGGGTTTTATATACACTTTTATATCATTTTTTATGACTAACCTACTAACCGGAGGCACAACCCAAATTACTGTTTTCTTGCCTATTTCATTGTTTCGCAGAAAATGAATATCAAACGGAGTCCAAACAAAATGAAACCTTCGAGACAGTTATTTTTGGAACAAACGCAATCTAGGAGACTTGGAGTGGACGTCAAGAAAGAGACAAGGCGGCCACGAGGGTCCAGGGCGTGCCCTAGGGGGGTGGGCGCGCCCCCACCCTCGTGGGCCCCTCATGGCTTCCCTGACCGACTTCCTTCGCCTATATATAATCTCATACCCTGAAAACATCCAGGAGCACTACGAAACCCTATTTCCACCGCCGCAACCTTCTGTACCCGTGAGACCCCATCTTGGGGCCTTTTCCGGTGTTCCACCGGAGGGGGGATCAATCATGGAGGCCTTCTACATCAACACCATAGCCTCACCGATGAAGTGTGAGTAGTTTACCACAGACCTTCGGTCCATAGTTATTAGCTAGATGACTTCTTCTCTCTCTTTGGATCTCAATATAAAGTTCTCCTCGATCTTCTTGGAGATCTATTCAAGATGCGTGATGGATAGCGGTCGATGTGTGGAGTAATAGTAGTAGATGCAGAATCGTTTCGATCTACTAGTCACGGACGTGATGCCTACACACATGATCATTCCTAGATATTCTCATAACTATGCACTTTTCTATCAATTGCTCAACAGTAATTTGTTCACCACCGTAATACTTATGCTATCTTGGGAGAAGCCACTAGTGAAACCTATGGCCCCCGGGTCTATTTTCCATCATATAAGTTTTCGATCTACTTTATTTTGCAATCTTTACTTTCCAATCTACATCATAAAAATACCAAAAATATTTATCATCTCTATCAGATCTCACTTTTGTAAGTGGCCGTGAAGGGATCGACAAGCCCTAATCGCGTTGGTTGCAAGGTTCTTATTTGTTTGTGAAGGTACGAGGGACTTGGAGTGTAGCCTCCTACTGGATTGATACCTTGGTTCTCAAAACTGAGGGAAATACTTACGCTACTTTGCTGCATCACCCTTCCCTCTTCAAGGGAAAAACCAACACATGCTCAAGAGGTATCATGAAGGATTTCTGGCACCGTTGCCGGGGAGTCTACGCACAAGTCAAGACATACCAACTACCCATCACAAACCCTTATCCCTTGCATTACATTATTTGCCATTTTCCTCTCGTTTTCCTCTCCCCCACTTCACCCTTGCCGTTTTATTCACCCTCTCTTTCCTATTCGCCTCATTACCATTTGCCTTTCCTTCGCCATGGCCGAATCAAAAAAGTCTAAGGGTTCTCTCCTTGGTTTTAGTACTCTGGATAGTCCCTCTATCCTATCTAAGATCATAAATAATGATGCTATGGAAAGACCTACCGGGGTTATCAATAATAGTTTGGATAATTTCGATGAAGATGATTCCGGAATCCTTCATTATTTACTTGATGAGTCTTTAAAAGATGCTTGGGATAGGTTATTAAGGATCCGAGCTAGCTTCGTGCCACAATATCAAATTGAGATATACCTAAAAAGCTTTTATGTTGGCTTACCCTCTTCATTCAAGCAAGTTTTAGATTCTATTTTTGAAGAAGGTTTTGTTGAGGGGGATCCTATAGATACCTATGAAAAAAATCAAAACTATATTTGGGCACCCCATGAGTGAGAAGGTTGAATCCACCTCTCTTTTATGCTTTTATCAAAACAAAATTATGAAAGAGATGAAGGCTAGCTTAGATGCAAATTTCTGTAGCATGCTTAATCATTATTCCACCACTAATGGCAATGTGATTTCCTAAAATAGAAAGATAAATGCTATAGATAAGAAATTTTCTCTTTTCTTTACCAATACCAAAGATGGCAACACTTAGATCTATTCTCTCTTTTATGCCTAGCTAGGGGTGTTAAACGATAGCGCTTGTTGGGAGGCAACCCAATTTTATTTTTGTTCTTTACTTTTTGCTCCTGTTTGGTATTAAATAATTCATCTAGCCTCTGCTTAGATGTGCTTTTATGTTTTTAATTAGTATTTGTGCCAAGTAGAACCTATAGGATCATCTTGGGTGATAGTTAATTTGATCTTGCTGAAAAACAGAAACTTTTGCGCGCATAAGAATAATTTTTATAAATCACAGAAATGCGATTTTCAGTTGATTCTTTTTTAAGAAGATTAATAGACAAATTATCTAGGACTTCCTATTTTGGTAGAAATTTTGGGGTTCCATAAGTATTCGAAAGTTACAGATTACTACAGACTATTCTGTTTTTGACAGATTCTGTTTTCCGTGTGTTGTTTGCTTATTTTGATGAATCTATGGCTAGTATCGGGGGGTATGAACCATAGAGAAGTTGGAATACATAAGTTTTAACAGCAATATAAATAAACAATGAGTTTATTACAGTACCTCAAAGTGGTGGTTTGTTTTCTTGCACTGACGAAGCTCATGAGATTTTCTATTGAGTTTTGTGTTGTGAAGTTTTCAAGTTTTAGGTAAAGATTTGATGGATTACGGAATAAGGAGTGGAAAGAGCCTAAGCTAGGGGATTCCCAAGGAAGCCCAAGGTAAATACAAGGACAACCAAAAGCCTAAGCTTGGGGATGCCCCGGAAGGCATCCCCTCTTTCATCTTCATCTATCGGTAACTTTACTTGATGCTATATTTTTATTCACCCCATGATATGTGTTTTCCTTGGAGCGTCTTGTATGATTTGAATCTTTGATTTTTAGTTTACCACAATCATACTTGCTGTACACACCTTTTGGAGAGACATACATGAATCGTAATTTATTAGAATATTGTATGTGCTTCACTTATATCTTTTGAGCTAGATAATTTTGCTCTAGTGCTTCACTTATATCTTTTTAGAGCACATCGGTGGTTTTATTTTGTAGAAATTATTGATCTCTCATGCTTCACTTATATTATTTTGAGAGTCTTTTAGACTAGCCTGGTATTTGCTTTGCTTATAAAATTGGTCCTAATATGATGGGCATCCAAGTTGGGTATGATAAAAACTATCATATAGAGTGCATTAAACACTATGATCAATTTGATACTTGATAATTGTTTTGAGATATAAAGGTGGTAATGTTAGACTCATGCTAGTTGGGTAATTAGAAATTTAGGAATACTTGTGTTAAAGTTGGCAAGTCCCATAGCATGCACGTATGGTGAACGTTGTCTGACAAATTTGTAGCATGGGGTGTTCTTTTGATTGCCTTCCTTATGAGTGGAGGTCGGGATCACGCGATGGTTAACTCCTATCAACCCTTCCCCTAGGAGCATGCATAGTAGTACTTTGCTTCGAGGGCTAATAAACTTTTGCAATAAGTATATGAGTTCTTTATGACTAATGTGAGTCCATGGATTATACGCACTCTTACCCTTCCACAATTTGCTAGCCTCTATGGTACTGTGCATTGCCCTTTCTCACCTTGAGAGTTGGTGAAAACTTCGCCGGTGCATCCAAACCCCGTGATATGATACGCTCTATCACACATATAATTCCTTATATCTTCCTCAAAACAGCCACCATACCTACCTATTATGGCATTTCCATAGCCATTCCGAGATATATTGCCATGCAACTTTCCACCGTTCCGTTTATCATGACACGCTCCATCATTGTCATATTGCTTTTGCATGATCATGTAGTTGACATCGTATTTGTGGCAAGGCCACCTTTATAATTCTTTCATAGATGTCGCTCTTGATTCATTGCATATCCCGGTATACCGCTGGAGGCATTCAGCTAGAGTCATATTTTGTTCTAAGTATTGAGTTGTAATTCTTCAGTTGTAAATAAATAGAAGTGTGATGATTTCCATTATCAGATCATTGTCCCAATTTAGGAAAGGATGATGGAGACTATGATTCCCCCACAAGTCGGGATGAGACTCCGGACTTTATAAAAAATAAAAGAGGCCAAAGAAGCCCAAAGGAAAAAAGAGGCCAAAGAAGCCCACCAAAAAAATGAGAGAAAAAGAGAGAAGGGACAATGTTACTATCCTTTTTCCACACTTGTAGTCCAAAGTAGCACCATTTTCATGATAGAGAGTCTCCTATGTTGTCACTTTCATATACTAGTGGGAATTTTTCATTATAGAACTTGGCTTGTATATTCCAATGATGGGCTTCCTCAAAATGCCCTAGGTCTTCTAAGAAAGAAAGTTGGATGCGCACCCACTTAGTTTCTTTCGTTGAGCTTTCATACATTTATAGCTCTAGTGCATCCGTTGCATGGCAATCCCTACTCCTCGCATTGACATCAATTGATGGGAATCTCCATAGCCCGTTGATTAGCCGCGTCAATGTGAGACTTTCTCCTTTTTTGTCTTCTCACACAATCCCTATCATCATACTCTATTCCACCCATAGTGCTATATCCATGGCTTACGCTCATGTATTGCATGAGAGTTGAAAAAGCTAAAGCGTGTTAAAAAGTATGAACCAATTGCTTGGATAAAACCGGGGTTGTGCATGATGGGAGCATTTTGTGTTACAAAAATGAAGCATGGCCAAACAATATGATTTTGTAGGGATAGCTTTCTTTGGCTATGTTAGTTTGATAAGACATGGTTACTTCGTTAGTATGCTTGAAGTATTACTATTTTTATGACAATATTAAACTTTTATGTTGAATCTTTTGGATCTGAACATTCATGCCACAATAAAGAAAATTACATTGAGAATTATGCTAGCTAGCATTCCACATCGAAAATTCTGTTTTTATCATTTACCTACTCGAGGATGAGCAGCAATTAAGCTTGGGGATGCTTGATAAGTCTCCAGCATATCTATAACTTTTTATTGTTCCAAGCTAGTATATTACCTGTTTTGGATGTTTAAGGGGCTTTACTTTACACTTTTAAATCATTTTTGGGACTAACCTACTAACCTGAGGCCCAACCCAAATTGTTGTTTTATGGCCTATTTCAGTGTTCCGTAGAAAAGGAATATCAAACGGAGTCCAAACGGAACAAAACCTTTGGGAGAGTTATTTTTGGAACAAACACAATCCATGATACTTGGAGTGGACGTCAAGAAAGAGACGAGGAGGCCACGAGGGTCCAGGGCGCGCCCTAGGGGCGTGGGCGCACCCCCCCACACTCGTGGGCCCCACGTGGCTCCCCTGACCGAGTTCCTTCACCTATATATACTCTCATACCCTGAAAACATCCAGGAGCACCACGAAACCCTATTTCCACTACCGCAACCTTCTGTACCCGTGAGATCCCATCTTGGGGCCTTTTCCGGCTCTCCGCCGGAGGGGGGAATCGATCATGGAGGGCCTCTACATCAACACCATCGCCTCTTCAATGAAGTGTGAGTAGTTTACCACAGACCTCCGGGTCCATAGTTATTAGCTAGATGTCTTCTTCTCTCTCTTTGGATCTCAATACTAAGTTCTCCCCGATCTTCTTGGAGATCTATTCGATGTCATTCTTTTTGCGGTGTGTTTGTCGAGATCCGATGAATTGTGGGTTTATGATCAAGATTATGTATGAAAAATATTTGAATCTCCTCCGAGTTCTTTTATGTATGATTTGTTATCTTTGCAAGTCTCTTCGAATTATCAGTTTGGTTTGGCCTACTAGATTGATCTTTCTTGCAATGGGAGAAGTGGTTAGCTTTGGGTTCAATCTTGTGGTGTCCTTTCCCAGTGACAGTAGGGGCAGCAAGGCACGTATTGTATTGTTGCCATCGAGGATAAAAAGATGGGGTTTATACCATATTTCTTGAGTTTATCACTCTACATCATGTCATCTTGCCTAATGCGTTTCTCTGTTCTTATGAACTTAATACTCTAGATACATGCTGGATAGCGGTCGATGTGTGGAGTAATAGTAGTAGATGCAGAATCTTTTCGATCTACTTGTCGCGGATGTGCTGCCTATATACATGATCATGCCTAGATATTCTCATAACTATGCACTTTTCTATCAATTGCTCGACGGTAATTTGTTCACGCACCGTAATACTTATGCTATCTTGAGAGAAGCCACTAGTGAAACCTATGGCCCCTGGGTCTATTTTCCATCATACAAGTTTTCGATCTACTTTATTTTGCAATCTTTACTTTCCAATATACATCATAAAAATACCAAAAATATTTATCATCTCTATAAGATCTCACTTTTGTAAGTGGCCATGAAGGTATTGACAACCCCTTGTCGCGTTGGTTGCAAGGTTCTTATTTGTTTGTGCAGGTACGAGGGACTTTGAGTGTAGCCTCCTACTGGATTGTTACCTTTGTTCTCAAAACTGAGGGAAATACTTACGCTACTTTGCTGCATCACCCTTTCCTCTTCAAGGGAAAAACCAACGCATGCTCAAGAGGTAGCAAGAAGGATTTCTGGCGCTGTTGCCGGGGAGTCTACGCACAAGTCAAGACATACCAAGTACCCATCACAAACACTTATTCCTCGCATTACATTATTTGTCATTTGCCTCTCATTTTCCTCTCCCCCACTTCACCCTTGTCGTTTTATTCGCCCTCTCTTTCCCATTCGCCTCTTTACCATTTGCCTTTCCTTCGCCCTGGCCGAATCGAAAAAGGTTAAGGGTTCTCTCCTGGGTTTTAGTACTTTCGATAGTCCCTCTGTCCTAACTAAGCTGATAAATAATGATGCTATCGATAGACCTACCGGGGTTATCAATAATAGTTTGGATAATTTTGATGAAGATGATTCCGGAATCTTTCGTTATTTACTTGATGAGTCTTTAAAACATGCTTGGGGCGGTGGAACTCCTGATCTAGGTTATTTTCTGGAGGTTTGGGGATTTATAGGAGAGGTCGGCATCGAGAACAAGTTAGGGGGACCACGGAGAGTCCATGAGGCACAGGGGCGCGCCCCAGGGGGTGGGGGCGCCCTCCACCCTCGTGGGCCCCACGGGACTCCCTTCCGATAACTTTTTGTTCCAGTTTTTTTATATTTTACAAGAAAATCTCCGTTGATTTTAAGCGCATTCCGAGAACTTTTATTTCTGCACAAAAACAACACCACGGTAGTTCTGCTGAAAAGAGCGTCAGCCCAGGTTAGTTCTAACCAAATCATACCAAAAGCATGTAAAAATATTATAAACATGGCATGAATACATCAAAAATTATAGATACGTTGGAGACGTATCAGCATCCCCAAGCTTAACTCCTGATCGTCCTCGAGTAGGTAAATGATAAAAACAGAATTTTTGATGTGGAATGCTACCTAACATATTTATCAATGTAATCTTCTTTATTGTGGAAAGAATATGCAGATCCATAAGATACAAAACAAAAGTTTAATATTGACATAAAAACAATAATACTTCAAGCATACTAGTAAAGCAATCATGTCTTCTCAAAATAAGATGGCCAAAGCAAGCTATCCCTACAAAATCATATAGTCTGGCTATGCTCTATCTTCATCAGACAAAATATTTAAATCATGCACAACCCCGGTTTCAGCCAAGCAATTGTTTCATACTTCAGTATTCTCAAACTTTTTCACCTTTCATGCAATACATGAGCGTGAGCCATGGACATAGCACTGTAGGTGGAATAGAATGGTGGTTGTGGAGAAGACAAAAAAGGAGAAGATTGTCTCACGTATCAACGGGCTATAGAGATGCCCATCAGTAGATATCAATGTTAGTGAGTAGGGATTGCCATGCAACGTATGCACTAGAGCTATAAGTGTATGAAAGATAAAAAATAAACTAAGTGGGTGTGCATCCAACTTGCTTGCTCACGAAGACCTAGGGAAATTTGAGGAAGCCCATCATTGGAATATACAAGCCAACTTCTATAATGAAAAATTCCCACTAGTATATGAAAGTGACAACATAGGAGACTCTCTATCATGAAGATCATGGTGCTACTTTGAAGCACAAGTGTGGTAAAAGGATAGTAGCATTTCCCCTTCTCTCTTTTTTGTTTCTTTTTTTATTTGGGCTTATCTTATTTTTGGCCTCTTTTTTTTCTTTTTTCTTTTTTCGTCCGGAGTCTCATCCCGACATGTGGGGTAATAATAGTCTCCATCATCCTTTCCTCACTGGGACAATGCTCCAATAATGATGATCATCACACTTTTATTTGCTTACAACTCAAGAATTACAACTCGATACTTAGAACAAAATATGACTCCATATGAATGCCTCCGGCGGTGTACCGGGATGTGCAATGAATCAAGAGTGACATGTATGAAAAAAATGAATGGTGGCTTTGCCACAAATACGATGTCAACTACATGATCATGCA
Organism: Triticum dicoccoides; assembly: GCF_002162155.2. Lineage (NCBI taxonomy): Eukaryota > Viridiplantae > Streptophyta > Magnoliopsida > Poales > Poaceae > Triticum > Triticum dicoccoides. The sequence continues at coordinate 736,747,980 of NC_041385.1, forward strand.
AAGCAATATGAAAATGATGAAGCGTGTCATAATAAATGGAATTGTGGAAAGTTGCATGGCAATATATCTCGGAATGGCTATGGAAATGCCATAATAGGTAGGTATGGTGGCTGTTTTGAGGAAGGTAATGGTGGGTGTATGGTACCGGCGAAAGTTGCGCGGTACAAGAGAGGCTAGCGATGGTGGAAGGGTGAGAGTGCGTATAATCCATGGACCCAACATTAGTCATAAAGAACTCACATACGTATTGCAAAAATCAATTAGTCATCAAAACAAAGTACTACGCACATGCTCCTAAGGGAAGGGTTGGTAGGAGTTAACCATCACGCGATCCCGACCTTCACACATAAGGAAGGCAATCAATAAATAAATCATGATCCAACTTCATCACATAACGGTTCACCATGCATGCATGCTATGGGAATCACAAACCTCAACACAAGTATCTCTCAAATTCACAAGTACTCTACTAGCATGACTCTAATATCACCATCTTCATATCTCAAAACAATCATAAAGAATCAAACTTCTCATAGTATTCAATGTAGTTTATATGAAAGTTTTTATTATATCCCTCTTGGATGCCCATCATATTAGGACTAAATTTATAACCTAAGCAAATTACCATGCTGTTTAAGACTCTCGAAATAATATAAGTGAACCATGAGAGTTCATCAATTTCTTCAAAATAAAACTACTGCCATGCTCTAAAAGATATAAGTGAAGCACTAGAGCAAACGACAAACTACTCCGAAAGATATAAGTGAAGATCAATGAGTAGTCGAATAATTATTTAATTTTGTGAAGACTCTCTAACATTTAATAATTTAAGATCTTGGGAAATTATTCAAACAGAAAGCAAAACAAAATAAAACAAAATGACGCTCCAAGCAAAACACATATCATGTGGTGAATAAAAATATAGCCCCAAGTAAAGTTACCGATGAACGAAGACGAAAGAGGGGATGCCATCCGGGGCATCCCCAAGCTTAGGCTCTTGTTTGTCCTTTAATATTACCTCGGGGTCCCTTGGGCATCCCCAATCTTAGGCTCTTGCCACTCCTTATTCCATAGTCCATCGAATCTTTACCCAAAACTTGAAAACTTCACAACACAAAACTCAACAGAAAACTCGTAAGCTCCGTTTGTATAAGAAAATAAATCACCACATTTGGTACTGTTGTGAACTCATTCCTTATTTATATTGGTGTGATATATACTGTATTCGAACATCTCTATGGTTCATACCCTCCGATACTACTCATAGATTCATCAAAATAAGCAAACAACGCACGAAAAACAGAATTTGCCAAAAACAGAACAGTCTGTAGTAATCTGTAACTCTCTAATACTTCTGTAACTCCAAGAATTCCAAAATCAATTGGTGGACGTTAGGAATTCGTCTATTAATCTTCTGCAAAAAGAATCAACTCAAAAGAACTTTTCTGTAAAAAATGACAGCTAATCTCGTGAGCGCAAAGTTTCGGTTTTTTACAGCAAGATCACATTAACTTTCACCCAAGTCTTCCCAAAGGTTCTACTTGGAACTTTATTGAAAAAAGCTATAAAATATGATTACTACAGTAGCTTAATCATGTGAACACACAAAAACAGTAAGGGTAAATATTGGGTTGTCTCCCAACAAGAGCTTTTCTTTAATGCCTTTCTAGCTAGGCATGATGATTTCAGTGATGCTCACATAAAAGATAAGAACTGAAACATAATGGGAGCATCATGAAGAATATGACTAGCAATTTTTAGTCTAACCCACTTCCTATGCCTAGGGATTTTGTGAGTAAACAACTTATGGGAACAAGAATCAACTAGTATAGGAATGCAAAACAAGCATAACTTCAAGATTTTCAACACATAGAGATGAAACTTGATATTATTGCAATTCCTACAAGCATATATTCCTACTTCATAATAATTTTCTGTAGCATCATGAATGAATTCAACAATACAACAATCACATAAAGCATTCTTTTCATGATCTACAAGCATAGAAATTTTATTACTCTCCACATAAGCAAATTTCTTCTCATGAATAGTAGTGGGAGCAAACTCAACAAAATAACTATCATGTGAGGCATAATCCAGTTGAAAATTAAAATCAAGATGACAAGTTTCATGGTTATCATTATTCTTTATTTCATACATGTAATCACAATAATCATCATATATAGCAACTTTGTTCTCATAATCAATTGGAACCTCTTCCGAAATAGTGGATTCATCACTAAATAAAGTCATGACCTCTCCAAACCCACTTTCATAATTATCACAATAAGATTCAAGACCCTCCAAAATTGTGGGATCATTACTTCCTAAAGTCAACACTCTTACAAACCCACTTTCATCAATATAATCGTCCTAAATAGGAGGCATGCTTTCATCATAACAAATTTGCTCATCAGAACTTGGGGGACCAAAAATATCATCTTCATCAAACATAGCATCCCCAAGCTTGTGGCTTTGCATATAATCAGCATCATGGACATTCAAAGATTTCATACTAACAACATTGCAACCATGCTCATCATTCAAAGGTTGTTGATACTCTCCAACGTATCTATAATTTATGAAGCATTCATGCTATTTTATTATCTGTTTTAGGCAATATTGGGTTTACTATCCACTTTTATATTATTTTTGGGACTAACCTATTAACCGGAGGCCCAGCCCAGATTTGCTGTTTTATGCCTATTTCAGTGTTTCGAGGAAAAGGAATATCAGACGGAGTCAAAACGGAACGAAATCAACTGGAGAAGTTATTTTTGGAAGGAAAGCCACCCGATGGACTTGGAGTGCATGTCAGGAGATACGGGAGGTGCTCACGAGGGTGGGGGCGCGCCCCTCCCCCTGGGCGCGCCCCCCTGCCTCGTGGGGCCCCCGTAGCTCCACCGACGTACCCCCTACACCCATATATACCTACGTATCGTAAAACTTCCAGAACAGAAGATAGATCGGGAGTTCTGCCGCCGCAAGCCTCTGTAGCCACCAAAAACCAATCGGGACCCTGTTTCGGCACCCTGCCGGAGGGGGATCCCATCACCGGAGGCCATCTTCATCATCCCGGTGCTATCCATGACGAGGAGGGAGTAGTTCACCCTCGGGGCTGAGGGTATGTACCAGTAGCTATGTGTTTGATCTCTCTCTCTCTCGTGTTCTCTCTCGTGTTCATCTATGGCACGATCTTGATGTATCCCGAGCTTTGGTATTGTAGTTGGATCTTATGATGTTTCTCCCCCTCTACTCTCTTGTGATGAATTGAGTTTCCCCTTTGAAGTTGTCTTATCGGATTGAGTCTTTTATGAACACTTGATGTATGTCTTGCGTGGGATAACCGTGGTGACAATGGGTTATTCTATTGATCCACTTGATGTATGTTTTGGTGATCAACTTGCGGGTTTCGTGACACTTGGGAACCTATGCATAGGGGTTGGCACACGTTCTTGACTCTCCGATAGAAACTTTGGGGCACTCTTTGAAGTACTATTATGTTGGTTGGATGAATCTGAAATTTTGTGATGCATATCGTATAATCATGCCCATGGATACTTGAAGTGACAATGGAGTATCTAGGTGACATTAGGGTTTTGGATGATTTGTGTCTTAAGGTGTTATTCTAGTACGAACTCTTTTATAGATCGATCCGAAAGAATAACTTTGTGGTGGTTTCGTACCCGACCATAATCTCTATGTTTGTTCTCCGCTATTAGTGGCTTTGGAGTGACTCTTTGTTGCATGTTGAGGGCTTGTCATATGTTCTATCTATGTTATTATTGTTGAGAGAACTTGCACTAGTGAAAGTATGAACCCTAGGCCTTGTTTCCTATCATTGCAATACCGTTTAAGCTCACTTTTACCGCTCGTTACCTTGTTGTTTTTATTATTTCAGATTACAAAAACCTATATCTACCATCTATTTTGCACTTGTATCTTCATCTCTTCACCGAACTAGTGCGACTATACAATTTACCATTGTATTCGGTGCGTTGGGGACACAAGAGACTCTTTGTTATTTGGTTGCAGGGTTGTCTAAGAGAGACCACCTTCATCCTACGCCTCCTACGGATTGATAAACCTTAGGTCATCCACTTGAGGGAAATTTGCTACTGTCCTACAAACCTGTGCACTTGCAGGCCCAACAACGTCTACAATAAGAAGGTTGTGTAGTAGACATCAGTTGTATGCCAGACATTTTACTGCATTCTTCTTCTAACACTTTGGCACAACTATCGGAATCCTTATTTTCACGAAAGACATTAAAAAGATGAAGCATATGAGGCATCCTCAATTCCATTTTTTTGTAGTTTTCTTTTATATACTAAACTAGTCATAAAACAAGAAACAAAAATATTCAATTGCAAGATCTAAAGATATACCTACAAGCACTAACCTCCCCAGCAATAGCACCAGAAAAGAGCTTGATGCCTACTACACAACCTTCTTCTTGTAGACGTTGTTGGTCCTCCAAGTGCAGAAGTTTTGTAGGACAGTAGCAAATTTCCCTCAAGTGGATGACCTAAGGTATATCAATCCGTGGGAGGCGTAGGATGAAGGTGGTCTCTATCAAACAACCCTACAACCAAATAACAAAGAGTCTCTTGTGTCCCCAACACACCAAATACAATGGTAAATTGTATAGGTGCACTAGTTTGGCGAAGATATGGTGATACAAGTGCAATATGGATGGTAGATATAGATTTTTGTAATCTGAAAATATAAAAACAGCAAGGTATCAGGTGGTAAAAGTGAGCGTAAACGGTATCGCAATGCTTTGAAACAAGGCCTAGGGTTCATACTTTCACTATTGCAAGTTCTCTCAACAATAATAACATAATTGGATCATATAACTATCCCTCAACGTGCAACAAAGAGTCACTCCAAAGTCACTAATAGCGAAGAACAAACAAAGAGATTATTGTAGGGTATGAAACCACCTCAAAGTTATTCTTTCCGATCAATCCGTTGGGCTATTCCAAAACAACCCTAGAGTTCATAGTAAAACAACACCTTAAGACACAAATCAACCAAAACCCTAATGTCACCTAGATACTGCAATGTCACCTCAAGTATTTGTGGGTATGATTATACGATATGCATCACACAATCTCAGATTCATATATTCAAACCAACACAAAGAACTTCATAGAGTGCCCCAAAGTTGATCACATGGCGATGTGAACAATGGGTGTTAATCACATAAAGATGTGAACTATTGGTGTTAAATCACACGGTGATGTGAACTAGATTATTGACTCTAGTGCAAGTGGGAGACTGAAGGAAATATGCCTTAGAGGAAATAATAAAGTTGTTATTTTATATTTCCTTATATCATGGTAAATTTTTATTAGTCATGCTAGAATTGTGGATACATATACAAAACATCGTGTCCCTAGTATGCCTCTACTAGACTAGCTCGTTAATCAAATATTGTTAAGTTTCATAACCATATACATGTGTTGTCATTTGATGAATATGATCACATCGTTAGGAGAATGATGTGATGGACAAGACCCATTCGTTAGCTTAGCATTATGATCGTTCAATTTTATTGCTATTGCTTTCTTCATGTCAAATACATATTCCTTCGACTATGAGATTATGCAACTCCCGGATAATGGAGGAATGCCTTGTGTGCTATCAATCATCACAACATAACTGGGTGATTATAAAGATGCTCTATGGCTATCTTCGAAGGTGTTTTTTGGGTTGGCATAGATCGAGATTAGGATTTGTCACTCCGAGTATCGGAAAGGTATCTTTGGGCCCTCTCGGTAATATACATTATCAGAAACTTTGCAGGCAAAGTAACTAATGAGTTAGTTGCAGGATGATGTATTACAGAACAAGTAAAGAGACTTCCGGTAACGAGGTTGAACTAGGTATGAAGATACCGACGATCGAATCTTGGGCAAGTAACATACCGATGACAAAGGGAATAACGTATGTTGTCATAACGGTTCGGCCGATAAAGATCTTCATAGAATATGTGGGAGCCAATATGATCATCTAGGTTCCGTTGTTGGTTATAGACCGGAGAGGTGCCTCGGTCATGTCTACATAGTCCTCGAACCCATAGGGTCCGCACGATTAATGTTCGATGACGATATTGTATTATATGAATTATGTGATTTGGTGACCGAATGTTCTTCGGAGTCCCGAATGAGATTACGGACATGACAAGGAGTCTCAAAATGGTCGAGAGGTAAAGCTCGATATATAGCAATATAGTATTCGGAAACCGAAAGTGTTCCGGAGGGTATCCGGTACATAAAGGGTCATCGGAAGGGGTTCCGGGCACCCCCGGCAAAAGATATGGCCTTATGGGCGAAGAGGGGAAACGCACCAGCCACAAAGGGGCTGGTGCCCCCCCCCATATGGGCTCGCCAAATTGGAGAAGGAAAGGGGAAGGAGGAAATGAAAAAAGGGAATAGGATTCCCCCTTCCCCCTCTTCCCTTCCTACTCTGAATAGGAATAGGAGAGGGGGTTGGCCGAATTGGGAGAGAGCCCCAAATAGGATTCCTCCTACTTGGGGCGCCCCCTTGGCTACCTCTCCTCCCCTCCAACTTATATATATGTGTGGAGGGGGCGCCTACAACATAGGACAACACTGTTAGGCGTGTTTGGCGCCCCCTCCATAGTTTACACCACCGATCATATTGTCCCGGTGCTTGATGTCTACTATACAAACTTCTTCTTGTAGACGTTGTTGGGCCTCCAAGTGCAGAGGTTTGTAGGACAGAAGCAAATTTCCCTCAAGTGGATGACCTAAGGTTTATCAATCCGTGGGAGGCGTAGGACAAAGATTGTCTCTCTCAAACAACCCTGCAACCAAATAACAAAGAGTCTCTTCTGTCCCCAACACACCAAATACAATGGTAAATTGTATAGGTGCACTAGTTCGGGAAAGAGATGGTGATACAAGTGCAATATGGATGGTAGATATAGGTTTTAGTAATCCAAAAATGTAAAAACAGCAAGGTAGCAAGTGGTAAAAGTGAGCATAAACAGTATTGCAATGCTTTGAAACAAGGCCTAGGGTTCATACTTTCACTAGTGCAAGTTCTCTCAACAATAATAACATAATTGGATCATATGACTATCCCTCAACATGCAACAAAGAGTCACTCCAAAGTCACTAATAGCGGAGAACAAACGAAGAGATTATTGTAAGGTACGGAACCACCTCAAAGTTATTCTTTCCGATCAATCTATTGGGCTATTCCTAAACAGCCCTAGAGTTCACAGTAAAATAACACCTTAAGACACAAATCAACAAAAACCCTAATGTCACCTAGATACTCCAATGTCACCTCAAGTATCCATGGGTATGATTATATGATATGCATCACACAATTTCAGATTCATCTATTCAAACCAACAAAAAGAACTTCATAGAGTGCCCCAACGTTTCTACCGGAGAGTCAAGATGAAAACTTGTGCCAAACCCTATGCATACGTTCACAAGGTCACTGAACCTGCAAGTTGATCACAAAAACATACATCAAGTAGATCGAGTGAATATCCCAGTGTCACCACAGATAGGCACATGCAAGACATACATCAAGTGTTCTCAAATCCTTAAAGACTCAATCCGATAAGATAACTTCAAAGGGAAAATTCAATCCATTACAAGAAAGTAGAGGGGGAAAACATCATAAGATCCAACTATAATAGCAAAGCTTGCGGTACATCAAGATCGTGCCAAATCAAGAACACGAGAGAGAGAGATATAGAGAGATAGAGAGAGAGAGAAAACACATAGCTACTGGTACATACCCTCGGCCCCGAGGGTAACTACTCCCTCCTTGTCATGGAGAGCGCCGGGATAATGAAGATGGCCACCGGTGATGGATCCCCCTGATACGTCTCCAACGTATCTATAATTTTTGATTGTTCCATGCTATTATATTAACTGTTTTGGATGTTTAATGGGTTTTATATACACTTTTATATCATTTTTTATGACTAACCTACTAACCGGAGGCACAACCCAAATTACTGTTTTCTTGCCTATTTCAGTGTTTCGCAGAAAATGAATATCAAACGGAGTCCAAACGAAATGAAACCTGCGAGACAGTTATTTTTGGAACAAACGCAATCCAGGAGACTTGGAGTGGACGTCAAGAAAGAGACAAGGCGGCCACGAGGGTCCAGGGCGTGCCCTAGGGGGGTGGGCGCGTCCCCACCCTCGTGGGCCCCTCATGGCTTCCCTGACCGACTTCCTTCGCCTATATATACTCTCATACCCTGAAAACATCCAGGAGCACTACGAAACCCTATTTCCACCGCCGCAACCTTCTGTACCCGTGAGACCCCATCTTGGGGCCTTTTCCGGTGTTCCACCGGAGGGGGGATCAATCATGGAGGCCTTCTACATCAACACCATAGCCTCACCGATGAAGTGTGAGTACTTTACCACAGACCTTCGGTCCATAGTTATTAGCTAGATGACTTCTTCTCTCTCTTTGGATCTCAATATAAAGTTCTCCTCGATCTTCTTGGAGATCTATTCAAGATGCGTGATGGATAGCGGTCGGTGTGTGGAGTAATAGTAGTAGATGCAGAATCGTTTCGATCTACTAGTCACGGACGTGATGCCTACACACATGATCATTCCTAGATATTCTCATAACTATGCACTTTTCTATCAATTGCTCAACAGTAATTTGTTCACCACCGTAATACTTATGCTATCTTGAGAGAAGCCACTAGTGAAACCTATGGCCCCCGGGTCTATTTTCCATCATATAAGTTTTCGATCTACTTTATTTTGCAATCTTTACTTTCCAATCTACATCATAAAAATACCAAAAATATTTATCATCTCTATCAGATCTCACTTTTGTAAGTGGCCGTGAAGGGATCGACAAGCCCTAATCGCGTTGGTTGCAAGGTTCTTATTTGTTTGTGAAGGTACGAGGGACTTGGAGTGTAGCCTCCTACTGGATTGATACCTTGGTTCTCAAAACTGAGGGAAATACTTACGCTACTTTGCTACATCACCCTTTCCTCTTCAAGGGAAAAACCAACACATGCTCAAGAGGTATCATGAAGGATTTCTGGCGCCGTTGCCGGGGAGTCTACGCACAAGTCAAGACTTACCAACTACCCATCACAAATCCTTATCCCTTGCATTACATTATTTGTCATTTTCCTCTCGTTTTCCTCTCCCCCACTTCACCCTTGCCGTTTTATTCACCCTCTCTTTCCTATTCGCCTCATTACCGTTTGCCTTTCCTTCGCCATGGCCGAATCAAAAAAGTCTAAGGGTTCTCTCCTTGGTTTTAGTACTCTGGATAGTCCCCCTGTCCTATCTAAGATCATAAATAATGATGCTATGGAAAGACCTACCGGGGTTATCAATAATAGTTTGGATAATTTCGATGAAGATGATTCCGGAATCCTTCATTATTTACTTGATGAGTCTTTAAAAGATGCTTGGGATAGGTTATTAAGGATCCGAGCTAGCTATGTGCCACAATATCAAGTTGAGATATACCTAAAAAGCTTTTATGTTGGCTTACCCTCTTGATTCAAGCAAGTTTTAGATTCTATTTTTGAAGAAGGTTTTGTTGAGGGGGATCCTATAGATACCTATGAAAAAAATCAAAACTATATTTGGGCACCCCATGAGTGAGAAGGTTGAATCCACCTCTCTTTTATGCTTTTATCAAAACAAAATTATGAAAGAGATGAAGGCTAGCTTAGATGCAAATTTCTGTAGCATGCTTAATCATTATTCCACCACTAATGGCAATGTGCTTTCCTAAAATAGAAAGATAAATGCTATAGATAAGAAATTTTCTCTTTTCTTTACCAATACCAAAGATGGCAACACTTAGATCTATTCTCGCTTTTATGCCTAGCTAGGGGCGTTAAACGATAGCGCTTGTTGGGAGGCAACCCAATTTTATTTTTGTTCTTTACTTTTTGCTCCTGTTTGGTATTAAATAATTCATCTAGCCTCTGCTTAGATGTGGTTTTATGTTTTTAATTAGTATTTGTGCCAAGTAGAACCTATAGGATCATCTTGGGTGATAGTTAATTTGATCTTGCTGAAAAACAGAAACTTTTGCGCGCACAAGAATAATTTTCATAAATCACAGAAACGTGATTTTCAGTTGATTCTTTTTAAGAAGATTAATAGACAAATAACTAGGACTTCCTATTTTGGTAGAAATTTTGGGGTTCCATAAGTATTCAAAAGTTACAGATTACTACAGACTATTCTGTTTTTGACAGATTCTATTTTCCGTGTGTTGTTTGCTTATTTTGATGAATCTATGGCTAGTATCGGGGGGTATGAACCATAGAGAAGTTGGAATACATAAGTTTTAACAGCAATATAAATAAACAATGAGTTTATTACAGTACCTCAAAGTGGTGGTTTGTTTTCTTGCACTGACGAAGCTCATGACATTTTCTATTGAGTTTTGTGTTGTGAAGTTTTCAAGTTTTGGGTAAAGATTTGATGGATTACGGAATAAGGAGTGGAAAGAGCCTAAGCTAGGGGATTCCCAAGGAAGCCCAAGGTAAATACAAGGACAACCAAAAGCCTAAGCTTGGGGATGCCCCGGAAGGCATCCCCTCTTTCATCTTCATCTATCGGTAACTTTACTTGATGCTATATTTTTATTCACCACATGATATGTGTTTTCCTTGGAGCGTCTTGTATGATTTGAATCTATGATTTTTAGTTTACCACAATCATACTTTCTGTACACACCTTTTGGAGAGACATACATGAATCGTAATTTATTAGAATATTGTATGTGCTTCACTTATATCTTTTGAGCTAGATAATTTTGCTCTAGTGCTTCACTTATATCTTTTTAGAGCACATCGGTGGTTTTATTTTGTAGAAATTATTGATCTCTCATGCTTCACTTATATTATTTTGAGAGTCTTTTAGAACAGCGTGGTATTTGCTTTGCTTATAAAATTGGTCCTAATATGATGGGCATCCAAGTTGGGTATGATAAAAACTATCATATAGAGTGCATTAAACACTATGATCAATTTGATACTTGATAATTGTTTTGAGATATAAAGGTGGTAATGTTAGACTCATGCTAGTTGGGTAATTAGAAATTTAGGACTACTTGTGTTAAAGTTGGCAAGTCCCATAGCATGCACGTATGGTGAACGTTGTGTGACAAATTTGTAGCATGGGGTGTTCTTTTGATTGCCTTCCTTATGAGTGGAGGTCGGGATCACGCGATGGTTAACTCCTACCAACCCTTCCCCTAGGAGCATGCATAGCAGTACTTTGCTTCGAGGGATAATAAACTTTTGCAATAAGTATATGAGTTCTTTATGACTAATGTGAGTCCATGGATTATACGCACTCTTACCCTTCCACAATTTGCTAGCCTCTACGGTACTGTGCATTGCCCTTTCTCACCTTGAGAGTTGGTGAAAACTTCGCCGGTGCATCCAAACCCCGTGATATGATACACTCTATCACACATATAATTCCTTATATCTTCCTCAAAACAGCCACCATACCTACCTATTATGGCATTTCCATAGCCATTCCGAGATATATTGCCATGCAACTTTCCACCGTTCCGTTTATCATGACACGCTCCATCATTGTCATATTGCTTTTGCATGATCATGTAGTTGACATCGTATTATTGGCAAGGCCACCTTTATAATTCTTTCATAGATGTCGCTCTTGATTCATTGCATATCCCGGTATACCGCTGGAGGCATTCAGCTAGAGTCATATTTTGTTCTAAGTATTGAGTTGTAATTCTTCAGTTGTAAATAAATAGAAGTGTGATGATTTCCATTATTAGATCATTGTCCCAATTTAGGAAAGGATGATGGAGACTATGATTCCCCCACAAGTCGGGATGAGACTCCGGACTTTATGAAAAATAAAGGAGGCCAAAGAAGCCCAAAGAAAAAAGGAGGCCAAAGAAGCCCACCAAAAAAATGAGAGAAAAAGAGAGAAGGGACAATGTTACTATCCTTTTTCCACACTTGTACTCCAAAGTAGCACCATTTTCATGATAGAGAGTCTCCTATGTTGTCACTTTCATATACTAGTGGGAATTTTTCATTATAGAACTTGGCTTGTATATTCCAATGATGGGCTTCCTCAAAATGCCCTAGGTCTTCTAAGAAAGCAAGTTGGATGCGCACCCACTTAGTTTCTTTTGTTGAGCTTTCATACATTTATAGCTCTAGTGCATCCGTTGCAAGGCAATCCCTACTCCTCGCATTGACATCAATTGATGGGAATCTCCATAGCCCGTTGATTAGCCGCGTCAATGTGAGACTTTCTCCTTTTTTGTCTTCTCACACAATCCCTATCATCATACTCTATTCCACCCATAGTGCTATATACATGGCTTACGCTCATGTATTGCGTGAGAGTTGAAAAAGCTAAAGCGTGTTAAAAAGTATGAACCAATTGCTTGGCTAAAACCGGGGTTGTGCATGATGGGAGCATTTTGTGTTACAAAAATGAAGCATGGACAAACAATATGATTTTGTAGGGATAGCTTTCTTTGTCTATGTTATTTTGATAAGACATGATTACTTTGTTAGTATGCTTGAAGTATTACTATTTTTATGACAATATTAAACTTTTATCTTGAATCTTATGGATCTGAACATTCATGCCACAATAAAGAAAATTACATTGAGAATTATGCTAGGTAGAATTCCACATCGAAAATTCTGTTTTTATCATTTACCTACTCGAGGATGAGCAGCAATTAAGCTTGGGGATGCTTGATAAGTCTCCAGCATATCTATAACTTTTTATTGTTCCATGCTAGTATATTACCTGTTTTGGATGTTTAAGGGGCTTTGCTTTACACTTTTAAATCATTTTTGGGACTAACCTACTAACCGGAGGCCCAACCCAAATTGTTGTTTTATGGCCTATTTCAGTGTTCCGTAGAAAAGGAATATCAAACGGAGTCCAAACGGAACGAAACCTTTGGGAGAGTTATTTTTGGAACAAACACAATCCATGATACTTGGAGTGGACGTCAAGAAAGAGACGAGGAGGCCACGAGGGTCCAGGGCGCGCCCTAGGGGGGTGGGCGCGCCCCCCCACAGTCGTGGGACCCACGTGGCTCCCCTGACCGACTTCCTTCACCTATATATACTCTCATACCCTGAAAACATCCAGGAGCACCACGAAACCCTATTTCCACTACCGCAACCTTCTGTACCCATGAGATCCCATCTTGGGGCCTTTTCCGACTCTCGGCCGAAGGGGGGAATCGATCATGGAGGGCCTCTACATCAACACCATCGCCTCTTCGATGAAGTGTGAGTAGTTTACCACAGACCTCCGGGTCCATAGTTATTAGCTAGATGTCTTCTTCTCTCTCTTTGGATCTCAATACTAAGTTCTCCCCGATCTTCTTGGAGATCTATTCGATGTAATTCTTTTTGCGGTGTGTTTGTCGAGATCCGATGAATTGTGGGTTTATGATCAAGATTATGTATGAAAAATATTTGAATCTCCTCCGAGTTCTTTTATGTATGATTTGTTATCTTTGCAAGTCTCTTCGAATTATCAGTTTGGTTTGGCCTACTAGATTGATCTTTCTTGCAATGGGAGAAGTGGTTAGCTTTGGGTTCAATCTTGTGGTGTCCTTTCCCAGTGACAGCAGGGGCAGCAAGGCACGTATTGTATTGTTGCCATCGAGGATAAAAAGATGGGGTTTATATCATATTTCTTGAGTTTATCCCTCTACATCATGTCATCTTGCCTAATGCGTTTCTCTGTTCTTATGAACTTAATACTCTAGATACATGCTGGATAGCGGTCGATGTGTGGAGTAATAGTAGTAGATGCAGAATCTTTTCGATCTACTTGTCGCGGATGTGCTGCCTATATACATGATCATGCCTAGATATTCTCATAACTATACACTTTTCTATCAATTGCTCGACGGTAATTTGTTCACGCACCGTAATACTTATGCTATCTTGAGAGAAGCCACTAGTGAAACCTATGGCCCCTGGGTCTATTTTCCATCATACAAGTTTTCGATCTACTTTATTTTGCAATCTTTACTTTCCAATATACATCATAAAAATACCAAAAATATTTATCATCTCTATAAGATCTCACTTTTGTAAGTGGCCATGAAGGTATTGACAACCCCTTGTCGTGTTGGTTGCAAGGTTCTTATTTGTTTGTGCAGGTACGAGGGACTTTGAGTGTAGCCTCCTACTGGATTGTTACCTTTGTTCTCAAAACTGAGGGAAATACTTACGCTACTTTGCTGCATCACCCTTTCCTCTTCAAGGGAAAAACCAACGCATGCTCAAGAGGTAGCAAGAAGGATTTCTGGCGCTGTTGCCGGGGAGTCTACGCACAAGTCAAGACATACCAAGTACCCATCACAAACACTTATTCCTCGCATTACATTATTTGTCATTTGCCTCTCATTTTCCTCTCCCCCACTTCACCCTTGTCGTTTTATTTGCCCTCTCTTTCCCATTCGCCTCTTTACCATTTGCCTTTCCTTCGCCCTGGCCGAATCGAAAAAGGTTAAGGGTTCTCTCCTGGGTTTTAGTACTTTCGATAGTCCCTCTGTCCTAACTAAGCTGATAAATAATGATGCTATCGATAGACCTACCGGGGTTATCAATAATAGTTTGGATAATTTTGATGAAGATGATTCCGGAATCTTTCGTTATTTACTTGATGAGTCTTTAAAACATGCTTGGGGCAGTGGAACTCCTGATCTAGGTTATTTTCTGGAGGTTTGGGGATTTATAGGAGAGGTCGGCATCGAGAACAAGTTAGGGGGACCACGGAGAGTCCATGAGGCACAGGGGCGCGCCCCAGGGGGTGGGGGAGCCCTCCACCCTCATGGGCCCCACGGGACTCCCTTCCGATAACTTTTTGTTCCAGTTTTTTTATATTTTACAAGAAAATCTCCGTTGATTTTAAGTGCATTCCGAGAACTTTTATTTCTGCACAAAAACAACACCACGGTAGTTCTGCTGAAAAGAGCGTCAGCCCAGGTTAGTTCTAACCAAATCATACCAAAAGCATGTAAAAAAATTATAAACATGGCATGAATACATCAAAAATTATAGATACGTTGGAGACGTATCAGCATCCCCAAGCTTAACTCCTGCTCGTCCTCGAGTAGGTAAATGATAAAAACAGAATTTTTGATGTGGAATGCTACCTAACATATTTATCAATGTAATCTTCTTTATTGTGGAAAGAATATGCAGATCCATAAGATACAAAACAAAAGTTTAATATTGACATAAAAACAATAATACTTCAAGCATACTAGTAAAGCAATCATGTCTTCTCAAAATAAGATGGCCAAAGCAAGCTATCCCTACAAAATCATATAGTCTGGCTATGCTCTATCTTCATCAGACAAAATATTTAAATCATGCACAACCCCGGTTTCAGCCAAGCAATTGTTTCATACTTCAGTATTCTCAAACTTTTTCACCTTTCATGCAATACATGAGCGTGAGCCATGGACATAGCACTGTAGGTGGAATAGAATGGTGGTTGTGGAGAAGACAAAAAAGGAGAAGATTGTCTCACGTATCAATGGGCTATGGAGATGCCCATCAATAGATATCAATGTTAGTGAGTAGGGATTGCCATCCAACGTATGCACTAGAGCTATAAGTGTATGAAAGATAAAAAATAAACTAAGTGGGTGTGCATCCAACTTGCTTGCTCACGAAGACCTAGGGAAATTTGAGGAAGCCCATCATTGGAATATACAAGCCAACTTCTATAATGAAAAATTCCCACTAGTATATGAAAGTGACAACATAGGAGACTCTCTATCATGAAGATCATGGTGCTACTTTGAAGCACAAGTGTGGTAAACGGATAGTAGCATTGCCCCTTCTCTCTTTTGTGTTTCTTTTTTTATTTGGGATTATCTTATTTTTGGCCTCATTTTTTTCTTTTTTCTTTTTTCGTCCGGAGTCTCATCCCGACATGTGGGGTAATAATAGTCTCCATCATCCTTTCCTCACTGGGACAATGCTCCAATAATGATGATCATCACACTTTTATTTGCTTACAACTCAAGAATTACAACTCAATACTTAGAACAAAATATGACTCCATATGAATGCCTCCGGCGGTGTACCCGGATGTGCAATGAATCAAGAGTGAAATGTATGAAAAAAATGAATGGTGGCTTTGCCACAAATACGATGTCAACTACATGATCATGCAAAGCAATATGAAAATGATGAAGCGTGTCATAATAAATGGAACTGTGGAAAGTTGCATGGCAATATATCTCGGAATGGCTATGGAAATGCCATAATAGGTAGGTATGGTGGCTGTTTTGAGGAAGGTAATGGTGGGTGTATGGTACCGGCGAAAGTTGCGCGGTACAAGAGAGGCTAGCGATGGTGGAAGGGTGAGAGTGCGTATAATCCATGGACCCAACATTAGTCGTAAAGAACTCACGTACTTATTGCAAAAATCAATTAGTCATCAAAACAAAGTACTACGCACATGCTCCTAGGGGAAGGGTTGGTAGGAGTTAACCATCACGCGATCCCGACCTTCACACATAAGGAAGGCAATCAATAAATAAATCATGATCCAACTTCATCACATAACGGTTCACCATGCATGCATGCTATGGGAATCACAAACCTCAACACAAGTATCTCTCAAATTCACAAGCACTCTACTAGCATGACTCTAATATCACCATCTTCATATCTCAAAACAATCATAAAGAATCAAACTTCTCATAGTATTCAATGTAGTTTATATGAAAGTTTTTATTATATCCCTCTTGGATGCCCATCATATTAGGACTAAATTTATAACCTAAGCAAATTACCATGCTGTTTAAGACTCTCGAAATAATATAAGTGAACCATGAGAGTTCATCAATTTCTTCAAAATAAAACTACCGCCGTGCTCTAAAAGATATAAGTGAAGCACTAGAGCAAACGACAAACTACTCCGAAAGATATAAGTGAAGATCAATGAGTAGTCGAATAATTATGTAATTTTGTGAAGACTCTCTAACATTTAATAATTTAAGATCTTGGGAAATTATTCAAACAGAAAGCAAAACAAAATAAAACAAAATGACGCTCCAAGCAAAACACATATCATGTGGTGAATAAAAATATAGCCCCAAGTAAAGTTACCGATGAACGAAGACGAAAGTGGGGATGCCATCCGGGGCATCCCCAAGCTCAGACTCTTGTTTGTCCTTTAATATTAACTCGGGGTCCCTTGGGCATCCCCAATCTTAGGCTCTTGCCACTCCTTATTCCATAGTCCATCGAATCTTTACCCAAAACTTGAAAACTTCACAACACAAAACTCAACAGAAAACTCGTAAGCTCCGTTTGTATAAGAAAATAAATCACCGCTTTTGGTACTGTTGTGAACTCATTCCTTATTTATATTGGTGTGATATATACTGTATTCCAACATCTCTATGGTTCATACCCTCCGATACTACTCATAGATTCATCAAAATAAGCAAACAACGCACGAAAAACAGAATTTGCCAAAAACAGAACAGTCTGTAGTAATCTGTAACTCTCTCATACTTCTGTAACTCCAAGAATTCCAAAATCAATTGGTGGACGTTAGGAATTCGTCTATTAATTTTCTGCAAAAAGAATCAACTCAAAAGAACTTTTCTGTAAAAAATGACAGCTAATCTCGTGAGCGCAAAGTTTCGGTTTTTTACAGCAAGATCACATTAACTTTCACCCAAGTCTTCCCAAAGGTTCTACTTGGAACTTTATTGACAAAAGCTATAAAACATGATTACTACAGTAGCTTAATCATGTGAACACACAAAAATAGTAAGGGTAAATATTGGGTTGTCTCCCAACAAGAGCTTTTCTTTAATGCCTTTCTAGCTAGGCATGATGATTTCAGTGATGCTCACATAAAAGATAAGAACTGAAACATAATGGGAGCATCATGAAGAATATGACTAGCAATTTTTAGTCTAACCCACTTCCTATGCCTAGGGATTTTGTGAGTAAACAACTTATGGGAATAAGAATCAACTAGTATAGGAAGGCAAAACAAGCATAACTTCAAGATTTTCAACAGATAGAGATGAAACTTGATATTATTGCAATTCCTACAAGCATATATTCCTACTTCATAATAATTTTCTGTAGCATCATGAATGAATTCAACAATACAACAATCACATAAAGCATTCTTTTCATGATCTACAAGCATAGAAATTTTATTACTCTCCACATAAGCAAAATTCTTCTCATGAATAGTAGTGGGAGCAAACTCAACAAAATAACTATCATGTGAGGCATAATCCAGTTGAAAATTAAAATCAAGATGACAAGTTTCATGGTTATCATTATTCTTTATTTCATACATGTAATCACAATAATCATCATATATAGCAACTTTGTTCTCATAATCAATTGGAACCTCTTCCGAAATAGTGGATTCATCACTAAATAAAGTCATGACCTCTCCAAACCCACTTTCATAATTATCACAATAAGATTCAAGACACTCCAAAATTGTGGGATCATTACTTCCTAAAGTCGACACTCTTACAAACCCACTTTCATCGATATAATCGTCCTAAATAGGAGGCATTATTTCATCATAACAAATTTGCTCATCAGAACTTGGGGGACCAAAAATATCATCTTCATCAAACATAGCATCCCCAAGCTTGTGGCTTTGCATATAATCAGCATCATGGACATTCAAAGATTTCATACTAACAACATTGCAATCATGCTCATCATTCAAAGGTTGTTGATACTCTCCAACGTATCTATAATTTATGAAGCATTCATGCTATTTTATTATCTGTTTTAGGCAATTGGGTTTACTATCCACTTTTATATTATTTTTGGGAATAACCTATTAACCGGAGGCCCAACCCAGATTTGCTGTTTTATGCCTATTTCAGTGTTTCGAGGAAAAGGAATATCAGACGGAGTCAAAACGGAACGAAATCAACTGGAGAAGTTATTTTTGGAAGGAAAGCCACCCGATGGACTTGGAGTGCATGTCAGGAGATACGGGAGGTGCTCACGAGGGTGGGGGCGCGCCCCTCCCCCTGGGCGCGCCCCCCTGCCTCGTGGGGCCCCCGTAGCTCCACCGACGTACCCCCTACACCCATATATACCTACGTATCGTAAAACTTCCAGAACAGAAGATAGATCGGGAGTTCTGCCGCCGCAAGCCTCTTTAGCCACCAAAAACCAATCGGGACCCTGTTTCGGCACCCTGCCAGAGGGGGATCCCATCACCGGAGGCCATCTTCATCATCCCGGTGCTATCCATGACGAGGAGGGAGTAGTTCACCCTCGGGGCTGAGGGTATGTACCAGTAGCTATGTGTTTGATCTCTCTCTCTCGTGTTCTCTCTCGTGTTCATCTATGGCACGATCTTGATGTATCCCGAGCTTTGCTATTGTAGTTGGATCTTATGATGTTTCTCCCCCTCTACTCTCTTGTGATGAATTGAGTTTCCCCTTTGAAGTTGTCTTATCGGATTGAGTCTTTTATGAACACTTGATGTATGTCTTGCGTGGGATAACCGTGGTGACAATGGGTTATTCTATTGATCCACTTGATGTATGTTTTGGTGATCAACTTGCGGGTTTCGTGACACTTGGGAACCTATGCATAGGGGTTGGCAAACGTTCTTGACTCTCCGATAGAAACTTTGGGGCACTCTTTGAAGTACTATTATGTTGGTTGGATGAATCTGAAATTTTGTGATGCATATCGTATAATCATGCCCATGGATACTTGAAGTGACAATGGAGTATCTAGGTGACATTAGGGTTTTGGTTGATTTGTGTCTTAAGGTGTTATTCTAGTATGAACTCTTTTATAGATCGATCCGAAAGAATAACTTTGTGGTGGTTTCGTACCCGACCATAATCTCTACGTTTGTTCTCCGCTATTAGTGGCTTTGGAGTGACTCTTTGTTGCATGTTGAGGGCTTGTCATATGTTCTATCTATGTTATTATTGTTGAGAGAACTTGCACTAGTGAAAGTATGAACCCTAGGCCTTGTTTCCTATCATTGCAATACCGTTTAAGCTCACTTTTACCGCTCGTTACCTTGCTGTTTTTATTATTTCAGATTACAAAAACCTATATCTACCATCTATTTTGCACTTGTATCTTCATCTCTTCGCCGAACTAGTGCGACTATACAATTTACCATCGTATTCGGTGCATTGGGGACACAAGAGACTCTTTGTTATTTGGTTGTAGGGTTCTCTGAGAGAGACCACCTTCATCCTACGCCTCCTACGGATTGATAAACCTTTGGTCATCCACTTGAGGGAAATTTGCTACTGTCCTACAAACCTGTGCACTTGCAGGCCCAACAACGTCTACAATAAGAAGGTTGTGTAGTAGACATCAGTTGTATGCCAGACATTTTACTGCATTCTTCTTCTAACACTTTGGCACAATTATCGGAATCCTTATTTTCACGGAAGACATTAAAAAGATGAAGCATATGAGGCATCCTCAATTCCATTTTTTTGTAGTTTTCTTTTATATACTAAACTAGTGATAAACAAGAAACAAAAATATTCAATTGCAAGATCTAAAGATATACCTTCAAGCACTAACCTCCCCAGCAATAGCACCAGAAAAGAGCTTGATGCCTACTACACAACCTTCTTATTGTAGACGTTGTTGGGCCTCCAAGTGCAGAAGTTTTGTAGGACAGTAGCAAATTTCCCTCAAGTGGATGACCTAAGGTATATCAATCCGTGGGAGGCGTAGGATGAAGGTGTTCTCTATCAAAAAACCCTACAACCAAATAACAAAGAGTCTCTTGTGTCCCCAACACACCAAATACAATGGTAAATTGTATAGGTGCACTAGTTTGGCGAAGATATGGTGATACAAGTGCAATATGGATGGTAGATATAGATTTTTGTAATCTGAAAATATAAAAACAGCAAGGTATCAGGTGGTAAAAGTGAGCGTAAACGGTATCGCAATACTTTGAAACAAGGCCTAGGGTTCATACTTTCACTAGTGCAAGTTCTCTCAACAATAATAACATAATTGGATCATATAACTATCCCTCAACATGCAACAAAGAGTCACTCCAAAGTCACTAATAGCGGAGAACAAACAAAGAGATTATTGTAGGGTATGAAACCACCTCAAAGTTATTCTTTCCGATCAATCCGTTGGGCTATTCCAAAACAACCCTAGAGTTCGTAGTAAAACAACACCTTAAGACACAAATCAACCAAAACCCTAATGTCACCTAGATACTCCAATGTCACCTCAAGTATTTGTGAGTATGATTATACGATATGCATCACACAATCTCAGATTCATATATTCAAACCAACACAAAGAACTTCATAGAGTGCCCCAAAGTTTCTACCGGAGAGTCAAGACGAAAACGTGTGCCAACCCCTATGCATAAGTTTACAAGGTCACTGAACCCGCAAGTTGATCACCAAAACATACATCAAGTAGATCACATGAATAACCCATTGTCACCACAGATAAGCACATGCAAGATATACATCAAGTGTTCTCAAATCCTTAAAGACTCAATCCGATAAGATAACTTCAAAGGGAAAACTCAATCCATTACAAGAAAGTAGAGGCGGAGAAACATAATAAGAAACAAATATAATAGCAAAGCTCGCAGTACATCAAGATCGTGCCAAATCAAGAACAAGAGAGAGAGAGAGAGAGAGATCAAACACATAGCTACTAGTGCATACCATCAGCCCCTAGGGTGACTAATCCCTCCTCGTCATGAACATTGTCGGGATGATGAAGATGGCCACCGGTGATGGATCCCCCTCCGGCAGGGTGCCGGAACGGGGTCTAGATTGGTGTTTCGTGGCTACAGAGGCTTGTGGCGGCCGTACTCCTGATCTAGGTTTTTTTCTGGAGGTTTGTGGATTTATAGGAGAGGTTGGCGTCGAGAACAAGTTAGGGGGCCCACGGATAGTATACGAGGCACAGGGGCGCGTCCCAGGGGGTGGGGGCGCCCTCCACCCTCGTGGGCAGCACGGGACTCCCATCCGATAACTTTTCGTTCCAGTATTTTTTATATTTTACAAAAAAAAATCTCCGTTGATTTTCATCACATTCCAAGAACTTTTATTTCTGCACAAAAACAACACCACGTTAGTTCTGCTGAAAACAACATCTGTCCGGGTTAGTTCTAACCAAATCATACCAAAAGCATGTAAACATATTATAAACATGGCATCACTACATCAAAAAATTGAGATGCGTTGGAGACGTATCAGCATCCCCAAGCTTAACTCCTGCTCATCCTCGAGTAGGTAAATAATAAAAATAGAATTTTTGATGTGGAATGCTACCTAACATATTTATCAATGAAATCTTCTTTATTGTGGCAAAAATATTCAGATCCAAAAGATTCAAAACAAAATTTTAATATTGACATAAAACAATAATACTTCAAGCATACTAATAATGCAATCATATCTTCTCAAAATAAGATGGACAAAGCAAGCTATCCCTACAAAATCATATAGTCTGGCTATGCTCTATCTTCATCACAGAAAATAGTTAAATCATGCACAACCCCGGTTTCAGCCAAGCAATTGTTTCATACTTCAGTATTCTCAAACTTTTTCAACTTTCATGCAAGATATGAGCGTGAGCCATGGACATAGCATTATAGGTGGAATAGAATGGTGGTTGTGGAGAAGACAAAAAAGAGAAGATAGTCTCACATCAACTAGGCGTATCAACGGGCTATGGAGATGCCCATCAATATATATCAATGTGAGTGAGTAGGGATTGCCATGCAACGGATGTACTAGAGCTATAAGTGTATGAAAGCTCAAAAAAATTAAGTGGGTGTGCTCACGAAGACCTAGGGCAATTTTAGGAAGTCCATCATTGGAATATACAAGCCAAATTCTATAATGAAAAATTCCCACTAGTATATGAAAGTAACAACAGAGGCTTGCAGCGGCGGAACTCCCAATCTAGGTTATTTTCTGGAGGTTTGTGGATTTATAGGAGAGTTTGGCGTCGGGAACAAGTTAGGGGGCCCGACAGAGAGTCCACGAGGCACAGGGGCGCACCCCAGTGGGATGGGGGCGCCCTCCACCCTCGTGGGCCCCACGGGACTCCCCTCCGATAACTTTTCGTTCTAGTATTTTTAATATTTTACAAAATAATCTCCATTGATTTTCAGCGCATTCCGAGAACTTTTATTTCTGCATAAAAACAACACCACGGTAGTTCTGTTGAAAACAACGTCAGTCCGGGTTAGTTCTAACCAAATCATACCAAAAGCATGTAAAAATAGTATAAACATGGCATGAATACATCAGAAATTATAGATACGTTGAAGACATATCAGTGCTTAGGCGAAGCCCTGCGTGGATCACTTCACCATCACCGTCACCACGCTGTCGTGTTGATGGAACCCATCTACTTCCTTGACACCTTGCTGGATCAAGAGGGCGAGGAACGTCATCGAGCTGAACGTGTGCAGAACTCGGAGGTGTCGTACGTTGGGTACTTGATCGGTTGGAGCTAGAAGAAGTTCGACTACATCAGTCGTGTTGTCTAACGCTTCCGCTTTTGGTTTACGAGGATATGTAGACACACTCTGCCACTCTTGTTGCTATGCATATCCTTGATAGATCTTGCGTGAGCGTATGAATTGTTTTTGAAATTGCATGCTACGTTCCCCAAGAAGTAGTTACTTTTGTTCTTGAGGGCATGAAAGAAGTCTTGTTATAAGTAATTGTTGGGGAACATTGCATGGAAAACAAAAAAAATTTACGCACACACAAGATCTGTCCATGGAGATGGATATCAACAAGAGGGGACAGTGTGTCTACATACCCTCGTACACCGTAAGAGGAAGCGTTTATTAATGAAGTTGATGTAGTCGAACTTCTTACGCGATCCAACCTATCAAGTACCAAAAATGCAGAACCTCCGCGTTTAGCACACGTTTAGCTCGATGACGTGCTCACCTTCCTGATACAGCAAGAAGGGCGAAGTAGTATATGAGTTCCGGCAGCACGACGGCATGGTGACGGTGATGGTGATGCTATCTCCGCAGGGCTTCGCCTAAGCACTATGAAAATATGACCGAGGGACGAAACCGTGGAGAGGGGCGCCGCACACGGCTGAGACAATGTTGTATCCCTTGTGTGGCGCCCCCTCCCACATATATATATATATAGGTGGGGGAGAGGGGAAGCACCCAGGCGCATCACAAAGGTGGTCGGCCAGCCCTAGGGCTCCTGCCCTTGCATGAGCCCCCCTGCCATAATTCCCCTAAGGGGGAAGGAAAGAGGAGGAGAGGGAAAGAAGGAGGAGGCCTACTCCCCTATTTCCTTCTCTCCCCTAGGGCCGACTGCCATACAGGGGCGCACTAGCCACTTGTGGGTGGGTGTGCTGCCTTCCCTTGTCCCATATGCCCCATAAACCTCCCGGGGCTTACCGAAACCCCTTTCGGTGACTCGATGACTACCCGGTAAGCCCCGAAACTCTTCCGGTGTCCAAATAGTATCGTCCTATATATCAATATTTACCTATGTACCATTCCAGAGCTCCTAGTCATGTCCGTGATCTCATCCGGGACTTCGAAGAACATTCGGTCACCAAATCACATAACTCATATAACACTATATCCTCAACGAACGTTAAGCGTGTGGACCCTACAGGTTCGAGAACTATGTACACATGACCGAAACACCTCTCAGATCAATGACCAATAGCGGAACATGCATGCCCAGATTGGTTCCTACATATTCTACGAAGATCTTTATTGGTCGAACAATTATGACAACATACATAATTCCCTTTGTCCGTCGGTATGTTACTTGCGTGAGATTTGATCGTCGGTATAGTCATACCTAGTTCAATGTCATTACCGGCAAGTCTCTTTACTAGTTCCTTAATACATTATCACGTAACTAACTCCTTAGTCATTTTCTTGCAAGCTTATTATGATGTGTATTACCGAGAGGGCCCAGATATACCTCTCCGATACACAGAGTGACAAATCCTAATCTAGATCCATGCGAACTCAACAAACACCTTCGGAGATACTTGTAGAGCATCTTTATGATCAACCAGTTACGTTGTGATGTTTGATAGCACAAAAGTTATTCCTCCAATATCCGGGAGTTGCATGATCTGATAGTCAAAGGAACATGTATTTGACATGCAACAAAGCAGTGTCAATAAACTGAACGATCATATGCTAAGCTAACGAATGGGTCTTGTCCATCACATCATTCTCCTGATGATGTGATCCTGTTATCAAATGACAACCCATGTCTATGGTTAGGAAACCTTACCATATTTGATCAACGAGCTAGCCTAGTAGAGGCTCACTAGGGACACGGTATTTTTTTATGTATCCACACATGTATTTAAGTTTTTGGTCAATACAATTCTAGCATGAATAATAAACCTTTATCATGATTAAGGAAATATAATAATAACCATTTTATTATTGCCTCTAGGGCATATTTCCATCAGTCTCCCACATACACTAGACTCACTAATGTAGTTCGCAACACCATGTGACTAACACCCAAAGAGATTACTAGAGTCAATAATCTAGTTCACATCGCCATGTGATTAACATGCAAAGAGTACTAAGGTGTGATCATCTTTTGCTTGTGAGAGAGGTTTAGTCAACCGATCTGCCACATTCAGATCCATATGTATTTTGTGAATTTCTATGTCTACAATGCTCTGCATGGAGCTACTCTAGCTAATAGCCCCCACTTTAAATTCGTATCCAGATTGAGACTCAGAGTCATCCGAATCGGTGTTAAATCTTGCATTGACGTAACTCTTTACGATGAACTCTTTATCACCTCCATAATCCAGAAAAATTTCCATAGTCCTCTTAGGTAACTAAGGATAACTTTGACCGCTATACAGTGATCCACTCCTGGATCAATATCGTACCCGCTTGCCAAACTCATGGCAAGGTACACAATAGGTCTGGTACATAGCATGGCATACTTTATAGAACCTATGGCTGAGGCATAGGGAATGACTTTCACTCTCTCTCTATCTTCTGCCATGGTCGGGCTTTGAGTCTTAATCAACTTCACACCTTGTAACACAGGCAAGAACGCTTTCTTTGAATGATCCATTTTGAACTTCTTCAAAACTTTATCAAGGTATGTGCTTGCTGAAAGTCCTATTAAGCGACACGATCTATCCCTATAGATCTTGATGCTCAATATGTAAGTAGCTTCACTGATGTCTTTCATTGAAAAATTCTTATTCAAGTATCCTTTTATGCTATCCAGAAATTCTATATCATTTCCAATCAGTAATCCACATATAATATCGGAAATGCTATAGATCTCACACTCACTTTCTTGTAAATACAGGCTTCACCGTAAGTTTGTATAAAACTATATTCTTTGATCACCTCATCAAAGCATATATTCCAACTTCGAGATGCTTGCACCAGTCCACAGATGGATCGCTGGAGCATGCACACTTTGTTAGCACCTTGCAGATCGACAAAACCTTCTGTTGCATCATATACAATTCTTCTTTAAGAAATCCATTAAGGAATGCAGTTTTGATGTCCATTTGCCAGATTTCATAATTATAAAATACGACAATTGCTAACATGATTTGGACAGACTTAAGCATCGCTATGGGTAGAAAGTCTTATCGTAGTCAACTCCTTGAACTTGTCAAAAACCTTTTGCGGCAAGTCGAGCATTGTAGATAGTAACATTACCATCACCTTTCATCTTCCTCTTAAAGATCCCTTTATTCCAAATGGCTTGCCGATCATCGGGCAAGTCCACCAAAGTCCACACTTTGTTCTCATACATGGATCCTATCTCACATTTCATGGCCTCAAGCCATGTACCGCAATCTGGGCTCATCATAGCTTCTTCAAGGTTTGAAGGTTCGCCGTTGTCTAATAACATGACTTCCAAGACAGGATTATCATACCACTCTGGTGCAGGACGTGTTTTTGTTAACCTTTGAGGTTCAGTAGTAACTTGTTCTGAAGTTTCATGATCATCATTTGTGGCCTCTTCTCTATTTGGTGTAGGCATCACGGGAACGATTTTCTCTTGTGAGCTACTTTCCAATTTGATAGAAAGTACAATTACCTCATCAAGTTCTACTTTCCTCCCAATCACTTATTTCGAGAGAAACTCCTTCTCTAGAAAGGACCCATTCTTAGCAACAAAGATCTTGCGTAGAATGTGTACCCAATAGTTTCTTTAGGGTATCCTATGAAGACGCACTTCTCCGATTTGGGTTCAAGCTTATCAGGCTAAAGCCTTTTGAAATAATTGTTGTAACCCCAAACTTTGAGAAATGACAACTTTGGTTTCTGGCCAAACCATAGTTCATACGGTGTCGTCTCGACGTATTTAGACGGTGCCCTATTTAACATGAATGCGGCTGTCTCTAATGCATAACCCCAAAATGATAAAGGCAAATCAGTAAGAGACATCATAGAACAGACCATATCTAATAGAGTACAGTTATGATGTTCAGACATACCATTACGATGTGGTGTTTCCGGTGGAGTGAGTTGTTAAACTATTCCACATTGTTTTAAATGAAGGCCAAACTTGTAACTCCAATATTTGCCTCCATGATCAGATCTTAGAAAGGCAAATCAGTATGTCAGTTCGGAGCTAAGTAAGGTTATTATGTCAATTTTGAGGAAAATAAGCTAAGTATAGATTATTTGGGAGCTAAACCAAGGTTATTACGCCATTTTTTACCTAAGTGAGCTAATTATGTGATAAATGAACTAGCTAAGCTAATTATAGATCATTATTCAGCTATCCTAGGTAGTTATGCCACTTTTTACCTAAGTGAGCTAATTATGTCATAAATGAACTAGCTAAGGTAGCTATAGATCATTATTGAGCTATCCTAGGTAGTTATGCCATCTTCTAGATAACTAAGCATATCAAGTCATTTTGAAGGAAAAAATGCTAAGTATAGGTCATTTTATAGCTATCCTAGGTAGAATATGTCATTTTGGAGCTAAGTAAGTTTATTATGTCATTTTTGAAGAAAATAAGCTAAGTATAGGTCATTTAGGAGCTAAGTAGGTCATTTCTTAATCTAAGTATGCATTTGTTAAGCAAAACACTTGGGAAAACTTAACGTCATCACGGAGGTGAAGGAATGGTCGGGTTTGCGCAAGTGCTAGACGGAGAAGGACCAGTCGGGGTTGCGCCAGTGCGAGACGAAGAAGGATCGGTCGATGCTTGTCGGGAGGCATGCTGCACCAAAGATCATTTGCAATGTCTGGTTAGCATAATGCAACTGAAATGTGAATACTAGTAACTAATGACCATTCAAATGAAACTCACTGTGTCTGCTATACCAGTCTGGGGCATCGGCGGAGGGGTCTGACCATTTTTCTCGCACACGCACTGTACATTTTGTTTTCACGAGTCACTCATATTAGTTAGTAATGAAACAATTTACATGCATGATTTGGCTAATATGTAGGAGAAACTTACCATGAGGAGCTCGTATAGGGCCCGCTGACCCGCGTTGTTCCGGTTCCTCTCCACCTCCAACATACTAGCCGTCCTCTCCTCCAACTCCCTCTCCCTCTATGTCGCATGCTTGTTTCCCTCCGCCAGAAGCTCCTGAGCCCTAGCCTCGATGGCGATCTCCATTGGCCGTTGTCAAGGCCTCATCTCAGGAAGAGACCTCGTCTGGCACTTCTTGATCTCCGGGAGACTTCTAGGACAACGTATCAGTCCATCCCCAATGGCTACCGAGCCATGTTTCCTCCCTTCGCCACATAGCATCAGGAGCTCAGGATCAAAAGGACTCTGGATCGGATTGAACTCCTCCCCTTTCATCTCCTTCCCAAAGTCTCTGTACCTTATGAGCTTGTCGTGGGAGGAGATGTTGGTGAAGCTCTCTGGATGATCGAGGTCATCCTCCGAGAATGCCTTGGCCTTCTTGTACGAGGCAGTATGGGCCATGGCATAGAGGTCGTACAACGGTCGCACCTCCTTCTTGTTGTGTCGCGCCTAAAAGAGAGGAACAAAATATTAGTTAAGTGCTCAAGCTAGCATGAAGAATGAAATTGCATGAATGGTTAAGGGCTCAAACCACATACCCAGTGATCCCCGTACTTAAACAGGTTCGAGCTCCCTTGATGGTGTGGCACACCTTGCATCTGGCCACGCTTATCCTTGGCCTTGTTGTGGACGGCTAGCCATTGGGGAGAGCACCACTCATCCACCAAGCTCTCCCAATAGTCCATCCTACGCACACCATCTCAGGGGCACCTAAGTTAGAGAAAGAGAAATTTCAATGCTACGCCTACGAATCAAATCAAAGAAACTAAGTACAAGGCCTTAAGAATAGGAAATTACCTTCATGTACTTATCCTTACTCAGATACTTGCCGTGGCACTTCTTCTAGGCCCTCCTGATGTTAGTCGAGGCATAGTAGTCTCGAACACCCTGCACCTGAGCCTCGTGCCGCAAGTTCTGAAGTAGGCGCTTGCACTCGGCTTCTAGAACCATAGCCGCGTCTACCTCGTGTTCCTCAAGACACCTGTAGAAGGTCTACAATCAAACAAGACAACATTGATTAGTACAATCACTAGGTACTATTGGTTTTTAATTCTGTAAGGGAGAAATTACCCAAAACCGTCGTCTCACAATGTCGGCCACCGTCTCGCACACGACACCATCGACCCTCTCCTCCGGCAGGGCCCGGGCAGCCTCGTATAACTCCCAGGTCAGTGCTAGCTGTGGAACCTCACTCTCACCGGGCAACGTGACCCACGCGCGGGGAGTGGTGCCGGCAAAGCACACCAAGGACCTGATTGGTCTTACAGACCGCATCGGCGTCTATCCAACCCCTGCAGTATGACAAGGCCAACACATTAGATATTAATTTGAAGAAACATGAAGGCAAAACATGTTAGAGTAAATGCACTTACTTCTCCCCGTTAGGCTCAATCAACCATCTCTGGTCACGGGTCGCCGGCACGGACGGGAGCTTTGTACCAGCATGTTGGTAGACCTTCTTGCACCCCTCAACCAGCTTGCCCTCGCTGTAGCTATCCTCAGAAAAGGTGTCCTCGCCACCATCAGCAGGGCCACTAGTCTCCGGAGTCACGTGGGACGAAGACTCTGGGACTCGAGTCTCCTAGGACGAGGACTCTAGGACCCGAGTCTCCTAGGACAAAGTCTCTGGGACCCAAATCTCCTGAGACGAAGACCCTACAACCCAAGTCTCGTCGGGCATAGGCTCGGCGGTCGGAGGCTCATGGACCGAAGTCCGAGATGGTCCAAGTCAGACGGGTCCACCTGAGACGGAGCACTCTGGTGCTCCGCAGAATCAGCTGGGGGTGGCGGCGAGGAAGGCGCAGCAGCCTTCCTACCTCTCCCTCCACGATGTCCACCTCTAGCTGCACCCCTCTTCGTCTTCCCCCGACCTCTCCGGGCCGAAGAAGAAGCGCCCTCCGGTGTCTGCATGCTATCTACCAGCGCTCTCCGAAGGTGCTGGGGTGGAATAAAAGCACACCTCCTAGTACGCACCAAGGAAGGAGGCTCATAGCACTCTCGACCTGCGCCCAGCATCTGTCAACACCTGCAATGACAATGAGTAAACAAAATTAGGACAACATAAACATAATAAAAATTTAAGTTTGTATCATCATCATGAACATAATAAAAAACTGAATTCCTAATAACATGAACTAATTAATAATATAAGTTGTGTCGGGGTCGGGGGTGCCGTGTCGAGGTCTCGGGGTGTCAAGGTATCGTTTCGGGTCGGGGTGTTGTGTC
>NC_041385.1:736779089-736780152 GCF_002162155.2 Triticum dicoccoides
TCTCAGGGTGTCGTGTCGGGGGTCGGGGTGTCGGGGGTGTCATGTCGGGGTGCTATGTCGGGGTCGGGGTGCTGTGTCGGGGTCGCGGTGTCGGGGTGTCGAGGCGGGGTCGGGGTGTCGTGTCGGGGCCGGGGTGTCGGGGTCAGGGAGTCAGAGTGTCGTGTTCGGGATGGAAAATCCTCGACCCCTCGACCCCTCGGCGATCCTCGACCCCTTTCCCCCTCGACCCTCGACCCCTCGACACCTCGATCCTCGACCCCTAGACCCTCGAGTCCTTTTCCCCTACTTCTTTTTTTCATCTTCTACTTCTACTTATTTTTTCATCTCCGCTAAAATATTTATGTTGGGTTTCTAAAATCAGTTGGGGAGGGGCATTTTATTTCCACACCTAGCTATAAGCGCTAAAAAATGGCCCTTATTTGACTTACTCCGCTAAAAGAATGGTGATTGACGAAGAACATGAAAACAACGATGTCGCAACTAAACCAAACCACACTAAAGAGGGGTTATGACCAACTTATTATATCCGTCGCACCTCCAGCGGCAACGGCAACGCCAACTACACTTGGTTTAGTTGAGACGACTATGGAAATAAGCTTCTCCCATCGATAGTAGACTTTAGTTCTTTTTTTCTTTTTCTATTTTCTTCTTTCTTTTTCTTCTTCTTTCTATGTTTTCTCCTCCTAGTCCTTTTAGGTCTTCTTTCTTTCTTTCTTCCTTTCTTTTCTTTTCTTCTTCTTGGGCTTATCTAACTAAGTAATTAACCTAAAAAACTAACTAAGTAATTAACTTCATAAAATAACTAACTAACTAATTAACCTATGTACAGTAGGGTAAAGCAACTAACTAATCAATCTAAAAAATAACTAACAAATTAACCTAAATCAAAAAACAACAACAAAAAAGAAAGAAAGAAACCTCACCAGGCGGCGGAGCGGTGCCGCGCGGCGAGGGGTGGAGCGGCGACGGGCAGCGGGGCACCGAGGCGGCGGGCGGCCTAAGCGGTGGGGCGCCGGGGCGTCGGGGGGTCAGGGACGCAGGGCGGAGCACCGGACGCTCGGGG
>NC_041385.1:736780437-736784033 GCF_002162155.2 Triticum dicoccoides
GGGTGGGGGGGCTTAGGGTCGTCGGGGGCGCGGGGCGGTGGGGGGTCGGTGGCGTCAGGGGTGGTGGTGGTCAGGATCGGTGGGGGTCGTGGGCGGTGGGGGGTCGGCGGGCACGGGGGCGACGCGGGTGATGTGAGGGAGAGATAGGGGTGGGGTGTGGGGCCGATGTTTTTAATTAGGTTTAATTTCTTTGCCATCTGCTAGCAGATGATAAAGAGCGTAGCTAGTGGGGTGGGGCCGGGGGGAAAGGGTCATTAGGTTGGCTATTCTCTTTGTCGTCTGCTAGCGGACGACAAAGAAAGTGACTGTTAGGTGGTTCTCGCTAGTGGGCCACCCTCCCTTTTGCCATCTGCTAGCAGACGGCAAAGCTTCTATGCCGTCTGCTAGCAGACGACAAAGAGCTGGCTGATGGCAAGCACCCTCTTTGTTGTCCGCTCTATCTTTGTCGTCAGCTAGAAAACGACAAAGAGCTAGCTGATGGCGAAGATCCTAATTCCAGTAGTGATGGAGTTTCTTCATGTAGTTTACACCAATATGACCCAAAGGCAGTGCCACAAGTATTTTGCACTATCATTATCAACTTTGTATCTTTTAGGCGTCAATAATATGAATATGTGTATCACTACGATCGATATTCAATCACTACTAGGGAAAAGCCTAGCAGTAGCGCAGGTCTAGGAGCTATCAGTAGCATGGGGTACCACACTACTGATATGGTGCTACAGCTGATGTTTAGCAGTAGCGCTGTTTAACACGCGCAACTGCTATACCTACTTAGCAGCAGTGCTTTCCCAACCAGTGCTACTGCTAAGTGCTTTAGTAGTAGCATTTTCTTGTCTAGGGCTAAAGAGCGCTACTATTATATTTTCTCATATATTTCTTGCTGCGTATTTGTGATGTTTTTGTACAGGTTTTATACAGTATTCTAATTATATCATAAACATGCAATATGCTCATCATATCATACACATAATAGTCTCATCATATCATCCAACACAAATCATGTCGTCACATCATAATCACGATGTAGCTATAAGAGTTACATGACATGTCTCAACATATATAATGTCGTAATTCTTGAGGCGTCAGTTCGTATCCCTCTCTCGCACTAGCGTGAACCTAAACTAACTAGTGGATATCGCTCGGGAACTGGTACACCCGGGCCTGCCACTCCGGCCACTCGTCATATACTCCTGGCGTAGAACTTCTTCGCCATCGATGATCTATGCATCTGCACCATCACATGAGTCGATGATATGAAACATATATAGTTGAGAAACAGAATGAGACAGACTTGGCAAAAATACAAGCAACATATCATAAGCATAAATAACAAAGTTCATTGTACCCAAGATGCCCTAACTAGAGTGATCTTCGCTAGTTGAGGAGGACGGTTTAATTACATCACAAATAAAGTTTAGTCGTGCATAACTCAAAGTTTCGTCATAGAGAAAGTATGGACTAAACGGACACATTGTCATATATCGTCAATCACTCCAACATGTCACGCCATCCATCCAAGTCAGGGAGATAGTCCCCAAGCTTAGTGAAAGGCTTCATGTCGAGATGCTGAGCCGATACGAGTGCTCGGAAATCTTCTCGCGACATTGGCCCTTCTTCGTAGAACATCCCTGTTTTTTCGACGACCTCCTTCATGATGATTTGGGCAAGTTCAGCTGGTTGTGATAGAACTCAGCTTGAAGTCGATGATCCTCAATATCTCCTAAGTTCTTGATATGTCTCCAACGTATCGATGATTTTTTATTATTCCGTGCTATTTTATTATCAATCTTGGATGTTTTATAATCATTTTATAGTCATTTTATATCTACATAAGTATTCAAAAGTTACAGATTAATAGACAAATAACTAGGACTTCCTATTTTGGTAGAAATTTTGGGGTTCCATAAGTATTCAAAAGTTACAGATTACTACAGACTATTCTGTTTTTGACAGATTCTGTTTTCCGTGTGTTGTTTGCTTATTTTGATGAATCTATGGCTAGTATCGGGGGGTATGAACCATAGAGAAGTTGGAATACATAAGTTTTAACAGCAATATAAATAAACAATGAGTTTATTACAGTACCTCAAAGTGGTGGTTTGTTTTCTTGCACTGACAAAGCTCATGAGATTTTCTATCGAGTTTTGTGTTGTGAAGTTTTCAAGTTTTGGGTAAAGATTTGATGGATTGCGGAATAAGGAGTGGAAAGAGCCTAAGCTAGGGGATTCCCAAGGAAGCCCAAGGTAAATACAAGGACAACCAAAAGCCTAAGCTTGGGGATGCCCCGGAAGGCATCCCCTCTTTCATCTTCATCTATCGGTAACTTTACTTGATGCTATATTTTTATTCACCACATGATATGTGTTTTCCTTGGAGCGTCTTGTATGATTTGAATCTATGATTTTTAGTTTACCACAATCATACTTGCTGTACACACCTTTTGGAGAGACATACATGAATCGTAATTTATTAGAATATTGTATGTGCTTCACTTATATCTTTTGAGCTAGATAATTTTGCTCTAGTGCTTCACTTATATCTTTTTAGAGCACATCGGTGGTTTTATTTTGTAGAAATTATTGATCTCTCATGCTTCACTTATATTATTTTGAGAGTCTTTTAGACTAGCGTGGTATTTGCTTTGCTTATAAAATTGGTCCTAATATGATGGGCATCCAAGTTGGGTATGATAAAAACTATCATATAGAGTGCATTAAACACTATGATCAATTTGATACTTGATAATTGTTTTGAGATATAAAGGTGGTAATGTTAGACTCATGCTAGTTGGGTAATTAGAAATTTAGGAATACTTGTGTTAAAGTTGGCAAGTCCCATAGCATGCACGTATGGTGAACGTTGTGTGACAAATTTGTAGCATGGGGTGTTCTTTTGATTGCCTTCCTTATGAGTGGAGGTCGGGATCACGCGATGGTTAACTCCTACCAACCCTTCCCCTAGGAGCATGCATAGCAGTACTTTGCTTCGAGGGCTAATAAACTTTTGCAATAAGTATATGAGTTCTTTATGACTAATGTGAGTCCATGGATTATACGCACTCTTACCCTTCCACAATTTGCTAGCCTCTACGGTACTGTGCATTGCCCTTTCTCACCTTGAGAGTTGGTGAAAACTTCGCCGGTGCATCCAAACCCCGTGATATGATACGCTCTATCACACATATAATTCCTTATATCTTCCTCAAAACAGCCACCATACCTACCTATTATGGCATTTCCATAGCCATTCCGAGATATATTGCCAGCATACCATACCTGCATGCTATCTACCAGCGCTCTCCGAAGGTGCTGGGGTGGAATAAAAGCACACCTCCTAGTACGCACCAAGGAAGGAGGCTCAGAGCACTCTCGACCTGCGCCCAGCATCTGTCAACACCTGCAATGACAATGAGTAAACAAAATTAGTACAACATAAACATAATAAAAATTTAAGTTTGTATCATCATCATGAACATAATAAAAAACTGAATTCCTAATAACATGAACTAATTAATAATATAAGTTGTGTCGGGGTCGGGGGTGCCGTGTCGAGGTCTCGGGGTGTCAAGGTATCGTTTCGGGTCGGGGTGTTGT
>NC_041385.1:736784186-736785295 GCF_002162155.2 Triticum dicoccoides
TCTCAGGGTGTCGTGTCGGGGGTCGGGGTGTCGGGGGTGTCATGTCGGGGTGCTATGTCGGGGTCGGGGTGCTGTGTCGGGGTCGCGGTGTCGGGGTGTCGAGGCGGGGTCGGGGTGTCGTGTCGGGGCCGGGGTGTCGGGGTCAGGGAGTCAGAGTGTCGTGTTCGGGATGGAAAATCCTCGACCCCTCGACCCCTCGGCGATCCTCGACCCCTTTCCCCCTCGACCCTCGACCCCTCGACACCTCGATCCTCGACCCCTAGACCCTCGAGTCCTTTTCCCCTACTTCTTTTTTTCATCTTCTACTTCTACTTATTTTTTCATCTCCGCTAAAATATTTATGTTGGGTTTCTAAAATCAGTTGGGGAGGGGCATTTTATTTCCACACCTAGCTATAAGCGCTAAAAAATGGCCCTTATTTGACTTACTCCGCTAAAAGAATGGTGATTGACGAAGAACATGAAAACAACGATGTCGCAACTAAACCAAACCACACTAAAGAGGGGTTATGACCAACTTATTATATCCGTCGCACCTCCAGCGGCAATGGCAACGCCAACTACACTTGGTTTAGTTGAGACGACTATGGAAATAAGCTTCTCCCATCGATAGTAGACTTTAGTTCTTTTTTTCTTTTTCTGTTTTCTTCTTTCTTTTTCTTCTTCTTTCTATGTTTTCTCCTCCTAGTCCTTTTAGGTCTTCTTTCTTTCTTTCTTCCTTTCTTTTCTTTTCTTCTTCTTGGGCTTATCTAACTAAGTAATTAACCTAAAAAACTAACTAAGTAATTAACTTCATAAAATAACTAACTAACTAATTAACCTATGTACAGTAGGGTAAAGCAACTAACTAATCAATCTAAAAAATAACTAACAAATTAACCTAAATCAAAAAACAACAACAAAAAAGAAAGAAAGAAACCTCACCAGGCGGCGGAGCGGTGCCGCGCGGCGAGGGGTGGAGCGGCGACGGGCAGCGGGGCACCGAGGCGGCGGGCGGCCTAAGCGGTGGGGCGCTGGGGCGTCGGGGGGTCAGGGACGCAGGGCGGAGCACCGGACGCTCGGGGGCAGAGCGGTGATGGGCGGTGGGGCACCGGGGTGGGGGGCTTAGGG
>NC_041385.1:736785391-736860369 GCF_002162155.2 Triticum dicoccoides
GGGGCGGTGGGGGGTCGGTGGCGTCAGGGGTGGTGGTGGTCAGGATCGGTGGGGGTCGTGGGCGGTGGGGGGTCGGCGGGCACGGGGGCGACGCGGGTGATGTGAGGGAGAGATAGGGGTGGGGTGTGGGGCCGATGTTTTTAATTAGGTTTAATTTCTTTGCCATCTGCTAGCAGATGATAAAGATCGTAGCTAGTGGGGTGGGGCCGGGGGGAAAGGGTCATTAGGTTGGCTATTCTCTTTGTCGTCTGCTAGCGGACGACAAAGAAAGTGACTATTAGGTGGTTCTCGCTAGTGGGCCACCCTCCCTTTTGCCATCTGCTAGCAGACGGCAAAGCTTCTATGCCGTCTGCTAGCAGACGACAAAGAGCTGGCTGATGGCAAGCACCCTCTTTGTTGTCCGCTCTATCTTTGTCGTCAGCTAGAAAACGACAAAGAGCTAGCTGATGGCGAAGATCCTAATTCCAGTAGTGATGGAGTTTCTTCATGTAGTTTACACCAATATGACCCAAAGGCAGTGCCACAAGTATTTTGCACTATCATTATCAACTTTGTATCTTTTAGGCGTCAATAATAGGAATATGTGTATCACTACGATCGATATTCAATCACTACTAGGGAAAAGCCTAGCAGTAGCGCAGGTCTAGGAGCTATCAGTAGCATGGGGTACCACACTACTGATATGGTGCTACAGCTGATGTTTAGCAGTAGCGCTGTTTAACACGCGCAACTGCTATACCTACTTAGCAGCAGTGCTTTCCCAACCAGCACTACTGCTAAGTGCTTTAGTAGTAGCATTTTCTTGTCTAGGGCTAAAGAGCGCTACTATTATATTTTCTCATATATTTCTTCCTGCGTATTTGTGATGTTTTTGTACAGGTTTTATACAGTATTCTAATTATATCATAAACATGCAATATGCTCATCATATCATACACATAATAGTCTCATCATATCATCCAACACAAATCATGTCGTCACATCATAATCACGATATAGCTATAAAAGTTACATGACATGTCTCAACAATATAATGTCGTAATTCTTGAGGCGTCAGTTCGTATCCCTCTCTCGCACTAGCGTGAACCTAAACTAACTAGTGGATATCGCTCGGGAACTGGTACACCCGGGCCTGCCACTCCGGCCACTCGTCATATACTCCTGGCGTAGAACTTCTTCGCCATCGATGATCTATGCATCTGCACCATCACATGAGTCGATGATATGAAACATATATAGTTGAGAAACAGAATGAGACAGACTTGGCAAAAATACAAGCAACATATCATAAGCATAAATAACAAAGTTCATTGTACCCAAGATGCCCTAACTAGAGTGATCTTCGCTAGTTGAGGAGGACGGTTTAATTACATCACAAATAAAGTTTAGTCGTGCATAACTCAAAGTTTCGTCATAGAGAAAGTATGGACTAAACGGACACATTGTCATATATCGTTAATCACTCCAACATGTCCCGCCATCCATCCAAGTCAGGGAGATAGTCCCCAAGCTTAGTGAAAGGCTTCATGTCGAGATGCTGAGCCGATACGAGTGCTCAGAAATCTTCTCGCGACATTGGCCCTTCTTCGTAGAACATCCCTGTTTTTTCGACGACCTCCTTCATGATGATTTGGGCAAGTTCAGCTGGTTGTGATAGAACTCAGCTTGAAGTCGATGATCCTCAATATCTCCTAAGTTCTTGATATGTCTCCAACGTATCGATAATTTTTTATTATTCCGTGCTATTTTATTATCAATCTTGGATGTTTTATAATCATTTTATAGTCATTTTATATCATTTTTTGGTACTAACCTATTAACATAGTGCCAAGTGCTAGTTGCTATTTTCTGCATGTTTTTTCATCGCAGGAAATCAATATCAGACGGAGTCTAAATGCCATGCCAATTTACGATGTTTTTATGGACCAAAAGGAAGAACATGGGCCCTGGTTGCACCTGGGGGGAGTCCTGAGTAGGGGACAACCCACTAGGGCGTGCCAGGAGGCCCAGGCGCGCCCTGGTGGGTTGTGCCCACCTCGAGTACCCCCCGAACCGCCTCTTTGCTTTACAAATACCCCAATATTCCAGAAACCCTAGCGGAGTCGACAAAATATTCATCCACGTGCCGCAGAGTCCAGAACCACCAGATCCAATCTAGACACCATCATGAAGGGGTCCACCTCTTCCATTGGTGCCTCTCCGATGACGCGTGAGTAGTTCTTTTTAGACCTTCAGGTCCGTATAGTTAGTAGCTAGATGGCTTCCTCTCCCTTTCTTGATTATCAATACAATGGTCTCTTGGAGATCCATATGATGTAAGTCTTTTGGCGGTGTGTTTGTTGTCATCTGTTTAACTTTGAGTGTATGTTCAGTTGTATCTTTTTATATCCATGAAAGTTATTTGAGTTTCTTTGATCTCTTATATGCGTGATTACTTATAGCCTCGTATATCTTCCCTGATATTGGGGTTTTGTTCGGCCAACTTGATCTATTCATCTTGTAATGGGAAGAGGTGCCCGGTAGTGGGTTCGATCTTACGGTGCTTGATCCCAGTGACAGAAAGGGAACCGACACATATGTATTGTTGCTACTAAGGATAAAAAGATGGGATCCATATCTGCCACAATAGATAAATGGATCTTGTCTACATCATGTCATCTTTATTATTGCATTACTCCATTTTTCCATGAATTTATACACTAGATGCATGCTAAATAGCAGTCGATGTGTGGAGTAATAGTAGTAGATGCAGGCAGGAGTCGGTCTACTAATCTTGGACGTGATGCCTATGTAATGATCATTGCCTCGATATCGTCATGATTATTTGAAGTTCTATCAATTGCCCAACAGTAATTTGTTCACCCACTGTTTGCTATCTTTCTTGAGAGATGCCTCTAGTGAAACATACGGCCCCCGGGTCTTCTTTCTCATATATTTGCCTTGCGATCTACTTTTTCCTCGCGTTTATTTTTAGATCTGTTAAACCAAAAATACAAAAAAACCTTTCTGCAATTTATATGTTCCGTGATCTATTTATCCTATCTACAAATTTACCTCACGTCTTTTGCCTATCTTTAGGTGACGTACCCCGAAAGGGATTGACAACCCCTTTAACACGTCGGGTTCCAGGTGTTATTATTTGTGTGCAAAGGTTGTTTACGTTGTCTTGCTTGGTTCTCCTATTTGTTCGATAACCTTGGTTTCATATCTGATGGAAATACCTAGCGGCACTGTGTTGCATCATACCTTCCTCTTTGGGGAAATACCGGCATAGCTTCAAGCGACATCAAAAGGAATTTCTGGCGCCATTGCCAGGGAGAATCATCAACATAACTAGGTTCCTAATCACATATCTCATCTCCCTGCAATTTACATTGATTTGCCTCTCATTTTCCTCTCCCCCACTTCACAAAAATTTGTCGTTTTATTCGCCTCTCTTTTTGCATTCATCGTTTCCTTGCCGGATCTGTTTTTGAATGCAATCTTGTTGTGTGGTCATCATGATTCAAGAGAACACCAAACTATGTGACTTCTCAAATACCAACAACAATGATTTTATTGGCACTCCGCTTACTCCTCCCGCCACTAGTGCGGAGACTTGTGGTATTAATACTACTTTGTTGAATCTTGTTATTAAAGACCATTTTTCCAGTACTCCTAATGAGGATCACGTCCCATCTTAATACCTTCATGGAATTATGCGATGTGCAAAAGAAAAAAGATGTGGACAATGATGTGGTCAAGATGAAATTATTTCCGTTTTCTTTGCGTGATTCTGCAAAAATTTGGTTCTCTTCTTTGCCTCGCAATAGTATCGATTCTTGAAATAAGTGCAAAGATGCTTTTATCACTAAGTGTTTTCCTCCCGCAAAAATTATTTCCCTTAGAACCCAGATCATGATTTTCAAGCAACTTGAACATGAGCATGTTGCACAATCTTGGGAAGGATGAAAACGATGCTACGGAATTGCCCAACTCATTGGTTAAATCTTTGGATGATCATACAAAAAATTTATGCGGGGTTGAATTTTGTTTCTCGTAATCTTTGAGATTCCGCCGCGGGTGGTACTTTTGTGGAAATTACCTAGGGTGAAGCCACCAAATTGCTTGATAATATTAAGACAAATTATTCACAATGGCATACCGAAAGGGCCCCTACTAGTAAAAAAGTTAATTTGGTTGAAGAAATTTCTTCTTTGAGTGAAAAAGTTGATGCTCTTATGAAATTGGTTGCTAGTAAAAGTACTCCGATTGATTTTGATGATATGCCTTTGTCTACTTTGATTGAGAAAAATAGTGATGCCATAGATGTGAATTTTATCTCTCGCAATAATTTCAACAACAATGCTTATAGAGGTAATTTTAATCCTAGGCCTTTTCATAGTAATCCCTCTAATAATTATGGTAATTATTATGGAAATCTATATTAAAATAATAATAGGAATCCTCTGATCTTGATAGTAATATTAAAGAATTTATCAACACACAAAACGTTTTCAACACTTCCATAGAAGAAAAGTTGAATAAGATTGATGATTTGTTTAGAAGTGTTGATAGAATTGCTCATGATGTGGAAAATCTCAAGATGAAAATTTTTGTGCCTAAAGTAGATGAATCAATTAAATGTCTTTATGTTTCTATGGATGCAAGTAAGAAAAGAACCGCTATGATTAGAGCTAAAAGAGAATTTTTAGGAAAAGCATTTTCTAGTGATTTCTTTCGCAAAAGTGATGAAGATCTTAAAATGATTGGTGTTTCTTTTGTTGATTACTGGTTTAGTAAAATTAAGATTGATGAAAAATGGACTGGAGAAGAGTCAACTTTAGGTAGAAGGAATCCCAATATTTTGGAGGGTGAAAATCTTGTTGAGAAAATTGATAAAAGTGGGTTTGAAGAGGTCAAAACTTTAACTAGTGATGTGCCCACTCTTTTGGATTACAAAGACTTTAATTATGATAGTTGCTCTTTGATTCATTGTATTTCTTTGTTTTAGTCCATGATAAATTCACCCCATGCTTATGCACAAAATAAAGCTTTTACTAAACATATTGTTGATGCCATGATGAAAGCTTTTGAAGAAAAATTGGAATTAGATGTTTCAATTCCTGGAAAATTGCATGATGAATGGGAACCTACTATCAAAGTCAAGATTAAAAATTATGAGTGCTTTGCTTTGTGTGACTTGGGTGCTAGTGTTTCTACAATTCCAAAATCTTTATATGATGTGCTTGGTCTTACCGATATTGAAGAAAGCTCTTTAAATTTGCACTTAGCGGATTCTACTAGTAAAAATCCTATGGGAAGAACTAATTATGTTCTTATTCTTGCAAATAGAAACTATGTGCCCATAGATTTTATTTTTCTTGATATTGATTTCAATCCGTCTTGTCCAATTATTCTAGGTAGACCGTTTTATGCACTATCAGTGCAGTCATTCATATGAAAGAAGGCAATATTAAGTTCCAATTTCCTTTGAGGAAGTGTATAGAACACTTTCCTAGAACAATAATTAAGCCACCATATGAATCAATTATGAGGGCATCCTATGGATCTAGAACCAAAGATGACAAAACTTAGATCCTTGCTTTATGCCTAGCTAAGGGCGTAAAACTATAGCGCTTGTTGGGAGGCAACCCAATGAATAATTTTTTTTTGATTTCTGTTCTTCTGTGTTAGCACAATTATGCTACTGGTGTGATTGTGTTTTTTGTG
Organism: Triticum dicoccoides; assembly: GCF_002162155.2. Taxonomy (NCBI): domain Eukaryota; kingdom Viridiplantae; phylum Streptophyta; class Magnoliopsida; order Poales; family Poaceae; genus Triticum; species Triticum dicoccoides. The sequence goes on from NC_041385.1 coordinate 736,791,104, forward strand.
TTTTAATTAGTGTTTGTGCCAAGTAAAGCCTTTAGGATCTTCTGGGGTGATAGTAGTTTGATCTTGCTAAAAAAGACAAAAACTTCGTGCTCACGAAAATAATTCTTATAAATCACAGAAAAGAACTTTTGCCCTGATTATTTTTGAAGAAGATTAATATACAAGTTATGAAGGTCGTCCTAATTTGGTAGAATTTTTGGAGTTATAGAAGTATTCGAAAGTTCCAGATTACTATAGACTGTTCTGTTTTGACAGATTCTGTTTTCTTTGTGTTGTGTGCTTATTTTGATGGCTATATGGTTTTCTTTGATGACTTTTTGCCATAGAAAAGTTGGAATACAGTAGATATAATACAAAAACAAAATAACAATTGGTTTGACACAGAACTTATAGTAGTGGTTTGCTTTCTTTTACTAACGGATCTCACAAGGGTTTTGTTGAGTTTTGTGTGATTGGAGTTTTCAAGTTTTGGGTTATCTAACAATGGATGAAAGAAGGATAGAAGATCCTAAGCTTGGGGGTGTGCCGGCATCCCAAGCTAGTATCCAAGAATGAGCAACCAACTAAGCTTGGGGATGCCCCCGAGTGGCATCCCCTCTTTCTTCTAACGACCATCGGTATTTTTCTTGAGACTATATTTTCATTCCTCACATGATATGTGTTTTGCTTGGAGCGTCTTGTATGATATGTGTCTTTGCTTGTTTTATTTTGTGTTTTAAGTCATCAATCCTTGCTTGACACACCTATTTGAGAGAGCCAAAATTATGCCATGACTTGTTAGAATTGTTCCCCATGCTTCACTTAAATTTTTATGAGCGATGGACTTGCTCCAGTGCTTCACTTATATCTTGTTGAGCATGGTGTGCTTAGTATTTTTGACGAAATTCTCTCTTGATTCACTTAGATTTACTTGAAAGTTAGTAAAATTTTGAAGAAATTATCTCTTGCTTCACTTAAATTATTTTGAGATAAATAGAATATGTTATGCTCATGATCTTCACTTATATTTGTTTGAGCTTATGAAAAGCAACACATGAAAATTAATCCCAAAGTGATAGGTATCCAAGAAGGATAAAGAAAGAAAGAAATTTATGTGATGAAGATAAACTTGATTCTTAGTAATAGTTTTGAGATATGATGATGTGATGTGTGAGTTATGTTGATGAGTAATTGTGCTCTAGTAAGAATATTGGTGTTAAGGTTTGTGATTCCCTATGCATGCACGAAAGTCAATAATCCTGCAATTAAAATTATATCCTACTTGTGGTGCATTATTCGGTGTTAGTTATGCTTAATGCTTGCTTTTGAGATTATTCGTTTCTTGGTTGGTCGGTTCTCAATCTTTTTGCTAGCCTTCATTTTGCAACAAGTATGACCTCTACTTGTGCATCCAAAATCCTTTAAACCAGTTTTGCCACATGAGTCCACTATATCTACCTATATGCGGCATTCTTTTGCCGTTCGAAGCAAATTTGCATGTGCCATCTCTAATTTTCAAAATGAACTTCTCTATTGTGTGTTTCTTTCACTCGCGGAACGGTAAGGGGTAGCTAATATTTTCCATGCTAGATGTGTTATTCTCACGACGAGTGTTTATTCACTTGTCATTGCAGGAGAGTAAGGCAAAGGTATTAGGGATGCCCAGTCCTGAAATGCAAAAATGAATTTACTTTATGTTGTCAAATAATAAATTCCTTGGAAAGTGTTGGTATGGAGGGCACCCGTGGATACGGCTAGCCATGGAAAGTGAAAGTTATGGTGGAAAAAGGAATAAAGCTTATTTTCTGTTTGGGAACCGCCTATGATATATCTCGCATGGAAAGTGTTGGGATGCTCCAAGTCGTTTTCGTTGGTGGGACGGATACACCTCCTAAAAATGTTTTTATCTCTATTTATTTCGCTTTGAGCTCTGGCACCTCTACAAATCCCTACTTCCCTCTGCAAAGGGTCTTTCTTTTACTTTATGCAATTTTTATTTTTGAGATTGAGTCTCCATCCTCTCTTATAAAAGCACCAACTAGGAGGCAATATGATCATACTTAAGTAATGGGTGTAGATAATATTCGAGTGTGTTTCATGAATGGATCAATGTTTCAGCATGGTGGGCTAGGGATAACTTGTTTTAGCATTGATATTTTGAAAGACATGGTTGCTTGTTGATATGCTTGAGTATCTAAATTATTATGTCAAAACTAGACTATTGCTTTGAATCACATAAAATTCCAAATGTCCATGCTATAAAGAAAAGAATATGATATGACATGGTAAACATCACTCCACATAAAAAATTCTGTTTTTATCAGTTACCTACTCGAGGATGAACAGGAGTTAAGCTTGGGGATGTTGATACGTCTCCAACGTGTCTATAATGTTTTATTATTCCATGGTGTTTTATTATCAATCTTGGATGTTTTATAATCATTTTATATCATTTTTTGGTACTAACCTATTGACATAGTGCCAAGTGTCAGTTGCTGTTTTCTGCATGTTTTTTACATCGCAGGAAATCATAATCAGACGGAGTCCAAATGCCACACCAATTTACGATGATTTTCAATGGACCAAAAGGAAGAAGATGGGCCCTGGTTGCACCTGGGGGGAGTCCCAGGGAGGGGAAAACCCACCAGGATGCGCCAGGAGGCCCAGGCGCGCCTTGGTGTGTTGTGCCCACCTCAAGTACCCCTTGGACCGCCTCTTTGCTCTATAAATACCCCAATATTCCAGAAATCCTAGGGGAGTCAACGAAATATTCATCCAGCCGCCGCAGAGTCCAGAACCACCAGATCCAATCTAGACACCATCACGGAGGGGTTCACCACTTCCATTTGTGCCTCTCCGATGATGCGTGAGTAGTTCTTTGTAGACCTTCGGGCCCGTAGTTAGTATCTAGATAGATTCCTCTCTCTCTCTCTCTCTTGATTATCAATCCAATGGTCTCTTGGAGATCCAAATGATGTAAGTCTTTTGGCGGTGTGTTTGTTGAAATCTGACGAACTTTGAGTTTATGATCAGTTATAACTTTTTATATCCATGAAGGTTATTTGAGTTTCTTTGATCTCTTATATGCGTGATTACTTATAGCCTCGTATTTCTGCTCTTATATTTGGGTTTTGTTTGGCCAAGTTGGTATATTTATGTTGCAATGGGAAGAGGTGCCCGGTAGTGGGTTCGATCTTACGATGCTTGATCCCAGTGACAGAAAGGGAACCGACACGTATGTATCGTTGCTACTAAGGATAAATAGATGGGATCCATATCTTGCGCAATAGATAAACGGATCTTGTCTACATTATGTCATCGTTCTTATTGCATTACTCTGTTTTTCCATGAACTTAATACACTAGATGCATGCTGGATAGCGGTCGATGTGTGGAGTAATAGTAGTAGATGCAGGCAGGAGTCGGTCTGCTAATCTTGGAAGTGATGCCTATGTAATGATCATTGCCTGGATATCATCATGATTATTTGAAGTTCTATCAATTATCCAACAGTAATTTGTTCACCCAGCGTTTGCTATCTTTCTCGAGAGAAGCCACTAGTGAAACCTACAGCCCCGGGTCTTCTTTCTCATATATTTGCCTTGCGATCTACTTTTTCCTTGCGTTTATTTTCAGATCTATTAAACCAAAAATACAAAAATACCTTGCTGCAATTTATGTGTTCCGTGATCTATTTATCCTATCTAAAAATTTACCTCACGTCCTTTGCCTATCTTGAGGCATTGTACCCTGAAAGGGATTGACAACCCCTTTAACACGTCGGGTTGTGAGGTGTTGTTATTTGTGTGCAGGGGTTGTTTACGTTGTGTTTCTTGGTTCTCCTACTGGTTCGATAACCTTGGTTTCATATCTGAGGGAAATACCTACCGCCACTATGCTCCATCATCCCTTCCTCTATGGGGAAATACCGACGTAGCTTCAAGCAACATCAGTTCTTTACCCTTTGCAGAATATGGGCATCGCCAAATGTAGGTGACATGTGAAGGTTCTGTTGATCCTATTTGTACTCCAGCATGTGGTGGAGGACATAGAATCCATCACTAAGAGTACCACTCGGTTGCTGGATGCAACAAAAGTCGGTCTTATGGCCAAAGGCGGGCGCGTGGTTCCTTGTCTTGTTGGCCTTGATCTCTCCACCCCGTATGGCGTACCTAAAGATAGCACTGTCGAGAATAGACTTGATGTGGGAGTAATCCTTTTTGGTCAGGTTCTTCGACGAGTCCAAGTAAAGAGCGTAGGGGAATTTGGGGTAAAGGATGATGAGGACGGTGTGCCCGCCGCTGCGCAAAATAAGTACACCTCAAATTAGCCTCCACCGTGCAAATGAATAATTGAAATCGAAGAAAGGATATCTGCGCAGATGACTTATATGGGATGATAAGGCACGAGAATCATCTCCTTGTCCTTATTGGTGACCATGAAATCAATGATGTAGTCCCTCGCGTATTCACGGTGCTTTGGGCAGACTGCCAAGAAGGCCTTGTGCATGAAGTACGGGTCAGCGACACATATATGATGTATCTGCTCAATCCTGATGATCTAGTTCATGTACAAGGCAAAAAGGCGGACAAACGTAAAATCCAGCTTTATCAAGTGAAACATGTCGAAGATGTAATCAAATTGCAGGAAGAACTTCTCTGCGGGGAATGTGTCGACGTACAACCTTTGTCGCGGCACGTTAACCACGTAGAGTGGGTATCCTGGATTTTCCGAGGCGATAGGGCTTTTCTCTCACTGTAGCACATTGTTATGAAGTCTCCTTAGATCGCCGTACATGGCCTCTACCGCTTTCTTAGGTAGGATCGGATCACCGGGGATATGATATTTTGCCGTACCGGGGATAGGTATACGGTCTTGAACCCGAGGCTGCTGAGGCGGCTGGATCATATCAGGAGCTTTCTTTCCTTTCCTCGATCTCTTCCTATGCTTCTTTCCTACTAGAAGGTTGTCTATAATACATTCATCCTCCGGCAATTCAGGCACCGACTCATGACGCTCAAACCATGAGTACTCATACTGCTGAGCCATCAATCCTCCGTTGTCATAGGCGCCAGTATTGAGATATTATAGAGTGTCATCGTCATCCTCATCCTCATCCATGGCATCGATATCATGCATTGCTTATTCGATGGCGGTGACATCATCAGTGACTAATGGAGCCTCTTCCTCACCCAGTCCGCTATCACCCAGCACGACAGGCGATGCTAATTTGGTAGATAGGGTGCTGATGTTCATACCATGCGGAGGATGTGTGGTTGTGGGTGTGCTCTCGGACGCCTTCAGACGAAGCAGACTCTTTGGCCACAACAGGACCCATGTCTTGCAATCGCCAAGCCGCCGCGGGGGTATCCATCCTCATTTCCCCCTAGTATCGGAGGAGCCAAATTCTCATGGCCCGGTTTGACACTGGCCACAGAAACCTTGAAGATGTCATGGGGGATCGGCCGGCTGTGGAACAATTGTTCCTTTGGCTGCATTATCGTCACCTTCCCCACATCCACCTTCTGGCCCCTAATGGTGTACAGTAAGGTGCACAGGGTTACGTCGGCCTGCAAAGACATGTCTGCGACGTGAGACATCCAAAAGGCAATGGAAATGGGAGATTATACATTTATTGAAGAGGGCAGGTGTGACAAGTACCGTGAGGGCGTCGAGCCAAGCCAAAGATGATGCATCGCCGAGCACATCCGAGACGTAGGACGGGCTGCTATGAGAAGGTGCAGGAGCCGGTGCGGGATCTTGCGCGGGAGCCAGTGCAGGAGCAGGTGTTGGTGCAACGCTAGTCGAGCTACTCACGAAGAGGTTGGAAAGGGGAAAGTCAGCTGCCTCTTTATCCATACGAAGTTGTAAACTTCTTCTCAACCGCAATCTCATCCTTCTTGTCGATGTTTTCTTCATTTAACCTCTGTCTTTCCTTTCTCTCCTCCGTGGTTGAATGGTAGTACATCTTCCATGTAACGTCGTCTCCGATGCCGTGCACGCATCCATACGATGGCCGAGTGTCCACCGGGATTCTTTTCAATATGTTCATGGCCCGGTTGAATGGGGTGTCCCACTTGGGCCTCGCCAACGCCTTAGATGGCGAGTCACTTTTGGCCGCAATCCTGTGCTGCTCTCTCTACAAAAGGAACAAGGATTGTTTACAAATATGACTAAACGTGCAGTTGAATTGACCAGAAGCTAAAATTACTAGCAGTCTCATGAACTCCGTCGTGACCGTATTCATCTCGAAAACCTTCTTCACTAGGTCCCAACGGTACCAGGCCCTGAGGACGCCACTCTCCTGCGGGACGGTGAACTCCGCCAAGGGGCCTGGGATGCCAAGACTTTCACGTTCTGCATCTTCCTTGGCCCATATGGACCTCTTCCCCGCGTAACCACGGCTTCCAAGGTGGTGGCACCCAATGTTCCTCTCTTGAAGCCCCTTCATGTACTTTGACTTTTCTTTGGCAGCTTCGGCAACGCAAGCCACCTTGAATATTTCAAACTGCTCTTCCGTAATTGTCGGATTATCCTTTACAATATCGGAGTAGGGTTTCTTTTTGATGATGATCCGATGTTTCACTCTTACTTTCCAGGCGTCCAACGTGTCGCTAGACTTTCTCATGGCGTGTTTGTTTATCTTCTTCATTGTCGGGTCTTTCTCTGGATCAGTACATTGGATTTCATCCCGGGCCGGGAACAAGAATATCTGGTGCAACAGGGTTAGGAGGGAGTGCTTCATATTTGGTATCTTCTTTAGTTTGTCATTGTTGATGGTGGCGCACGTCCGTACGATGCAACCTATTTGATTGTCGTAGCACGAGCGCGCTTCCACAGGCTATTTTGGCTCAAAATTGTCGTCGTCCCGCTCCGTGACCACTAGTCTAGTAGTGAGGAGCTGGTTTGGGCATCAATATCTTCTCTTCGGTTTCAGTTCTATACCGGCTTTGCCAGTATTGGTGTTGGTCTCGGTCTCAACGCCGGTCTCGATGTCGGTCATGGATGTGACAGGTGGGCCCTACAACAACTGTTGCTCGTCGAAAAGGTTCAAAAAAGCGTCTGCCGCCTCATAGACGCCGCATTCACCAGAAACCTGTCCTTCATCATTGCTAGCCATGTTTCCTACGATTAAATCTATTCAATTAATTCTAGACCTAGTAAAGTAATAATGACATAAAAAGGCCTATGTTTTCCAGGAACATTGATTCCTTCCCGGTGCGACAAATCCCGGGCACTCGATATGTCCTAGTTTGTAGCATAAGTCATGCCAAAATTCACGGAAAATTTCTCCATGACCTTTGCTAAAAAGTGGACAAATCGAGCACCTAAACATTGCCTAAACAAAAATGAATCAACATTCCGGCAAAACATAGCCCACTCGTCTTCATTCCATGGAAACAACAAAAGGCCACTTCAATGTTGCATATCACATGAGCAAACACTATTGAGGAATTTGCATATAACATGACCACCTCAATGAAAAGATATAATAAACAATAACGGAATATGCAAATGAACAACAATGACATATATCATATAACATCAATCTTGTTTTTTGTTTATAGCTAAATGTCATAGCTACTATTTTTTATTTTAAGCTAAATGCTTTTCTTTTTTGTTTAAAGCTAAAAGTCTAGAAGGGATCATCTTTAAAATAAAACTTGCCTAAATTCTTTTCCTTGAAAAATAGTGGTCTTTAAAAAAATAAAAAATATTTTTAAAATGACCTCACTAAACACTTCTATGTCGAGGAGAGAACCCAAATTCTTTTCTAGCTATTCCTTTCTCTCACGCACACGCACACTATTTTCTCTAACCCTTTCTCTGCCTAGGACAGAACCCAACTAAATTGCAAAGGAACTCCATTTTCTCTAAACCTTCTAACGTAATGCTCTAAACTAAATTTTTGCTATAACCTAGTTAACCTAGTTTGTTAACCTAACGAACCTAATGAACCTAATTAACCTGTCTAGTTAACCTAGTTAGTTAACCTACCTAGATAATTAACCTAATTAAACTAGTTAACCTAGCTAGTTCTCTGTCAGAGCCCTAACTAAATTTTTGCACTAACCTAGATAATTAAACTAGTTAACCTAACTAGTTCTCTGTCAAAGCCCTAACTAAATTTTTGCACTAACCTAGATAATTTACCTAATTAAACTAGATAACCTAGCTAGCTATGTCTTCATCCAATGTTTGTGCTATGCATGAGAGAGAAAAAGAGAGAGGATGGGTGGGGGCTTACAGAGGATGGCTCCGGTGGTGGCGAGAGAGGCAGTGGTGGGGAGGAAGGCAGGGGCATCTCCGGTGACGGCGAGGGAGGCAGTGGTGGCGAGGGAGGCAGGGGCGTCGAGGGTGGCTTTGGTGGCGGCGAGGGCGGCTCCGGTGGCGTTGATGAGGTGGCACGGCTTCGGTGGTGTTGGGGGCGGCTCCGGTGGCATCTACGGCGTGCGGCTCTAGTGGCTCCAAGGGCGTCGATGTCGGCAGGAAACGACGGTGAAGTGGGGCGACGGCGAAGTGGGGACACGGCGGCGAAGTGGGGCGAGGGACTTGGGAGAGAAGTGGTGGCCGGAAGGGATAGTACGGGGGTTAAGTCAACCGTAGCGGTAGCACTGGTAGGAAAGCGCGCTATAGCTAACTTATCCACAGCGCTTTTCACAAAATGCGCTACTGCTATACCTATTTATTTTCCATTTCTTTTCTTATTTCCTTTTCCCTTTCTATAGGGGGGGCTAAAAAACGCGCTACTACTATATTATCTATAGCGCCTGTTATGAACAGATGCTACTGCTATGCCTTTCCCCTTTATTTTTATTTTTCTTTTCGTTTTCTTTACATTTTATTTTTTTCCTTTCTCCTTTGTCTATTCCTTTCATTTTCATTTACTTTTTGTAGCGACCCGACCTGAAATCGGTCAAGTCTCTGTGTAGCTGTCCCATCCCAAGATCACGCTGGCACACACAGTACATTAATGAAAATATTCAAAGTTCAATCACACTTAAATTTATTACATGATTCTCATATCGAGTCTTTATTACATCATAATAAATTCGGCCGAAGGCCAACTCATGAGAAATAAACTAAATAAAGATGCGGAAGCGTAGACGAATAGCGAGTCCATCCGACTCCATAGGGCAATCGCCAAGCATGGATCGTAGCCTCACTCCTGGTCGGAAAACTCCTCTGCAACATAATTCGTTGCAGCCGTGTAGGTCAGCATTTTTGAATATGCCAGCAAGTCAGGGAGATAGAATAACAATAAAATTACGAACACTATATGCAATTTGGTTGTGGGGATCTAAGTTTTATGTTTTTGCGAAAAAGCCATTTTTTTCCTACAACAATGGACTTGTTTGCAATTACTACAAAAATGTTGGTTGTTATTGTGATGGTTCCGCCAACCAATGACTCATTCCCAATTATTAAAAAAACCCTTAATAATTTATTATGTTCGATGCTGAGATTTCCGAAATACTCCAAGTTCCAAAGGCTCTAATTGTCCGCAACCGGGGACACGGCTAATCAATTAGGTCTTCACTCTCTAGAGTCTTGTGCACTTTACCCGCAAGAATCATTCCCTCCTTTTAAGTCTTCGCACTGCCTGGTGTTTGAAGACGGGAAGAACAAAATAGGGTCTTCCGAAGAGTTTCTCTGGGCCACTACCGGTGCCCATCCAATCCTACTATTCTTCTACATCTCGTAGCACCGTCCGGCCAAAGTCACGCCTAGGGTGGACCAAGCCAGAGCCCATAATGGCTTGCGGCTGCACAGGTAAGCTTCTGGTCAATAGGGTATCCATCTATCTCTTCGTGGCTGGGTGAAGCTTTCCGCAAGATGTCATGGCGCTTCTCCATGCATCTCGGCCATCTGCTGGTTCCTCCAGGGTGCCCATCAACCGCCCTCCACCCAGTAGTGAATTTTCAAGTCCATCTTGAGCTTGAAGTCATGGGGTTGTCATCATCTTGACTCTCACATCTCCCTTATGAATCACACAACCAACCCTGTCTACGAAAGCATAGCAATCAACTACATCGTCCTGGGCATTGCTAACAAGGGAAAATGGTTCATCCTACCTCACGATACTACTCAAGAACATAACTTATAATTCTCCTACTGCATGCATGGTGGGGAGGAATAATTCTAATGCAACAAAATCATAGGTATTGTAAAACATGATCAAATGACTTGCCTGGTTGACGGTCTTCGAAAGCTAGTGACTCGTAATAGCAGGCCTCACACTCCGGAAATTCTATCGAGTCAAACAATAGCACAAATAAGTATACTATAATATAACATAACAACAAGTTAATGTAAATCACCCAAGCACTCAAACCAAAACCAAAGAAAACTCGAAGAAAAATCAAATCAAGGTTTTCATCACTTCAAGCAACAACTAAGCAATAGTTTTATCCTACTAAAACTATTCTTAACAGAACCTATACAAGGGCTTTGCTAACAAACAGAAAGGAAATAATCATACAAACTAGGTGCAAAAAGAATCACATCAAAAGCTATTATAGAACTCCTATTATGCCTAAAACAAAACTAGCAATAAAATAAAGTAAAACCTTTTATTTTACTGTAAATAAAAGTTCACCCTCTGTAACTACAGAAATTAATCTAAAATAAATTATAACATAGGAAAAATAAAATTCCATAATAACTAGAACAGCGGGAAACAGTAGCAAACTAAATAAAACTAGAAAAACTTGATTTCGACTAAAACTAATTTTTAATTAAATCTAAAAATACCCCAACAAGTTCCTACTGCTAGGCAAGGTCAAAACTAAGCAGTAGCAAAAAGAATCACTAAAATAAAACTATCCTAGCTCAATTTATGGCAGAAAAACTAATATGACTAAAACAAATATAAAACTATTTTTATAAACTTAAACATGGCCTAATCGTATTTTCTACAAAAACTACAGTGAATTTGTAAACTAACAAAAAAGAATCAACTAAAACCAATAAACAACCTAAAAGATACAGCTAATACAAAAACTGAACTATTTTTGCTAAAAGCAGAAACTAAAACTAAAACAAAAAAAAAACAGATGCGACTGGGCCTATCTAACGCTCATGCGCTAACTAACTAAAACTCGCTCGCGGCTAAACAGAAAAGCCGAAACGGACCAATCTAACTGAACGAGTAACTAAACCGCAAATAAACAGGAACTAAAACTGGCTAAACAAAAAAAACTAACCCTTCGCGGGTTATAATCTAGACCCTAGGTTCTAGATCTAATGGTAGGAACGGGGCCGGCGGCTTACAGTGGTGGCGATGGCGACGACGGACGACGGCGGCTCGGGCGTGGTCAGCGGCGTCGCTTCGGCGGTCGGGGAAGAGGGCGAAGACGTCGGGCGGCTACAATGGGGTGTTCCGGAGGCGGTGGTGGACTTGGTGGAGGTTGAGGACGACGTAGACGAGCTCGACCGAAGTCCTGGTGAGATCTAACTTCGGCGACAGGCGGTGATGATTAAGGCGGCGACTCCGGTGGTCCCTGGGCGAGGTGAGTATGTCAAAGAGGTGCGGGTGATCGAGGGCATTCGAGTGAAAGTGCTTGGGAGGGCAGGAGGTGCTCACCGGCGTCAGAAGTGGCGGTGAACAAAAGCGGCGGCGGCGAGATCGGATTTGCGAGAGCGTGGCCGGTGGTGGGGTTTAAGCTAGGGTTTTAGGGGGGATCGAGGGAGGTGGGAGCTGGGTATATATAGGACACGGACTTGGGCGAGGGGGCGACGCAGGATCGCGATCCCGAGAAGATCGCGCTGTCGGGCGCGCTCTGCGCGTGCTCCGGCGCAGCGTGTCATGCGTGAGGGGAAAGAGAAGGGTGGGGCCAGCAGGTCGGTGAGGGAGAGAGAGAGGGGAGCGATCGGGCGGCCGGTGCGAGAGGGATCCAAGCACGGGCGCTGCGCGCTGGGCTGCCGGCTCAGGCGCGCTGGTGGGCTGCGACCTCGCTAGCTAGGCCGTCGGCCTGGCCAGCTCGGGGGGAGGCTTTTCCCTTTTTATTTGAAATACTATAGAGAGAGAAAACTAAATAGATAGGACATATATATATATATATGTATGTATGTATATATATATATATATATGTGTGTGTGTGTGTGTATGTGTGTGTGTGTGTGTGTGTATGTATATATAGGACATATATATATTAAAAAAACTCAGGGGAATTAATCCTACAAGTTGGACATTTTTTTAGGGGCAAAGCAGAAACTAAAAGAACATTTTCTGAAAATCCCAAATAAAATTCAAAGTTTTTGGCAATATTTTCTTCTGACATTTTTGGAGTGCCATGTTTACTCCCCTCATACTTCTGCTCAAGTATTTGTCAGGCATTTTTGAAATAAATTTCAATTGCCAATCAAGTTCAGATTCAAGAAAAACTCAACTACCTCTGAAATTTCAAATGCCACTCAATTTTTAAATAATATGCATAGATGCTTAGCTAATATTTGTAAAACATTACAAATTGGAAATTTGGGATGTTACACTTTTCTGTTTGTTTTTTGTTTTATTTTCTTTCCATTAGGTGTACCGCTTTTCGCAGAAAACACACTTCTACAATAGCCTTAGCGGTAGCGCGGTTTCCTTAAGGTCGCTACTAGTATTCGTAGCCTATCAGCTTAGTAGTGGGAATTTTAGTAGTACCGCTTTTTGCAGCAGAAGCGCAACTGCTACACACGTATCTGTAGCGCGGTTCACAAGCATGCGCTACTGCTATGTAGCACTAGCGCCTCATTTTAACCAGCCCTACTGCTAATGTTTTGTGTATAAGGTTTTCCCTAGTAGTGAATAAACCATTTACATTGGGTGTATGACCATATAAGGTTTTATTCATTTAAATAGAACAACAATTATTCTTTGACTTCAATGAATAACCGTATTGCAATAAACGTGATCAAATCATATTCATGCTCAATGCAAACACCAAATAACATTTATTCAGGTTCAATACTAATACCGAAGGTAGAGGGAGTGTGCGATGGTGATCGTATCAACCTTGGAATCATTTCCAACACACATCGTCACCTCGCCCTTAACTAGTCTTTTTTTATTCTGCAACTCCTGTTTCGAGTTATTAAACTTAGCAACTCAACCAGTATCAAATACCCAGGGGCTACTACGAATACTAGTAAGGTACACATCAATAACATGTATATCAAATATATCTTTGTTCACTTTGCCATCCTTCTTATCCGCCAAGTATTTGGGGCAGTTCCGCTTCTAGTGATCATTCTCTTTGCAGTAGAAGCACTCAGTTTCAGGCTTGGGTCAGGCTTTGGGATTCTTCACAGGAGTGACAACTTGCTTGCCATTCTTCTTGAAGTTCCCTTTCTTTCCATTGCCATTTTTTCTTGAAACTAGTGGTCTTGTCAATCATCAACACTTGATGCTCTTTCTTGATGTCTACCTTCGCCGATTTTAGCATCGCGAATAGCTCGGGAATCATTTTCGTCATCCCTTTCATATTGTAGTTCATCACAAAGTTCTAGTAGCTTCATGATAGTGACTAGAGAACTCTGTCAATCACTATCTTATCTGAAAGATTAACTCCCACTTGATTCAAGCGATTGTAGTACCCAGACATTTTGAGCACATGCTCACTAGATGAGCTATTCTCATCCATCATGTAGGCAAAGTACTTGTCAGAGGTCTCGTACCTCTCGACATGGGCATGAGTCTGAAAATGCCAATTTCATCTCTTGGAACATATCAGATGCTCCATGGCATTCAAAACGCTTTTGAAGCCCCGATTCTAAGCCGTAAAGCATGGCGCACTAAAGTATTAAGTAGTCATCATATCGAGCTTGCCAAACATTCATAACGTCTATATCTGCTTGTTCAATAGGTTTGTCACCTATTGGTGCATGAAGGACATAATTATTCTGTGCAACAATGAGGATAACCCTCAGATCACGGACCCAGTTTGTATTATTGCTATCAACATCTTTCAACTTAGTTTTCTCTAGGAACATATCAAAAATAGGGAGCTATATCGCAAGCGATTGATCTACTACATAGATATGCAAAAACTATTAAGACTAAGTTCATGATAAATTAAGTTCAATTAATCAAATTACTAATGAACTCGCACTTAAATTAACATCCCTCAAGTTATCTAAGTGATACATGATCCAAATAAACTAACCCATTTCCGATCATCACGTGATATGGGGTAGTCATCAATGGTGAACATCTCTATGTTGATCATATCTACTATATGACTCATGTTCGACCTTTCGGTCTCCAGTGTTCCGAGACCATGTCTGTACAAGCTAGGCTCATCAAGTTTAACCCAAGTATTATGCGTGTGCAAAACTGGCTTATACCCATTGTATGTGAACATAGGGTCTATCACACCCGATCATCACGTGGTGCTTGGAAACGACGAACTTTGGCAACAATGCATACTCGGGGAGAACACTTTTATCTTGAAATTTTGTGAAGGGATCATCTTATAATGCTACCGCCATTCTAAGCAAAATAAGATGCATAAAGGATAAACATCTCATGCAATCAAAATATGTGACATGATATGGCCATCATCATCTTGTGCTTTTGATCTCCATCTCCAAAGCATCGTCATGATATCCATTGTCACCGGCTCGTCACCTTGATCTCCATCATTGCGTCGGGGTCGTCCCGCCTACTATTGCGTCTACAACTATTGCTAACGCATAGTGATAAAGTAAAGCAATTACATGGCGCTTGCATTTCATATAATAAAGAGACAACCCTAAGGCTCCTGCGGGTTGTCGATATTACAAAACAGGGTCATATCATACATCAACATATATCACATCATACCTTGACCATATCACATCACAACATGCCCTGCAAAAACAAGTTAGACGTCCTCTGCTTTGTTGTTGCACGTTTTACGTGGCTGCTACGGGCTTCTAGCAAGAACCGTTCTTACCTATGAAAAAAACACAAGTTAGACGTCCTCTGCTTTGTTGTTGCATGTTTTACGTGGCTGCTACGGGCTTCTAGCAAGAACCGTTCTTACCTATGAAAAAAACCACAATGATGATTTATCAAGTTTGCTATCTTAACCTTCTTCAAGGACCGGTTGTAGTCAAATTCGATTCAACTAAAGTAGGAGCAACAGACACCCGCCAGCCACCTTTATGCAAAACAAGTTGCATGTTAGTCGGTGGAACCGGTCTCATGTACGTGGACATGTAAGGTTAGTCTGGGCTGCTTAATCCCACAATACCGCCGACTCAAAATAAGACGTTGGTGATAAGCAGTATGACTATCACCGCCCACAACTCTTTGTATTCTACTCGTGCGTATCATCTACGCATAAACCTAGATCGGATACCACTATTGGGGAGCATTGCATGGAATACCCGCAAGTGATTCTGATGTGGGGGCTGAAAGGACAGGTGGCTCCATCCTGGTAGTGGTGGGCCTGGGTTCCCGACGGCCCCCGACTGTTACTATGTGGTGGAGCAACAGGGCAGGTTGAGACCACCTAGGCGAGAGGTGGGCCTGGCCCGGGTCGGCATCCGCGGTTACTTCATAATAACACGCTTAATGAGATCTTGGTATTTGATCTGAGTCTGGCCACTGGCCTATACGCACTAACCAACTACGTGGCAAAGATATGGGCACTCACATCATGGTATCAGCCGAAGCCTTCTTGACGTCAGCGACGGAGCGGCGCGTGCCGGGTTGGACTGCGTAACGCAACTTCCTTTGTAATGGAGGTTGCTAGGTCTGCTTCCGGCCGCCCTTGCAACGTGCAGGTGTGCAATGGGCGATGGGCCCAGACCCCTACGCGCATAGGATTTAGACCGGTGTGCTGACCTCTCTGTTGTGCCTAGGTGGGGCTCCGACGTGTTGATCTTTCGAGGCCGGGCATGACCCAGGAAAGTGTGTCCGGCCAAATGGGATCGAGCGTGTTGGATGATGCGGTGCACCCCTGCAGGGAAGTTTATCTATTCGAATAGCCGTGTCCCTCGGTAAAAGGACGACGCGGAGTTGTACCTTGACCTTATGACAACTAGAACCGGATACTTAATAAAACACACCCAGACAAGTTCCACAGACAACCCGGTGATCGCTTTTCCACAGGGCGACGAGGGGAGGATCACCGGGTAGGATTATGCTATACGATGCTACTTGGAGGACTTCAAGCTACTCTCTTCTACATGCTGCAAGACGGAGGCTGCCAGAAGCGTAGTCTTCGACAGGATTAGCTATCCCCCTCTTATTCTGGCATTCTGCAGTTCAGTCCACTGATATGGCCTCCTTACACATATACCCATGCATATGTAGTGTAGATCCTTGCTTGTGAATACTTGCTTTTCTCCCTCTTTCCCCACTTTCCCTTCTATCTGGTTGCCGCAACCAGACGTTGGAGCCCAGGAGCCAGAAGCCACCGTCGACGACTACTACTACACTGGAGGTGCCTACTACTACGTGCAGGCTGCTGACGATGACCAGGAGTAGTTTAGGAGGATCCCAGGCAGGAGGAATGCTCCTCTTTCGATCCGTATCCCAGTTTGTGCTAGCCATCTTATGGCAAGCTTGTTTAACTTATGTCTGTACTCAGATATTGTTGCTTCCGCTGACTCGTCTACGATCGAGCACCTGTATTCGAGCCCTCGAGGCCCCTGGCTTGTATTATGATGCTTGTATGACTGATTTTACTTTTAGAGTTGTGTTGTGATATCTTCCCGTGAGTCCCTGATCTTGATAGTACACATTTGCGTGCATGATTACTGTACGATTGAATCGGGGGCGTCACAAGTTGGTATCAGAGTCAACTGACTGTAGGAATCCCCCTTCCACACTCCTTGGCCGAAGTCGAGTCTAGTCACTACAAAACTTTTACTAACATGGCTGTGTGCCTTACGGGCCCACGTCGCCATTGTGTGGTATTAGGATCTTTTATTCCTCGTCTATACTCTGGGATTCTGATCTCTCTTCTATTCGGGTTAAATGATTTTGCTAAAAACAAAACTAACTTTAGGTTCTCAAAAATACTTTCTCCCGGAGAGCCCCTCACTTTAGATGATCGCCTGCTGCACTAGAAGATTCCGGAGTTACTCTCCGATGTTCCGTCGATACTTTGTGCCATCGCTTTTGCAATTCCCTTCCATCGATAAACCCCTATGCATAACCACGTATACTCGCCATTCATACAATGTTTCCCAGTTGTTCTTGTTACTACAAGATACCCTGAAATTCTGTCTGTTGTTCCGAGAATCCTTTGAGCTTAGTGCCTTGCTGTTCTTTGTCACCTGAATACCCCTACGGATAATTTCTCGCACTTACCGAGTATGCGCTCATCCCCAGTTGATTCAGGTATTTCACAAAAGTCTTCGCAATACCGTTCATTCTTCTGAAAATCCTGAACAACCTATTGCTCTTGAAATTCTTGCTTGCTTGCATTATGGTTAATTCCATAAGTCTCGTAATCTTATTGGCATCCCTTGTCATTATCATTTTGAGCCTGTTGATTCAATATGTTGCGAATGCTCGCAATCCTCAGTCAGATCCTAGAATTCATCCTTTTGACTCAGATGTCATTTGGATATGAGCTGGTTCTTGACCAGTCAATGCCTTGATCGGTTGTGCTTCTAAGTCTACTGAACTTATTCATTTTCGATCAGATCATTTGCTTTTGATCCCCTGATTTGGAAATCATAAATTCCTTTGCAATTGAGCCTTGAATTAGTCAGTTGTTTCTATACCCCAATGCCTTTGCATTGTTTCTTCTTCTGATTGTGTGCCATCGGATCCTTTGTTGAATTATAAATCTGACAATGTCCTTTGTATACAAAAACCTCGAGAAGTTCTTTCCCTGATACATAATGTCATTGGTAAGTTCTATTCTCTGATATGGCCAACGACACTCTGCTCTAGAGCTTGAGTTATTTACTTCTGAACCTTGTAGTATATGTTCCTAAGATACCCGATGGGTTGGACCAATGCCTTCCCTGATCTGTGCAAACCCGAGAGTTTTCACGAGTCATACTCTTCCGGTGTTCTACCAGATAAAATTCCAACAATACAGTTATATCAAGCGAGAGGTGAATGAAATGATATGCATTAAAGAAGTGGGAGTTGACCTTGAACTTTGTGTTCATGCCCATGCAAATGATGTAGACCGTCTCGGAAGCTTCTTGCAAAATGATTATCCAGCTGTATGATTCTTTCGGTATCCTTGAAATTGATTCCTTATAGTTATGGTTCCGACCATGCTGTCCTGATCTGACATATCTGATGGGAATCCATTCCAGTGCCTCGTCTATTTTTGGCAATGTTGAAGTATCTACTGTCATAGGCCAATGAACCGGTTCTACTTCCAATATGTTCTACCTTCGAGTATTACCCCTGGTACCTCGGAGATGTCTTGCCATTGCACCACATCTTACTAACCTTGTTGAAGTAATGTCTTTCCTTGTCGAAATCACTCTATGGGTTCTGGGTTGTTGTCAACCGAGGACACCGACTAGTGAAATTATTCCGCACTACAAATCAAATACCCCTAGTATTTTTAGTAGGAAATTCTGAACTCAGACTGGTCTTTTCTAGACTATCAGTTGCATCCTAGTCTTGCTACCTTTGACTGTGCTACCTCGTCCTTCTCTGGTGCACGAATTCTTCAGTGTGTGAGCATGATTTACGTCGAGCTTTCAACATCATGTTGCTTGTCTTGAAAGGCAACTTTGGTTCCGAGCTTGCATCTTATATATTGATCCTATAACTTGTCACTTCGTTTGCTTCTTCCCATTGTTGTTTGATTTCATCCTCTTGAAACCTCCCGGCAAATGTGTCGGGTCACCTTCAAAACTTTGACTTCTTCCGAGATGCCAACTATGTTCATGATGAGAAATACCCTCCTTGCCCTTGATGATTTTTATTATCATGGACAACACCCTTGACTTCCTTTCATCGCGAACTTGTCCACATTATGAATACAACTTGCTCTCTAGCTAGTGTTGTGTTCTGCCTTGAAGTATTACTATCTTTTATGTCAAGAATGTCGTGAGAATTTCGCCACCTCTTAAAAATTCTTGATACAAGTAATACTTCTTGCCATCTCCCTTTATTCCTTAGTCCCCGTGTCATTTCTAATCGGAATACCAACAACTGGACTGTGATTGAACAATTCAAAACTTCTAGCAACCCTATTGCTTTGAAGTTAATGGTCAATAGTTCATTCTTAGGCTATTGATTATTGAATCCCCATTCTAACATTGGTCGTGCAACCCAGCCCATATTTTGGGTGCACCTTTCAACCAATGTTTAATTATGTATGTTTTCCTCGAGCATACCTCACTATATCATTTGATCTGACAAAGGTTATCTCCTTGTTTAGATAATCGTGGAAATCCATCTTTTGAAATCTAAATGGAATGTCGCTGAGTCCATCAGCCACCTCCTCACCCTCTCATTGGTTTAATGATGAACTCTTGTTTCGGAACACGCTTCCATAGTTCATTTCCCCGAGAATCTTACAATGTCATCTCGTCAATTTGCGTTGTACCTTTTCTTCTCAGGTATCCTAAGTCTGAGGTATCCTGACACCAATCAGATCTGAATCTCAGTCGGATATGATGGTTGAGAAATTTTCCTAGAGTCATATCATTGGTCTTTATATGACCCGGTAAGATGATGTCATGCCTACCACACCTGGCCGGAAGCCCTAATGTTATAGTTTCCTTTCCTCAAGGTTATCCTTTCTTCCATGAGGAAATGGTAAGACTTATTCTACAAGTGGTTCCTGATAAATCCTTTGTGTATCCAAGGTCTGACCTTTGCTTGAAGACCCTGTCAATGCTATCTCGAAGCCTTTCTGTGGTACTCCGATCTTCAATAAGAACATTTGAAGCCCAATGCTATATGTTTCTTGCTCAATTATCCAAACACTGTTGTATGGTTAATGTCATGAAAATTCTCTCCCCTTACATTATATCCTGTCATGCATATCATGCTCTGCTTGTCCTTGGGAAGGATATAACCTTGAAAGATGTGTTTAAACACATTTTCCTTTCCCTTGTTCTGTTTAATCTAATAATCACATTTTCCTTTCCATTGTTTGTTTAACCTTTCGTGTAATCTGACTTAGTTGAGCAGTGATAATTCCCTGCTTAGGTAAGCACCTCGTTGTACCACTCTGTCAGAAAGACCCTGTTGCATTTGTCGATAGCATTCCGGTAACCACCGATGGACGAGAACATTGCCTAGGGGTCCGCCTCGTTCAACGAGCAGGAAAATGGTTCTCTTCGTCCCTCGACCTTGGTACCGACATTGTTGCCGGCATAGCTGACAAGCTATTCACTAACATGCCTCCCTGTCGCGGTTGTGCAAGATGTCACCACCCTTCCTACTTTCAACCCACATGGTGGGCCCATAACCCACAATTCCACAGGATCGAAACTTGACTCTCCTGTACACCTTATTGTCAAAGTTATTCCTCGTCCGTGGCCTCGTATGTAATTCACGAGCCACCTTCAAGTCTGATATCAGACACAATACTTATTCCCGTTGCTTTGAACCCCTTTCACGCCCTGTAACAGGCATCGAACATTCCTGCCCGCTTGAAACTTTCCATGATACCACCTATGCTCTCGATATTTCCTAAGTTTCCATTCGAGAGTTACTTTCCGCCACCTTCCCCGATGTTATCGACTAGATAGTCAGCCTTACAGAGGTCTGTTCCCCTGGAATAACCCCCTTATTCTTTCGTAAGTACGATGGAGTTCCTGAAGAAAGGACGCTGACATCATCATGACGACCTGAAGTAGAGAAGTGAAGACATCAATGTAATGGATCGACCTCTTCGAGAAGTGCAAGCCAGAATGAGAATACCTACTAGATTCGTTACCAAACCTTTCCCCCTTTCACTACCTCTTAAATCTCGGCACGAGATTTCTTGTAGTGGAGGAGAATCGTGACGCCCGAATCATTAAGCTACAGTAATCCCACACTAATGATGCTACATCACCACGGTCACTGTTGTTAACCTCGCGATGATTCGAAACCGTTTCAAAATTCAAATTCAAATTAATGTCAACAATAAAAGTTTTCAAAAGTTAAAACAAAAATGTTCGGGAGGTGCCATAATTTGCATATGTAAATATGGTGCAATAAACACATTTTTATAAAATGCCTAGATATTTTATAGTGGATGGAAACAACAAAACAATTAAACAAAAAGAAAAGCAGAACCTAACTAAACAAAAAAAAGCCTGCCCCCTTCCCCCCCCCACTAGGCCTCGGCCCAGCTGGCCATCGGGCCAACCAGGCTAGCCCACCCGCGCCTACTAACCCCCACCCGGTCAAACCCTATCCCACCGACACCCCCACTCCCCCACTCGCTCGCCTCTCTCTCTCCCCCTCTCCTCTCGATCCCATCTGGATCGGGGAGGGGCCCGACCCCGTCGACCGCCGTCGCCCCGCTTCTACCTCGTCGGCGCGCCCACGCCTGAGGAACCGGCGCCTCCCCGTCAGACAGGCCGTCCTCGACCTCCTCCTCCCCGACCCCCCTCTCCCTCTCCCCCCTCTGCCCGATCTGGATCGGGAGGGGGCCGCCCCGACGTCACCGGCGCCCTTGACAATGCCGCCGCTCGCCGTCCCTGGAACCACGTCGACATCGCGCCTCGTCGCCCGATGCTGTCCGAAGCTACTCCACCTCGCCAACATCGTCGGATCGCCGTCGTCCCCATCCTCCTCCGCGAGCTCGCTGCCACTCCCCTACACCGTCCGTGAGCACTTCCCTCTCTTCCCGTCCCCGTCGCTCGTTCCGGCCACCGACATTGCCGCACATGCGCTGACCGGCCCCTGCCCGTTGCCCGCGTCCAGCCGCTGTCGGCCACGGCGCCCCCCTGCGCGCCCTCCCGATGCCTCGGCCTCCTGCCGCTGGCCATCCCGCAGCCACCATGGGCGCGCCTCCTTGCGACACACCTATAGCTCCAATCGCATCGCAAACCGTCGGCAGAACCAAGTGCGTGGATGTCGCCAGCAAGCTCGGCCTCACCACCATTAACGTGCTGACGTGGCGCGTGACTAACCCCTATTTCAGCACTAATCCGAACACCTAAACAGGCACTGAAATGTGAACCCTCCCTAATTAACCTAAACATAAATAATCTATTTAACTAATCTAACAACCCAGTGTCAATGACATGCGGGCCCCCACCACTAAATAAAATGGCTAGGTTAAATTGTTAAGTTAATAGCCACTTACACGTCAGGCCCACTAGCTAAAGTTAAATAAAACTTGTTCTTAAACTCTCTCACTGACCAGTGGGGCCGCTGTTCTGCTGACTCAACCCCGGCCCACCAGTCAGCCTCTGCTGACTGGGCAGTTGACCAAGTCAACTGGGCCCCATGCCAGCCTCTGTTGCATATGGCTGGGTACACTTCCTGTGTACCCATAGCATTTAAATATTATTTTTAATTTCGAATTAAATTAAATCAGAAATTAGAAAATCATTTAAGAACTTTGAAAATTAATATGAAATAATCTATAACTCGGATGAAAATACGTTGTACATGAAAGTTGCTCAGAATGACGAGACAAATCCGGATACACAACCCGTTCGACTGCCACACATCCCTAGCATAGCAAACACGCAACTTTCCCCCTCTGGTTCATCTGTCCGAAAACGCGAAACACCGGGGATACTTTCCCGGATGTTTCCCCCTCTCCCCGGTATCACCTACTACCGCGTTAGGGCACACCTAGCACCGCTCATTGTCATGTCATACATCGTCATGCTTATGTTTGCATTATATTTATTGTTTCTTCCCCCTCTTCTCTCCGGTAGACTACGTGACCGACGCTGCTGCTGCCCAGTTTGACTACGGAGTTGACGACCCCTCCTTCTTGCCAGAGCAACCAGGCAAGCCCCCCCTTTGATCACCAGATATCGCCTATTCTTCTCTATTCTACATGCATTAGAGTAGTGTAGCATGTTACTATTCGGTTACTCCTATTTTGTTGCATAGCCTGTCATTGTTGCTACAGTCATTGATACCTTACCCGCAATCCTAAATGCTTAGTATAGGATGCTAGTTTATCATCATTGGCCCTACATTCTTGTTAGTCTGCCTTGCTATACTATCGGGCCGTGATCATTTGGGAGGTGATCACGGGTATATACTATACATATATACATACTATACAGATGGTGACTAAAGTCGGGTTGGCTCGTTGAGTACCCGCAAGTGATTCCGATGTGGGGGCTGAATGGACAGGTGGCTCCATCCCGGTAGAGGTGGGCCTGGGTTCCCGACGACCCCCGACTGTTACTATGTGGTGGAGCGACAGGGCAGGTTGAGACCACCTAGGCGAGAGGTGGGCCTGGCCCTGGTCGGCGTCCGCGGTTACTTCATAATAACACGCTTAACAAGATCTTGGTATTTGATCTGAGTCTGGCCACTGGCATATATGCACTAACTAACTACGCGGGAAAGATATGGGCACTCGACGTCGTGGTATCAGCCGAAGCCTTCTTGACGTCAGCGACGGAGTGGCGCGCGCCGAGTTGGACTGCGTAATGCAACTTCCTTTGTAATGGAGGTTGCTAGGTCTGCTTTCGGCCGCCCTCGCAACATGCAGGTGCGCAATGGGCGATGGGCCCAGACCCCTGCGCGCATAGGATTTAGACCGGCGTGCTGACCTCTCTGTTGTGCCTAGGTGAGCCTGCGACATATTGATCTTTCGAGGCCGGGCATGACCCAGGAAAGTGTGTCCGGCCAAATGGGATCGAGCATGTTGGGTTATGTGGTGCACCCCTGCAGGGAAGTTTATCTATTCAAATAGTCGTGTCCCTCGGTTAAAGGACGACTCGGAGTTGTACCTTGACCTTATGACAACTAGAACCGGATACTTAATAAAACACACCCAGACAAGTTCCACAGACAATCTGGTGATCGATTTTCCACAGGGCGACGAGGGGAGGATCGCCGAGCAGGATTATGCTATACGATGCTACTTGGAGGACTTCAAGCTACTCTCTTCTACATGCTGCAAGACGGAGGCTGCCAGAAGCGTAGTCTTCGACAGGATTAGCTATCCCCCTCTTATTCTTGCATTCTGCAGTTCAGTCCACTGATATGGCCTCCTTACACATATACCCATGCATATGTAGTGTAGATCCTTGCTTGCGAGTACTTTGGATGAGTACTCACGGTTACTTTTCTCCCTCTTTCCCCCCTTCCCCTTCTACCTGGTTGCCGCAACCAGACGTTGGAGCCCAGGAGCCAGACGCCACCGTCGACGACGACTACTACACTGGAGGTGCCTACTACTACGTGCAGGCTGCTGACGACGACCAGGAGTAGTTTTGGAGGATCCCAGGCAGGAGGCCTGCGCCTCTTTCGATCGGTATCCTAGTTTGTGCTAGCCATCTTATGGCAAACTTGTTTAACTTATGTATGTACTCAGATATTGTTGCTTTTGTTGACTCGTCTATGATCGAGCACCTGTATTCGAGTCCTCGAGGCCCCTGGCTTGTATTATGATGCTTGTATGACAGATTTTACTTTTAGAGTTGTGCTGTGATATCTTCCCGTGAGTCCCTGATCTTGATCATACACATTTGCGTGCATGATTAGTGTACGATTGAATCGAGGGCGTCACACGCAATTAAATGTCTTACTGCATAATTAAAGGAGGTTGCATGTTGTGTACATTGGGATTCGGCAAGTGATGGGTAATTAAATGGAGATGGACAGAACATTGTATTGATGATGCAAAGAAGCTCGTTGTCTGGGGTACTAGAGGATCTCTCCGAGGTAGATAAGGAGGATAGTAGGGTAGGCTAGACAAAAATAAGTGGACGCATGAGACGGGTGTCGGTGTCAAAACCGGCGGATCTCGGGTAGGGGGTCCCGATCTGTGCGTCTTAGGCTGATGGTAACAGGAAGCAAGGGACACAATGTTTACCCAGGTTCGGGCCCTATCGATTGAGGTAAAACCCTACTTCCTGCTTGATTAATATTGAAGATATGTGGAATACAAGAGTATATCTACCACGAGATCGTAGAGGCTAAACCCTAAGAGCTAGCCTATGATGGTATGATTGTAAATGTGATCGGCCTTCTAAGGACCATCCTCTCCGGTTTATATAGACACCGGAGAGCTAGGGTTTACATGTAGTCGGTTACAAGGAAGGAAACATAATATCCGGATCGCCAAGCTTGTCTTCCACGCAAAGGAGAGTCCTATCCCGACACGAGCCGAAGTCTTGAGTCTTGTATCTTGACGCTTCTATAGTCCGGACAATGTATATAGTCCGGCTGTCCGGATACCCCCTTATCTAGGACTCCCTTAGTAGCCCCTGAACCAGGCTTCAATGACGATGAGTCCGGCGCGTAGTCTTGTCTTCGGCATTGCAAGGCGGGTTCCTCCTCCGAATACTCCAAGTTTATTATCGAACACGTAGGCCGTGTCCGGATCTGCAAAATGATCCTCACATACCATCGTAGAGAGAATGGTACTTCAGTTGACAATTTTTGGACGACGTGACATGCCCTTTCGGTTAGATAGAACCGTTTTTACACTACCAGCCACAGCATATACTGCGAGGCGGTTTTCTTAGCACGTCTTGTCGAAGCGAAGATCGTGTCCCCTCATCACGGGATTCTCATCAATATGGGTATGGGTAATCCAACCGTACCGCTAACCGTGGCGAGTGGGAGGCTAGCGGGTTCTACTAGGTAAGTGGGGAGGCGCAAAAAAAGCTCTTTACCTTCTCTTATAAAGAGAGAGGGCATCTTCCTCTTTTACCCACGCCTTCTCCTCCTGCTAACTTATTCCCCTCTGCTCGAGCCCCAACGCCCAAGCGTTCTTCTTCTCCATCGAAGAGAGGGTTTTCCACGATGTCCAGATCTGGAGCGGGACGCAAATGGATGGCCTCTACCATCCGGGAGAAGGATATCAAGAGACTCCGAGAAGCCGGGTACTTGGCCAAGAAGATTGGCCACCGTCTCCCATCGGCGGGATAGGTCGTCCCTACTCCGGAGCCCCACAAGAGAGTCATGTTCCTTCCCCATTTTGTCTGCGGGCTCGGGTTTCCCCTCCACCCATTCGTTTGGGGATTCATGTATTACTACGGGATTGACTTTCACGATCTTTCCCCCAATTCTTTTCTCAATATCTCGACGTTCATCATCATGTGCGAGGCTTTCCTCCGGATTCCGCCTCACTTCGGCCTGTGGCTGAAGATTTTCAATGTGAAGCCCAAGGTGGTGAGTGGCGAACACGCCGAGTGCGGCGGCGCCATGGTGAGCAAGATGCCCAAGGTCGTTTGGCCGAGGGGCACTTTTAACAACTCCATCAAGGAGTGGCAGCAGCAGTGGTTTTATATCACCGAACCACGCAGCGAAAAATGGGCAGCAGCTCCTGAGTTCAGGTCTGAAGCTCCACTGCGGCTAACGTCCTGGCCCAAGAAGGGCCCGAACTGGTGCTCGTCTGATGAGCTGTCATTGCTCCTGACACATGTTCGAAGTATGGTCGACAAGGACGTCAATCTTGTTGACGTGGTCCAGGTGATGTTAGTTCGCCTGGTTCTCCCTTGCTAGCGTCGAGCCTGTACTTTATGGGAATTCGACCCAACCGAGCACCAAACCCTCCGGGAGCTCTATGATTTCTCCCATGAGGATATTTGGAAGGTGCTTTTTAAGTCCAGCAAATCATGGTCGGACTCTTTCGAGGACCGGGGGTATCAATTATCGCATTCTGCAAGCCCGGTAAGTTATAGCCACGCCCTGTCCCTCCAGGCTCCAGCTGGCATATCATGAGGGGGACGTTTTAATTGTGCTTTATTGTGGCTTCAGGGATGGATAAAGAGGGTGGAGCGGATACAATGTCCGGCCCCACTGCCGGAGGAACCGGCCGGACCTCTTTTGACGAAGATGCTGGTCCCTACACCTTACAAAGCGCCCAAGAAGGAGGCTTCCATGCAGGTCAAGAAGACCTGGAGTGGCCTCCGTTGTCGCGAGGCTCCCGACACCAGGTCCGAACGCTCCAGCGACGCCCCTTCTTCCGAAGACGAAGAGGAGGAGGCAGAGGAGGACGAGCCTCGCTCTGCAGGCGGGAAGAAGCGTGCAGCTTCCCCGTCCCTGGAGGCCGAGTCGCCCAAGAGAGGGCGAGGTTCCCCTCCAGAGGCATCCACCCCGGCTGCAGATAACAGCCCGGAGTGGGATCGCGAGGCCCAGCCCCTGGGAAGATCATAAGTAACTGAAATCTGAATACGCCTATGTATCCAGGGTTGTACGGGTATAGTAGTTTTAACAGTCGCCACACCTCATACAGCCCGGCAAGGTCTCCTGCCGGACAATCCTCATCGGAGGATTCGTTGAGCTCGAATGCCGTGGCGAGTGAGACGCCTCCGGAGGCTCCTTTTCTGTAGTCCAGGAGCGACACCGAGGTGTCGTCTCAGAGAGACTTAGAGCCAGATAAGGTCCTCGAGGCCTCTAAGGCTCCAGGATCGGGCGAGCGGCCATCCTCCATGGAGGGAGGTATGCCTATTCCGCCGGCAATTTCGGTCTACGCCGAGCTGCCAGGCGGTCTGCTGACGGCGTTAAAGAATGCGTCCGTCGTCGATGAACATCAGACCCTTATGGGTGCGGTGATTGGAAAGATCCAGGCTGCCGAAAGCGGGCTGAATGAGTCCTGTCTTGGCCTTATAAAGGCTTTTGAGGTATGGTTTCTAAAGAACCTTTGAAGAATTATCATGATATGAGGAGTAGCCCTTGATACACTGTCCGGCGAAAGTAAGCCGGACAGGGGATCAAACCCTCTATTGTAATGGGAACCTTTATTTACTTGTGTATACCCATTTGTTTTAAAACAGGCTTCTGCAGAGAGGACGGCCGCTCATGATGCGGAAGTGTCCGAACTGAAGCAGAGCCTGGAACGGGCCGAAGAAGAACTTGGTCGTGTGAAGAAACAATTGGAGGAGTGCTACCTCTTGAGCACTGCGTTGGATTTCCCCGCAGAGGAGAGGATGATGCAGCAAAGTAGCGTAAGTATTTCCCTCAGTTTTTGAGAACCAAGGTATCAAGCCAGTAGGAGACCACGCACAAGTCCCTCGTACCTACACAAAACGATAGCTACTCGCAACCAACGCGATTAGGGGTTGTCAATCCCTTCACCGTCACTTACGAGGGTGAGATCTGATAGAGATGATAAATAATATTTTTGGTATTTTTGATATAGAGATGCAAAGTGAAAAGTAAAAGGCAAAGTAAAAACAAAGCAAATAATAAACTGATGGAGATTGATATGATGAGAATAGACCCGGAGGCCATAGGTTTCACTAATGGCTTCTCTCAAGAGCATAGATATTCTACGGTGGGTGAACAAATTACTGTTGAGCAATTGACAGAATTGAGCATAGTTATGAGTATATCTAGGTATGATCATGTATATAGGCATCACGTCCGAGACAAGTAGATCGAAACGATTCTGCATCTACTACTATTACTCCACTCATCGACCGCTATCCAGCATGCATCTAGAGTATTAAGTTAAGAACAGAGTAACGCCTTAAGAAAGATGACATGATGTAGAGGGATAAATTCATGCAATATGATAAAACCCCATCTTGTTATCCTCGATGGCAACAATACAATATGTGCCTTGCTGCCCCTGCTGTCACTGGGAAAGGACACTGCAAGATTGAACCCAAAGCTAAACACTTCTCCCATTGCAAGAACTACCAATCTAGTTGGCCAGACCAAACGGATAATTCGAATGGACTTGCAAAGTAACTCAATCATACATAAAAGAATTCAGAGAAGATTCAAATATTATTCATAGATAAGCTAGATCATAAACCCACAATTCATCGATCTCAACAAACACACCGCAAAAAGAAGATTACATCAAATAGATCTCCACAAGAGAGGGGGAGAACATTGTATTGAGATCCAAAAAGAGAGAAGAAGCCATCTAGCTACTAGCTATGGACCCGTAGGTCTGAAGTAAACTACTCACACTTCATCGGAGGGGCTATGGTGTTGATGTAGAAGCCCTCCATGGTAGATGCCCCCTCCGGCGGAGCTCCAGAACAGGCCCCGAGATGGGATATCATGGATACAAAAAGTTGCGGTGGTGGAATTAGGTTTTTGGCTCCGTCTTTGATCTGTCGGGGGTACGTAGGTATATATAGGAGGAAGGAGTACATCGGCGGAGCAACAGGGGGCCCATGAGGTAGGGGGCACGCCCTAGGTGGGGCGCGCCCCCCACCCTCGTGACCGCCTCTATTGTTCCTTGGAGCAGGGTCCAAGTCTCCTGGATCACGTTCGGTGTGAAAATCACGTTCCCGAAGGTTTCATTCCGTTTGGACTCCGTTTGATATTCCATTTCTTCGAAACACTGAAATAGGCAAAAAAACAGCAATTCTGGGCTGGGCCTCCGGTTAATAGGTTAGTCCCAAAAATAATATAAAAGTGGAAAATAAAGCCCAATATAGTCCAAAACAGTAGATAAAGTAGCATGGAGTAATCAAAAATTATAGATACGTTGGAGACGTATCAGGCATCCCCAAGCTTAATTCTTGCTCGTCCTCGAGTAGGTAAATGATAAAAAAGAATTTTTGATGCGGAGTGATACTTTGGCATAATTTCAATGTAAATCTTCTTAATTGTGGCATGAATATTCAGATCCAAAAGATTCAAGACAAAAGTTCATATTGACATAAAAATAATAATACTTCAAGCATACTAATCAAAGCAATCATTTATTCTCAAAATAGCATGGCTAAAGAAAGTTATCCCGACAAAAGCATATAGTCTGGCTGTTGCTCTATCTTCATCACACAAAGTGTTTAATCATGCACAACCCCGATGATAAGCCAAGCAATTGTTTCATACTTTAATAATCTCAAACTCTTTCAACTTTCACGCGATACATGAGCATGAGCCATGGATATAGCACTATAGGTGGAATAGAATGGTGGTTGTGGAGAAGACAAAAAGGAGAAGATAGTCTCTCATCAACTAGGCGTATCAACGGGCTATGGAGATGCCCATCAATAGATATCAATGTGAGTGAGTAGGGATTGCCATGCAATGGATGCACTAGAGCTATAAGTATATGAAAGCTCAACAAAAGACACTAAGTGGGTGTGCATCCAACTTGCTTGCTCACAAAGACCTAGGGCATTTTGAGGAAGCCCGTCATTGGAATATACAAGCCAAGTTCTATAATGAAAAATGCCCACTAGTATATGCAAGTGACAACATATGAGACTCTCTATCATGAAGATCACGGTGCTACTTTGAAGCACAAGTGTGGTAAAAGGATAGTAGCATTGTCCCTTCTCTCTTATTCTCTTTTTTTTTATTTGGGCCTGTTCTTTTTTTTTTATGGCCTCCTTTTTTTTATTTTTTTTCGTCCGGAGTCTCATCCCAACTTATGGGGGAATCATAGTCTCCATCATCCTTTTCTCACTGGGACAATGCTCTAATAATGATGATCATCACACTTTTATTTTTCTTACAACTCAACAATTACAACTCGATACTTAGAACAAAATATGACTCTATATGAATGCCTCCGGTGGTGTACCGGGATGTGCAATGACTCATTAGCGACATGTATGAAAGAATTATGAACGGTGGCTTTGCCACAAATACAATGTCAACTACATGTTCATGCAAAAAGCAATATGACAAAAGTAATGTGTGTCATATGAATGGAACGGTGGAAAGTTGCATGGCAATATATCTCGGAATGGCTATGGAAATGCCATGATAGGTAGGTATGGTGGCTGTTTTGAGGAAGGTATATGGTGGGTGTATGATACCGGCGAAAGGTGCGCGGTATTAGAAAGGCTAGCAATGGTGGAAGGATGAGAGTGCGTATAATCCATGGACTCGACATTAGTCATAAAGAACTCATATACTTATTGCAAAAATTTAGAAGTCGTCAAAAACCAAAGCACTGCGCACATGCTCCTAGGGGGATAGATTGGTAGGAAAAGACCATCGCTCGTCCCCGACCGCCACTCATAAGGAAGACAATCAATAAATAAAATTGTGCTCCAACTTCATCAGAAAGCGGTTCACCATACGTGCATGCTACGGGAATCACAAACTTCAACACAAGCATTCTTTAAATTCATAATCACCCAACTAGCATCACTTTGATATTATCACCTCCATATCTCAAAACAATTATCAAGCATCAAACTTATCTTAGTATTCAACGCACTCAAAAGAAAGTTTCACATATCTTGAATACCAAGTATATTACCATTAAGCAAATTACCATGCTATTAACGACTCTCAAAATAATCTAAGTGAAGCATGAGAGATCAATAGTTTCTTTAAAACAAATCCACCACCGTGCTCTAAAAGATCTAAGTGAAGTACTAGAGCAAAAATTATCACGCTCAAAAGATATAAGTGAAGCACTATGGGCAAAAATTTCAAGCTCAAAAGATATAAGTGAAGCACATAGAGTATTCTAGCAAATTCCAATTCATGTATGGCTCTCTTAAAAGGTGTTTACAGAAAGGATGGTTGTGGTAAACTAACAAGCAAAGACGCAAATGATACAAGACGCTCCAAGCAACACACATATCATGTGACGAATAAAAATATAGCTCCAAGTAAATTACCGATGGAAGTGGACGAAAGAGGGGATGCCTTCCGGGACATCCCCAAGCTTTGACTTTTTGGTGTCCTTGGATTATCTTGGGTGGTGCCATGGGCATCCCCAAGCTTAGGCTCTTGCCACTCCTTGTTCCATAATCCATCAAAAGAATTCACCCAAAACTTGAAAACTTCACAACACAAAACTCAATAGAAATCTCGTGAGCTCCATTAGAGAAAGAAAACAAAAGACTACTTCAAGGTACTGTAATGAACTCATTCTTTATTTATATTGGTGTTAAACCTACTGTATTCCAACTTCTCTATGGATTATAAACTATTTTACTAGCCATAGATTCATCAAAATAAGCAAACAACACACGCAAAACAGAATCTGTCAAAAACAGAACAGTCTGTAGAAATCTGTAACTAACGCAAACTTCTGGAACTCTAAAAATCCTACCAAAATAGGAAGTCCTGGAAAATTTGTCGATTGAACATCAGAAAAAAGAATCAACGCAAAATCACGTTCCTGTGATTTAAAAAAATTATATTCGTGCGTGCATAGTTTCTGTTTTTCAGCAGAATCAAGTCAACCATCATCGTAGGTTATCCTATAGGTTCTACTTGGCACAAACACTAATTAAAACATAAAACCACATCCAAACAGAGGCTAGATGGATTATTTATTCCTAAACATAAGCAAAAACAAAAAACAAAAATAAAATTGTGTTGCCTCCCAACAAGCGCTATCGTTTAACACCCCTAACTAGGCATAAAAGCAAGGATAGATCTAGGTATTGCCATCTTTGGTAGGAAATCCATAAGTGGCTCTCATGATAGATTCATATGGTAATTTTATTTTCTTTCTAGGGAAGTGTTCCATGCCCTTCTTTAAGGGAAATTAGAATCTCATATTCCCTTCCTTCATATCAATAATTGCACCAATCGTACTAAGGAAAGGTCTACCAAGAATAATAGGACATGAAGGATTGCAATCTATATCAAGAACGATAAAATCTACGGGCACATAATTCCTATTTGCAACAATAAGAACATCATTAATTCTTCCCATAGGCTTTTTAGTAGTGGAATCCTCAAGATTCAAGTTTAGAGAGAAATCATCAAAGTCACGGAAATCTAGCAAATCACACAAAGTTTTGGGAATAGTAGAGACACTAGCACCCAAATCACACAAAGCATGAAACTCATAATCTTTAATTTCAATTTTAATAGTAGGTTCCCACTCATCATAGAGTTTTCTAGGGATAGAAACTTTCAACTCAAGTTTTTCTTCATAAGATTGCATCAAGGCATCGACAATGTGTTCGGTAAAGGCCTTATTTTGACTATAAGCATGAGGAGAATCTAGCACGGATTGCAATAAGGAAATACAACCAATCAAAGAGAAATTTTCATAATTAAATTCCTTGAGATCCAAAATAGTGGGTTTAGCAACATCTAGGTTTTTATTTCTTTCAATCCCACTTTCATCAATTTCATCATCAAGATCTAGAAACTCTGAATTCTTAGAACGCCTTCTAGGTAAAGGAAGATCATATTCAGTTTCATCAAGATTAATATTGCAAAACAAATATTTAAACGGGGACACATCAATAACTTTTATATCTTCATCTTGATTTTCATAGGAATTGCAAGAACACGCTTTAATAAAGACATCTTTGGAAGCACGCATCCTAGTCGTTCTTTCTTTGCACTCATCAATGGAAATTCTCATGGCTTTGAGGGAGTCATTGATATCATGCTTAGGAGGAATAGAACTAAGCTTTAAAGAATCAATTTCAAGAGAAATTCTATCAACGTTCCTAGCCAAATCATCAACTTTAAGCAATTTCTCTTCAAGCAAAGCATTAAAATTCTTTTGTGAATTCATAAACTCTTTAACACTACTCTCAAATTCAGAGGGCATCTTATTAAAATTTTCATAAGAGTTGTTGTAGGAATTTCCATAATTATTAGAAGGATTACTAGGATAAGGCCTAGGATTAAAATTCCCTATATACGCATTGTTTCCAAAACTATTCCTACCAACAAAATTCACATCCATAGATTCATTATTATTCTCAATCAAAGTAGACAAAGGCATATCATTGGGATCAAGAGAAGTATTTTTAGTAGCAAACATCTTCATAAGTTCATCCATCTTTTCACTCAAAACATTGATTTCTTCTATAGCATGCACTTTTACACTAGAAGATCTTTCGGTGTGCTATTGAGAATAATTAGCCATAATATTATCAAGCAATTTTGTAGCATCTCCTAACGTAATTTCCATAAACGTGCCTCCCGCGGCCGAATCTAAAATATTTCTAGAAGCAAAATTCAATCCGGCATAAAAAATTTGTATGATCATCCATAAATTCAAACCATGAGTAGGGAAATTGCGAAGCATCAATTTCATTCTTTCCCAAGATTGGGAAACATGCTCATGATCAAGTTGTTTAAAATTCATAATATCGTTCCTAAGAGTGATGATCTTAGCGGGAGGAAAATACTTAGAGATAAAAGCATCTTTGCACTTGTTCCAAGAATCAATACTATTTTTAGGCAAAGACGAAAACCAAACTTTAGCACGATATCTAAGTGAAAACGGAAATAACTTCAATTTCACAATATGGTTATCCGTATCCTTCTTCTTTTGCATATCACACAAATCAACAAAATTGTTTAGATGAGTAGCGACATCTTCACTAGGAAGGCCGGCGAATTAATCTTTCATAACAAGATTCAGTAAAGCGGTATTGATTTCACAAGACTCATCATTATTAAGAGGAGCAATCGGAGTACTAAGGAAATCATTATTATTGGTATTCGAGAAGTCACACAATTTGGTATTATCTTGCGTCATGGCAACAAGTAATCCAACACACAAGCAAACAGAAAGGCAACGGGAAAAAGGCAAACGGGAAAGAGAGGAGGAGATTGGGAAAGAGAGGGTGAATAAAACGGCAAGGGTAAAGTGGGGGAGAGGAAAACGAGAGGCAAATAATGTAATGCGAGAGATAGGGATTGTGATGGGTACTTGGTATGGTTGACTTGCTTGCGTGAGCCTCCCCGGCAACGGCGCCAGAAATTTTTCTTGCTACCTCTTGAGCACTGCGTTGGATTTCACCGAAGAGGAGAGGATGATGCAGCAAATTAGTGTAAGTATTTCCCTCAGTTTTTGAGAACCAAGGTATCAATCCAATAGGATACCACGCACAAGTCCCTCGTACCTACACAAAACGATAGCTACTCGCAACAAACACGATTAGGGGTTGTCAATCCCTTCACGCTCACTTACGAGGGTGAGATCTGATAGAGATGATAAATAATATTTTTGGTATTTTTGATATAGAGATGCAAAAGTAAAAGGCAAAGTAAAAAACAAAGCAAATAATAAAGTGAAGGAGATTGATATGAAGAGAATAGACCCGGGGGCCATAGGTTTCACTAATGGCTTCTCTCAAGAGCATAGATATTCTACAGTGGGTGAACAAAATACTGTCGAGCAATTGACAGAATTGAGCATAGTTATGAGTATATCTAGGTATGATCATGTATATAGGCATCACGTCTGAGACAAGTAGATCGAAACAATTCTGCATCTACTACTATTACTCCACTCATGGACCGCTATCCAGCATGCATCTAGAGTATTAAGTTAAAAACAGAGTAACGCCTTAAGCAAGATGACATGATGTAGAGGGATAAATTCATGCAATATGATAAAAACCCCATCTTGTTATCCTCGATGGCAACAACACAATACGTGCCTTGCTGCCCCTGCTATCACTGGGAAAAGGACATCGCAAGATTGAACCCAAAGCTAAACACTTCTCCATTGCATGAACTACCAATCTAGTTGGCCAAACCAAATGGATAATTCGAAGAGACTTGCAAAGATAACTCAATCAGACATAAAAGAATTCAGAAAGATTCAAATATTATTCATAGATAAGCTGGATCATAAACCCACAATTCATCGGTCTCAACAAACACACCGCAAAAATAAGATTACATCGAATAGATCTCCACAAGAGAGGGGGAGAACATTGTATTGAGATCCAAAAAGAGAGAAGAAGCCATCTAGCTACTAGCTATGGAATCGTAGGTCTGAAGTATACTACTCACACTTCATCGGAGGGGTTATGGTGTTGATGTAGATGCCCTTCGTGGTAGATGCCCCCTCCGGTGGAGCTCCGAACAGGCCCCAAGATGGGATCTCGTGGATACAGAAAGTTGCGACGGTGGAATTAGGTTTTTGGATCCGTCTTTGATTTGTCGGGGGTACGTAGGTATATATAGGAGGAAGGAGTACGTCAGTGGAGCAACAGGGGGCCCACGAGGTAGGGGCGCGCCCTAGGGGGGCGCGCCCCACCCTCGTGACCGCCTCTGTTGTTCCTTGGAGCAGGGTCCAAGTCTCCTGGATCATGTTCGGTGAGAAAATCATGTTCCCGAAGGTTTCGTTCCGTTTGGACTCCGTTTGATATTCCATTTCTTCGAAACACTGAAATAGGCAAAAAAACAGCAATTCTGGGTTGGGCCTCCGGTTAATAGGTTAGTCCCAAAAATAATATAAAAGTGGAAAATAAAGCCCAATATAGTCCAAAACAGTAGATAAAGTAGCATGGAGCAATCAAAAATTATAGATATGTTGGAGACGTAACAAGGAGAAGCAAGGTATGTTCGAACATTGTCTTGCATTGGGTACAAATGAATAAGTGTGCCTATTGAAAAGCATTTATGTTATACGCCCTAGGAGCGAGTGCCGAATATGAGGCGCTGAAGAAGGCAGCGGATGGTGCCCAAGAGAAGGCTGCCGCCGAACAGGCTCTGCGTAAAAAACACGAGGCCAGGGTCGTCATAGCTGAACGGGAGCTTCAGGATGATGTGACGAAAAGCGAGAGCTTGGAGCAGAGTCTAGTAGGGAAAGAATCCGAACTCGCCCAAGCTCTCCAAGCCGCGCAAGATGCTCGGGAAGAAGCCCGAGGTGCTGTACGGGACATTCAGGAGGCCCGGAAAGTTACGGCTGGTAAGGCCTGTTGTATCTATGGCTGTTATGATCTTATAATGCGGAGAACTCTAAGCGTCAAGCTTAATTCTTGATTTTACAGGGGAGTTTGCGGATCTGCCTCGTAGTATATCATATGCTGCCCAACTTTACCGGTCCGAGGAGGGTGAGTCTACGGGGAGGAACTTCTGGTCGCAGTATCTCGCACCGAACTATTTGGTGCCTTTTGTCGATCAGCTGAAGCAGCTGGTCGAACTGCACCAGGCGGCCGAACTAGCCATGAAGGACTTGATCATCCGGTTGTGGCCTGTAGAGCCAATTCCCAGCAGTTTATTCAGACTCGTCAAGCGGATTGTGGGTGTCTGTCCTCGGCTTAATATTATCAAGCGATCAGTCTATATAGAAGGTGCGCGAATGGCTCTTGCCCATGCAAAAGTGCATTGGGGCAAGCTTGATGTGGAGAAGCTGATAACAGAGGGGCCACCAGAGGGTAAGGAGCATCGCAAGCCCGAACTGTATTATGAAGGTGTAATGAAGGGTGCCCGCTTGGCAGCGGATAAGTGCACCAAAGACATTATATTTCCCTGAGGGCATTTTTGCGAATGTTTGTAATATGGGATAATGGCACCTTTATTATATGTTGCATGTTTGGTTTGAAGATGTGTTATTCCTGTGCGGTTGTTTATTGTATGTAACCTCTGAGAGTTGGCCAGTCGTCGGCTTCAGCCCCCACGTGAGGAGTATGGGGGTGTTCGGGGTATTTCTGAACGCTCTTTATCCCATGGTTGGGTCCTTATATGGAGGTGTTTCTCACCATGAACCAGGCAATCGGACTATAGGGCTTTACTACTCTCACTTAGCCATAGGAACTCGAGTATGGTCGGCGCAGCCCCTAGTGTCCGGAAGGCCGGACTAGGGGCTCTATTGGCGCCTGATCGGTAGACCGATCCATCACAATCTGCATTTTATAGTGGCGTTATGCGGAATAAATCTTTAAGGATTTTGCAACCTCTCGAACAGCTGACCAGCTCTCGCCGCATCATGACAGTCGGTTTTCGGCTTTCCCTACTGAGGTGCTCGTCCGGCAGATCCGGGACACAATCGCAGTAGTTCTCCCAGCGTACCTTAGTCGACGGAACGGAATGTAAGGTACCAAAACATGGGAGCCGGGAAAACCCAACCAATGACCCAAGACATGATTCGGAGCTGATGCATATAGTGCTATAAGTTCGGGGTGCCGAGCGACCGAGAAGGTGGTCGGACTTTAGTGTCGTATTGTGGAGCCCCTGGCATAACCGGGCGTAACACAAACCGTGGCTGCCATTGTTATGGCCTAGAGGCGTCGATGATGAATGATGACCAGGGCATGTTTAGTTAAGTCTACGCATTGCGGTAATATGATATGTCTGTGCATATGAATGCGATTTATGATTATGAAGAAGAGATGGTTTTCTGGCGGAACCTGTGGTGGCCGGGCTGGAGGGGGCTGTGAATGGATCGAAGGTGAATCCGAACTGCCGTCTACCTGCATGGCCCTGTCCTTGTGTGTCCGAGCCGACTTCACACCGCCAAACCTGTTCTGCATAAGAGTTAGTTTGTGAAGGTAAGTGCGTGGAGGCCGTCGAACGTCCTCCTGTGGTTGGTCCAAAGGTTCTTGACCGGACCCTGGTGACCCCAGCCGCTATTCAAGAAGTAGCCCAGACTCATTAGTTGGTGTTTGGATAGTTGGCTGTCGTATCGAAATATTAACAGGCATGCGCAACTTGCTACTCTTGCGGCTGTATGATTTCCGCTTTAAGGGCGGGGTTTGCCTCGGCACGCAGGCGTGAGTGTGTTACCGGTGCTGGCCTGATGATTTACCACGTGGAATCTAGCCAACGTGGTTCATCTTGTTAGCATACGGTGTGATACCGTATAGGGGGAATGCGCCGATGGCACCGCTTCATTTGGTTATCTGAAAACAACCGTTGGGGCGGCGGGCCAATCAACCTGGCCTTTGTGCCTGATACCTTGTAGAAGGTGCTATTTGCATGCCCGCTTGGGCTTTATTGTTTAAGGAGCCCCTGGACTATTAGGTCTGGGGGTTTGCAATTGAATTGTTGTGGTTTGTATGATAGGGGGCGGTCGGTCATGTTGTTGTGCTCTGGGAGGGGGGGCTTTTGACTAAGCGCCTCCCCTCAATGTTTCCGGCACATGCCCGGTTGCTTTACTTTGGAAATCCAGCATTCTCTATTAGTATGTTTTGCCATTCTTTTTGGAGTACTGTGAATTTTGCATGGCTGGCCGAGTTCGTGGCTTGGGCCGAATAGGCTTGAGCTGTTCCTTGTCCGTTAACCGGACTGTGATTTTCTTAACTTGATACCAGCTTCCCTGATTTTCCATTTATGACGGTTGCACCGGGGCTTGACGCTGCTTCTTCGTGTGTCCTTCTTGCTGGTTTGGACCGTAGTGGTGTGCGGACGTCGGGTTATGCGCCTTTGGTTTTCCTGCTTAGGTTGAGGTAGCCAGTTGTGCCGCGTGTGCCCTTTGTTAGGGCGGTCGAGTCCGTTTTTCACGGTGGCCAAGATCTTGGTCCACCGTTCTATTAGCAAATCCTGTTCGGCCTTAAGCTGCTCTTGCTTCCTTTGCAGACTCTTTGCAGTGGCTATGAGTCGTCGCCTAAAGCGAACTTGTTCCACTGGGTCTTCAGGCACGCCGAATTCGTCATTGGCAAGGCTTACCTCGTCTTCGGATTGGGGGGGTATAGTTGTCCCTCTCCAAGTATCCCACCGTGGGCTTGTGCGGCCTGCTTGATGGTCGGCCGATCAGGACTGTATTCCTCTTCGGTACTATCCGGATCATCTCCGGGATCCGTATTGATGTGGCGGGGTTTGTAGTGGCCCGTATTTTGCTTTTCCTCCCGAGGGGTTGTCCTCCACTGCTATGTCGCCATTGGTTTCTTTCAGAGTGTCCACCGTGTATATATTGTTTGAAGAGGTGGTTGTCCACCGCCCTGTGAGCGGTGACTCCTGTATGTTTCTTGCATCCTCGTCCATACCGTCGATGTCTTCGAAGTCGAAGTCGAGCACGTCAGTTGAGTCATTGATCGTGGCGACAAAGTGGGTGGTGGGTGGGCAGCGAATTCCTTCGTCGCCTGCTTCCCACTCAAGCCGGACATAGTTCGGCTCAGAGTCTCCTGACAGAGAGAGAGACTTTAATGAGTTCATCATGTCGCCAAAAAGCGAGTGCTGAGAGATGTCCGCAGCGATAAACTCCATCACCGGAGCCCAACCTGGCTCGACTGGCTCGAGAGTGTGCGGGCCAGGGCCAACAGCCGGATATGAGTCCGGGGCCCCAGGGTTACAGGCCTCCATAGAGGTGAGACTCGTGTTCGGCTCCACCGCCGATCAGTGTGCGGCCAGGCGGGCGGGGTCCAACCCTCCGTCCATAGGCGATGCAACCTGCCCTAGATTTAGATCCGGGGCTGCTTCGGGGACGATGTCCCAGGCACTGTTCGACAGCAGGTCTAGGCCGTGCTCGTCGTGGCTGTCCGGCGCTCCTCGCGCAGGCCCAAACCCGCCGAAGATCAAGTCTCCGCAGATCTGTCGTATAGTTCAAGTTTACGAACCTGATCTGGTGGCCAGGGGCGAATTTGTCGATCTGCTACGACTAGCCAAGCGAATTGGCCCGCAGTGCGAAGCCGCCGAACATAGAGATCTGTCCGAGGAGAAAAGTATCACCCTGGACCATGTTGTTGACGACTGAAGAAGCCATCAAGCCTTGAAGCGACGACATAGAGGAACTCTCAATGAAAGCACCAATGTCGGTGTCAAAACCGGCGGATCTCGGGTAGGGGGTCCCGATCTGTGCGTCTTAGGTTGATGGTAACAGGAAGCAAGGGACACAATGTTTACCCAGGTTTGGGCCTTCTCGATGGAGGTAAAAACCTACTTCCTGCTTGATTAATATTGAAGATATGTGGAATACAAGAGTAGATCTACCACGAGATCGTAGAGGCTAAACCCTAAGAGCTAGCCTATGATGGTATGATTGTAAATGTGATCGGCCTTCTAAGGACCATCCTCTCCGGTTTATATAGACACCGGAGAGCTAGGGTTTACATGGAGTCGGTTACAAGGAAGGAAACATAATATCCGGATCGCCAAGCTTGTCTTCCACGCAAAGGAGAGTCCTATCCGGACACGAGCGAAGTCTTGAGTCTTGTATCTTGACGCTTCTATAGTCCAGACGATGTATATAGTCCGGCTATCCGGATACCCCCTTATCCAGGACTCCCTCAACGGGTAATAATGTCTCCCGTTACAACACTCGAGCATTTATGGTAGTAAAAGAATGTGGGATTGCAATGTCGGGAGAGCTGTTTTTTTGAATCAGAGATATCCATCTGAGTTGAGAAGCTCTATCGCTTCACTTTGCCTTGCCTTCTCTAGGTTCTCTAGAAAAAAGAGTATATGCTTGAGCTTGAGAAGATTCTTGCTGGTGGTCGATCTCTCGAAAAAGGTCTTTACTTGTCATTTACAAAAATATTTTATCCTTCCACTTGGGTCAAAATGAATTTTACCATCCAAAATAAACGGCACATGTAGTTTATGCAACCCCATTTGGCTTATCTTATCTTACATTCCTAATTGTTACAAGTAATGTATGTGGTCACTCGGTTTGAGTGTATCAAATGGACTAGGCTCACTGGGGCGCAAGGTTGCCGAGACGAGACGCATGGGGATGCTAATTCCGACCGGTAACAAGCGTCCTTTATTCTCAATCACGACTTCTCATCGGTCTGTCTCACATTCCACCTCAAGAGCTACCACTAGTGGTTGGGAATTGCATTCATTATGATATCTCAAGGAGAATATGGTGGACTTTATGGCAACACCTATCCTTCCCATAGTGACTAGCTTTCCTCCAAGAAAGTGAACATATGGATACATCCACGTCTCAAGAGTCTTTGGTTATCCCTAACCCTAATTCTTTACTTGTGGTTTTATTTGCTCACTTCACCTTGCATTCACTATAACTTGTTGAACAGATTATATTGTATTGTTTATCTCGTTGTAGCAATTGTTTAGGCTCACCTTTATATTCGCATTGCCTGAACTTGCTAATAACAAATTAAAATTGTAAATGTACCTATTCAACCCCCGCCCTCTAGGTCCATCTCAATCCTTTCAGTAAATTTGACTACCACTAGTATGTAGAATAGTGTGGAGCCCATGAAACCTTCTACTTTTTCAATGCATGAACTGGTGCTAATTTGAAGAACTTATGATTCTACTTCTTATGCGGGTGCTACTTTGAAGCAATTCTTCCGTGCATAATAAAAATAAAAAATATTTTTCCTCCTTCCCTCTCTTTCTCTCATTTTTCGTATCTCATTGATAATTCTCTCATGTAGGAGCAACACCTTACAATGATAATCAATACACATCTCTTACTTCAATTGAATATGAACATAGCTCAAATTATGAAAATGATGGCAGTTGATCCAGGGGGTTCTTATCATCCAACATGTATAGGTACTTCACCATTTACCATCACGCAACTAACAAATATTTGATTAAGCTGAAATTTCCATCATGTACCAAAAGTTATGAATTTTAGTTCTAATTCTACTTTAGTTAAGCCACATTAGAAGTTATGCAAATCCTTATGACATAGCACTAACCTTTTAACACATAACCCACCGATAAAAATCAAGTCCATACCAATTATGTTCTAACTCTCTAACAAATATATTTCCTACTTATAAGGTTGGAGTTGGCGGTGAGTTTATATGTGGGACCAACAACCTTCATCAATAAAAAATACACTCTTATCCACATGTGTGACCAACAACCTTCATCAATAAAAAATACACCCTTACCCACTTGTGGCACTAGCAACCTTCCAAGATACATAAATAAACAAATGTGATTTTACTTACATGTGACATCTAAAAAAAACAAGTACACTACTACTTTCATGTGAGACCAGCACTTGCGGAATGAACAAATAAAAATTATAAAAATGTGACTCCAACTCAAAGTTATGCTCTTAAGCAGTTTGTGGCAAGCACGGGCATTATGCTAGTAAAGGAAAGAACAAAGAGTTTTGGTGTTCCTACCTCCCTAGGGCACAAGGATCTTCCGCCAGGATCCTTGGCACTAGGGAGGCCCCTAGGGCTGGGCCTTGACTCCTGGGTCTTATCCTGATGTGAAAGTTTCTAAACTATTTTTGTATTATTTTTCGTTAGACTTTTTTGGGGGAGTTTCCTGAAATTACAAAAACAACAAAAAAAACAGGATCTGACAATAGGCACTTGATAAATATTTTAGCCAAATAAAAGTTGATAAAAAGCATCCCCAAAATGTATGTAATTGACAACAATATAGCATGAGTCATACAAAAAGAATTATAGATACATTTGAGACCGCATCATGTCCTCCCCCAATTCAGTTGACTCGGGCTCGGGATCCTCACATTGTGGCATTTCTAACAATTCTTCGACTGCATGAATTTGACAGTTTGACCACATTTGTGCTGAGGGTGCCATTTTTCTCAACAAATCCATAAGCTCATCTATGAGCCCTCAGCACTTTGTTTCCTTGCCCAGCTTGAGATCTAACTAATTCAGCTGTATGTTGATCAGCCGTAAAGTGGGGCTGATTTGGATGAGCTTTAAACTGTTCATGGAACGGGTAAAACCATCCATGAGTAATGATTTGCCATAAGTGGAATCACTCATATCTGAATGTGGGCGTTCAATACTCCGACAATCTTCGAGTACTCCTTCCTGCAAAAGAGCTAGAGAGCCAGCAGTATCCAAATCATGTGGCCTTTGTAGGAGCTTTCAACCCATCGATGAAGGTGGTAGTAAAAATTTCAGGAACTATGCTGGGATTGTGAGCTAACATGTTTTTTTTGAAAAGAAGAATGACCCCGGCCTCTGCATCTGAGAGATGCATACGGCCATTTTATTGATTATTTTTGAGGACCTTACAAAGTATAACAACAATATGGCCGAATCTGCCATCTTGGCAGCATCTGCCGCTAGTTCTATCCAAATGATGGAAGGGGTGCAAGCTGGGCCACATACCCATACCTCTCACCTAAGCCTAACATCTAAAGCCGGAGGCCCCGACTGAGCCATTTGCCGGGTCCAGGGCTCAAACCGGTCTGACGCACTCACATGTGTCGTCGCCGCCATCTTCCACTGGTCCACCTTCAGAGCAGATTGAGGTGACAACCTTGGCAGGTCCTCCGCTATTGACGTCACCACGACGCCAAACGACGACCTCCACATACGCGAGCCTTGGCAAGTCCTCCGCCATTGACGCCACCACGACGCCAGCCGACGACCTCCACCTACGCGACTCCATCTTCAAGCAACGGACGTAAATCCATGCTAGAAAAGGGCCGCACCACCGCCGTCGCCCACCACCCACAAGCGCCACCCAACCCCAAGGTTCCCAAAGCGGCACCTTCAAGAAGGGAACGGCGCCGTGAGCGCCGCCGCCACCCAACAGAGTTAGGGCTTTCGCCCAGGAAACCTAGGGAAAGGTGAAGTGAGGAGATTAGTCCATACCGATGCCTCCAAGGAGGAAAACGACGCCCACAGGCGTCGCCGTCGGTTGGCCAGTCATGGTCGGCCAGGGATTTCGACCGAACTAGATCTCCGCCACCAGCAACACCTCCTGTAGAGAACCGGCGACCAAGAGGAAGCGTGGCCCGACCAGGCTGGCCCGCACGACGAACAGGGGAGGAAGGGAGGCGCCAAATCGCGCACACCGAACGCCGCAGAAGCCGCCGCCGGCCGCCAACGACCACCGGATCCCGCCGCCCGCGCGGCCGTGACACCGGATCCACCACCCGCACGGCTGTTAGCCGACCGTGCCTTGCCAATGGAGCTGCCACTCTCGTTCCCGAGTTCCCCACACAGGAGCAGGGCAACCGAGGCACCGCCGCCACCATCCTTGGCGCCCCGGGCTTGCCCGGCGGCTGCCTCAGGCGGCGGCGAGGCAGGAGGAGGGGAGGGGGTGAGGAGGAGGGGCGGCTAGGGTTGGGAGGAGGAGGTGGCCCTCGGTGAGCTAACATCTGGTGGATCAAAGTATTAAAAGTTTC
The DNA here is from genome assembly GCF_002162155.2 of Triticum dicoccoides. Classification (NCBI taxonomy): domain Eukaryota; kingdom Viridiplantae; phylum Streptophyta; class Magnoliopsida; order Poales; family Poaceae; genus Triticum; species Triticum dicoccoides. The sequence goes on from NC_041385.1 coordinate 736,835,775, forward strand.
TATATACTCTTGCACACTACAAACTGCCTGACATGGGTTAGGCGTCGGATCGGTGCGTGGAACTGCAGCTTCCCAAACCAATGGCAAACCAACTCACAAAATTCTTCCCGTTCCATTTTATCTGTTTTATATTCTACGGATAGCAACCACATTTTGGCCTGCCCTGTAAAATACATCGTCGCATAGTCCTTGGAAGAGGCTTGTGGCGTCTGACATAGCTGAAAATGCTTGTCGCAACATTTCTTCCACCATATAGGTTTATCTCCACTGAGACCAGTGTGTTGTTATCACGCCGTGTCTCCCATCGCTTTTGCATCCGGGGCGTTAGATTACTCATCTACGATTAGAAATAGTTATTTCTCGGTTGGAGTAGCGAAACCTTTATCTTGGTTTTCCTTGTTGTCCTCCGTTCCAAACTGTTCACAAATCACAATGAGACGATCGTCTCGTCGTGCTCGTGCACCCCACCCCATTTGGGTTCTTGATGGGCCGGTGGTCCAGCTCACAGAGCACATACCCAGCCCGGGGCCACACGTGAGAACGAGGGCGGCCGAGCTGATGACTTGCGAAGGCAGCTTAAGCTTGATCCACACGCCTGCACGTGCGACGACGACGACCAGACCGCGGGGCTCTCTCTCGCTACCACTGGTAGCACTTCATTCAACCCCACTTGCCGTAGAGAAATGGAGAAGGACCCATCGAGATCCATGGTGGTGGTGGTGGTGGTGGTGGTGCGATGTACGCCATGGCTTTTTCTCCGATGCGCCGCCGTTGTTGCCTTATCCCCACCGGTAGCTTTTATTTTTACCACGCTTGCTTGCTCCTTTATCCTCAATGGCCACTGTGTTCGTGTTGTGTGACGTTGGAATCGAATCTCGGCCATGTTTTTCCCTCGGCCGATCCTTTCGCCTCTCTCCCAAGCCTCCGTCTTTTCACCCGTCGTCCTCTTTTCACAAGCCTTTTGTTTATGCCGTGGTGAGAAAGGTAACAAGGATGTGAATGGAACGGTGGGCGTATGTGTATCGGGAGGGAGACGACGCTTTCGCCTCCTCTTTTATTCCAAGACTTGGATTGGATTCCTTGTACTCCTCCCACTAGTATCTGCCTGCTGTCCCTTTTACCCGTCCCCCTCCGTCGTTCTTTCCCTCGGAAAATCTACCCCGTATCTTCCTCTAATGGAAGCGTGGCGTTAATTGTTATTACAGTAGTATTATTTTTGCAGGAAGCGTGGCATTAACTACTCAAGATTCAGTGACGCTAAGCGTGTTCTCCTACACTCCACTAACAAAACTTACACATCACCTTGTGCTAGAATGGGATGCAATGCGCCCATGCCCATAATGTCATCATTTGCCACGGTACTGCGGGGAGAACAGCCGCACTTGACCATAATGATCACTGTCAAACGGATTATAGTATTGCTACTACACTCGTTGCTACTGCCACAGTGTGTGCTGCCGGCCGCCCTCTTTTGACCCGGTTCACCAAGTCAGTGCTCGACTTACCCGCGACGCAAAGGCAGATTAACAAACTTGTCAAGGTGCGACCGCACGCACTTTGCTCGCTAATGGAAAAGTAAAGCTAACCTTAATCACTAGTAGTAGTAGCTAGTACCATCATGATCATCCCCCTTGACGCTGGAGCAGTGGGAGAACGGAAAAGCAGTGCTCTCGCGCGCGCCGCAGCTTCGTCCGTTGGTGGCGTGGACTCGGGCGAAAGGTAAACGAGAAAGACGAGAGAACACATGGCCGCGTCTTTTGGCGTCGCTAGGCTAGCTGCCCGTGCTCAGGCGCCTTCTTTTCCGACTGAGACTCCGTGGAGCGGAGAGATTTCTTTTCTTCAGGTCGTGTCGTGGGGAAGATTCACGGTGGCTGGTTTCGGACGCAGCGTGTTGCGCCGCGCTCCCAGACATTTTCTTCAGGCTGTGGGTGAAAAATGGCTGGTAAAATCATTTAGGATGGCCGGTGATCTGGACACGACATGCGCCGGCCTAGTACGTGCTGGCTGAGCTCCGACCTCGCACGGCCTCGCGGCCGCCGTGCGTGTCACGCTCCGACCGGGGCACGGCTCGCGAATTTAATCTCTGAGGTGACAAGCTTGGATCTCTGAAATCTTGGCGCTCCTTGGTCATTTCCGATAAGATACAGTAGAGTACGGGACTAGGTGAGCCGTATGTGCGTATGGGCGCGGCATACTAGCAGTGAATGCGGCTGGCAGTCGCGATCACTCACACCAGCACGGACAGAACGGAATACAGTACCGCGACGGACAATACAGTGGCTTGGGGCCCCGTACGGAGACATGATCCCCGGGAGACGGTACCGTAGAGTACGCGTCCATGCCTCCAGCACTTCACCCACTGCTCATACTGATTGACAAGCAAGCCAAGCCATGATCTGTGGATCGGTCAGATGCAGGGTACAGAGCCATGGCTCGCTTTCAAAGTTCAAAGTTCAAACGCAGCAGCGCGCCATGCGCGGGCATCGTTGTCACGGCCCAGATCGCCCTCATCAATGCTCCCCGTCGGTCGTTCAACGCCATGGCCATGACGAACATGCTGCACAGCAAATAAACTCCGCAATAATGCGCCGTGTCGGCCCCGGAGCCAGACCGGGCACGCACGCCGCGGCGTCTGCATCTGCATATGCATCCGGCTGACTCGGAGAAAACGATAGGGGCCGCGGCCTGGCTGCCGACACCTCCTCCCTCCGGCCATGGCCACCGCACCGCATCGGATTCCCGATCGGGCTCGCAAAAACTGTGGCGGAGGCCAGTCGATCGGCCCACATCATCCCACTCGGCCGCGGGCTTTCCGCCGGCGAGAACCTGCAACTGCAGCTGCAGCACAGGAATCGGGGGAGAAAGAGGAAAGGGAAAGGAGGGATCGATCAAAAGGAGAGAAAGGCCCGGGGAGCATGAGCATGAGCATAGCTTCTTTTCAGCTTTATTCCGGCGCACGCACTCATCTTCTTGGTGTTCCTTTTGCAAAACCCTCACAGCTTTTTTGTAAAGAATGTACTCGGGCATTCACCAACGAATCATGATCAAAGCCTAAAGTCTGCCGCTGCTTGGAATGCAGAAAATTCCTCAAGGTTTGGTATGATTTCTGCCTCGGGGGAGAACCGGAACGTGAGAGCGTATCCAATGGTACTACTACCAACTGTTGCAAGTTCTAGTGGCAACAGCGGTAGTACTACTTGGTTACAGAAGCAAAGCCATAATCATCAACTGTTGCAAGTCTGCTGCTTGGAATACAGAAAAATTCCACGGGCAGCAGTATGATTTGTGCTTGCGGGGAGAAGCAGAACGTGAGAGCGTCTCGAATGGTACCACCAACTGTTGCAGATTCTGGTGGCAACAGAAGCACTTAATTAGCTGATATAGGTCGAAGCAGAGCCATAATCATCGGATCCACCACAAACGCACGGACCGGCGACCCTACACCCACGACCACGAGGGTACCACTGCTCTTGCCTCTTGGTCAAACGTCTGAACATGCCTTCGACCGTCTCCATTTCCTGCTCGGTACCTCACTAACTTTCCTTCGCTCTTTTGCTGAATGACTGGTGCCTCACCACTGCCGCCAAAGTTCTAGAGATAACACCTGACAACCTTAGCGCAACTCCAACTCGGATTATCAAATCTGTCTCAAATGTCGGATACTTCTACACATCCAACGGCGATCACATGATGTCGATAGACTGAGACCAGGCGGTCAAGACGTCCGAATTTTCACAAACCGGTGACACACGGGGGCCCATCTCTTTTTTCTCTCGGTTCGCCCGACCCACTATCAGTCATAGCCTACTGTCTTCGGCGACAATGGTTGGATGACTGCCGCCCCGCTCACCGTTCGAGGACATGTTCGGAAGTGTCCTCAAACATTTGGTATTGTTTGTTTGGTAATCCCTGTTGGAGTTGCGATGTGTTTCGAATGCAACGTCCAATCCAAGGTAACTGGCCCAATAAGAAAAAGAAAGATCGAATCCAAGCGGCGGCGGCGGCGGCGATCCAATCCAAGTTACCTATACGTCGCGCCGCCGTCTCCCTCGTCCCCCTCGTGTCGCCCCCGTGGACGACCCAGGGAGATCCCTAGCGTCGTCCTCTCGGCCCTCCTCCGCCTCCACCTATCCTCGCCGGCGTCCGCAGCGTCACCGGGCAAAGCTTGGACGGCTGGGCGGCGGCGGGGCGTCTCTTCCCCTTGTCCATCGCAGCTGGCGCGGGGCAGCCAGATCAGACGGGGTGCCGGGCTAGCATGGGGTCGGGCGGCGCGGCGGGCGGGTTTCTTGGCGACGTTGTGCGCTGCGCGGCGGCGGTGGTGGCCTGCTCGCGGCGTGGTGACGGTTGCGTGCTGGGCAAGATCGGTGGTTGCGGGCGCTGCCGGGTTCAGATCGGATCCATCTGGGTCTTGGGCTTGAACACCGGTGGCCGCCGCGGGGTGGTGGTGGTCGTCGCTGACCATGCTGGATCGCTGGATTCGGCACCTGGCGATCTACGATGGATACTTCTCGATCCTCCTTCATGGTGGGTTGAGCCCCATGGCCCTCGCATCTCTGCAGGTTTCGGTTCGTGGTCCCTTGCCGGATCCAGAGTCGACGGAGGTTTGGTGGTATAGACTGGGGACCGGAGGAAACTTTGATCGGCTTGCTCGATTCGGCATCGGCGGCGTCTCTCGACGTTGTTACCCTCCGTGGAGGCGATGTCGAGGTCTCTCCTATCCACCTCCGAACTCCTCCCTGACGAAAGTCCAAAATTCAGTCTGGATTGGGCGGCGGCGGCGTCCTTCGCGTCGTACCCTCCATGGAGGCGCCGTCTTGGGAGGTCCTGCTGTTCGGCGGAGAGATGTTGTGGGTGACTCCGCGTAGCTCCAGCAGGGGCGACGGTCTGGAGGTTGCCAAGAGGTGCGGCGTTGTTTCTACTGCGTCGATGACGACGAGTATTGGCGGCATGGTGCAGCTAAATATCGACAACAGATGCGGCTGGATGGACGAGTGCAGGACGGTGGCACTGTCTAGCACTATGGTGGCGTCGACAGCTGACCTGACAAGGTCTTTGCGTTGGTACTTGCTCTGAAGATGGTTGGGTGGATGACAGCGGCGGTAGCCTCGGTGAGTGTGTTGGACCGGTGTGTGACCCATTCCCGGTATGTGGCTGCGATGGGGCATCCGGCATTAGATGTTAGGTTTTGGTGCGATGTCTGTTTGGTATTAGGCTCGGACATTCGGCACCCCTGCATCAAGGGGATAGGAGTAGCGACGGGTGTCGCCGAGATGGTGGCTTCAGTCTTACTGGTGTAATGCTTTGTAAGGTTTCTGAGAATAACTAATAAAATGGCTGCATGCATCGCTCAGATACAGAGGCCGGGGGAATCCTCCTTTTCTAAAAAAAACCCTGTTGGAGTTGACATTACACCTCTTGCTTGGAGCATCCAAATTCAATAACGCTCTTCGCCATCAAGTCAAAGAGTGGTTTGATGTACCCGTACATCTACAAACTGGTACTCACCTACAATAGTGTGTCAAATCTTAGTATCAAACCAAGCGTACAAGCAGTTGTACTCGATAACAAATCTTGGACACAAGCTCGATACTATTGATGTAGGCATCTGAGTCCATGTCAGGAGAGATGTACTCAAAATCCTCACTTATCACCTTCTTATGGAAAGGCCAGAACTTCTGCGGTTTAAAGAGGGATGTGGTTTTCCATCTCATTGGAAAACCCAAACCCTGCCCGAAAATTTTGGAGCCCAAAACTTTCGGACTTCACAGTTTAGGGAAACGTAGTAAAGAAACAAAAAAAGCGTCATACAAACCAAATCCTAGGAACACTATGAAGATAAATATGAGGTTAGATTAGATGGTTACCAACTAGAGTGCATCGGAAGGTGTGTTGGTGTAGATCAGTTGGTGCAGATTCCCGCAGCTAGGATTAATCCTCCCAACCGTGAGAATTTCCCTCGAACGGAAGATCGAACACACAACCTCTTTGTTGTTATCCACGCGTAAGAAATCAACGATTTGACAGGGCTTTGTCGTCTAGAGCTAAACGGTGTTGGAGTAGAAGAATGGAGGAGCAACAGCCTCATAGCACAGAGGTATTTTGCGTGCGGGAGAAAGAGAAGGAGGGCGCTACCGCTTGCACAGAAAAATTGTGTCCCAAGGGGTTGACCCTCCCCTCTATTTCTATAGGCCAGGGAAGGTGGCCAACTTGGAGAGGGGGGCTGCCCCCAAGGGGTATGCCACCATCTATGGCTGGTTTCCCCCTAATGGGTGCCCCTTCGTCCAACACTAGCCGCACCAAAGGGGGCCTGCCCCCAAGGACAAGGGGCACCCCAGTAATGGGCCAACTGGCCCATGTAGGGTTGCCCCACTTGGGCCATGCCAAGTGGCAGCCCCATGGCACCCTCTGGAATTTTTTGGGAGGTTCTAGAAACTTCTAGATACTAGAACCTTCCTATTATTTCTGGAGGCATTCTAGAGTTACAGTCGGAGCTAGATACGACAGATCTCAGGTAGGGGGTCTTTATCTGGTAGTCTTGGCTAGATGGTAATAAGGACATAAGGACAAGGGGTTTCCTCGATTCAAATACGAACATCAAGTCTTTGTCTGATTGGATTTTCGAATCATACAAAAAATGAGTATGATTAGATAAGATTCTATCTAGAGCATCTACCATGGATGGGGAATAAATGTCCTCCCATTCGGGGCTAATCACTATTTGCGTCTAATTTTTTATATGTAGGGTTTTCATGACCATTAGACCAAGTAAACTATCTATCTCCCCCATCCCCACTTGGTCAATAAAGGCATTAGAGAGAAAACTCCATGTATTATATCCACCCTCTTTATTTTCTCTATTTGTTCTCGAATAGTATTAACCGTGCTCCCCCTCCCCCGCCCCCACAAGCAAGGTATACACCTCCATCCGGGTTTACTAAGTCGGATGACAATGTAGTGATGTCCTTTTGTCCCAAGGTCGGCTGATGAAAGTGTTGCCTATACATTCGATGTTCTCCCAGTCATCTGAATTCACTTTGTCTCTCGAAGCTACTCCCTCCGTTCCTTCATATAAGGTGTATAGATTTTTGAGAAAAACTCCAAAATATATGGTGTATTGCGTTGCACCACTCTTTTGGATAAATATTTTAGGGATTTGATTACATTTCCTTATTTGAGGCAAGCTCCTCTATTTTCTCATGTCAATTAGTCAGGTGCAATCTTGCCCAAAACTTGTGATATTTTCCCTCCATGTTTGTTCTTTAATTTCCGTGCCAAAAACTATACACCCTATATCTAAGAACAGAGGGAGTATTAATTAGGGCATGGTGAACATGCACACAGATAAAAATGAAACCTATGCACGATATGGAAACTACCAGCTAACTCATGCGCTCACCATCCCTTCTGATTGATTATGCGGTGTCCGTGTGCACATGGGTCATCGGCCTAAGAGGCATTAGCTATCACGATAGTTTCAAGGCGTAAATCAATGGTATTAAATTAGGTGCCTTCCATAATGCTCACTAATAACTAAAGCATGAGGGTTGCTTGGTACCGTCGTTCTGGCTGGACGACCTAACAATCATGAGCGGAGGGAGTAGTTGACATACATAAGACGGCTTTGCTAAAAATGATTCTTTCCTCTACACCTGGGTAACACCATTGACCACTACAAGATTTCGTCTCACATATATGCACTTTTCAACTACAAGAACCATCACAAAATGATCTCCATTCTCATGTTCCACCAAATCAAAATATAATCTCTAATGCCAACCAAAATATCTTCGTATCTCCCTTGAGAGGCACCCCATTTCCATGTGAAAATGCCCCGTCCCCCCACCACACACACACACACACACATTCATATCTACCAAATATTTTTGATGAAAATCCTTCTTCATGGTTTCTAATTCAATTCCAAAATCCTATAAAAGATGGGTATGATTAGATAAGATTCTATCTAGAGCATCTAGCATGGACAGGGGATAAATGTCCTTCTAGTTGGGTCTAATCATGAAAATTGTCTAATTTTTCATATGTAGGGGTTTCATGACCATTAAACCATGAATTTTTTGTTAATAATAGACATCTCCATCATCCCCACTTGCTCAATGAGAGCATTGGACAAATATCTCAACTTACAATGTCCATCCTCTTTATTTTTCTCAACTTTTTTCCAATAGTAATAGCTGCCCTATCCCTCCCCCTCCCTCGCCCCCACAAGGAAGGGATAAACCTCCATCCAGGTTTATTAGGCCGGACACCAACGTAGCTATGTCCTTTATCCCATGGTCATCCGAGGAAACCGCTGCTTATACATCCAATGTTCTCTCAATCCTATCAGTTCAGTTTGTCTCTCGAAGCTTTTAATTAGGGCATGGTGAGCATGCATGCAAATAAAAATGAAAGCTAGGCACGCTATGGAAAACTGCCATGTCAAACATGCGTTCACCGTCTGTTTCGATTGGTTGTGAGGTGCCCATGCGCACACGAGTCATGCATGTGGGAGGCATTAGTTGTGCGATAGTTTCAGGGGGTAATGTTGGAACACGTGGTATGCTACGCTAAAAATTTTCTAACGCGCACCCAAGATCATGCTGCTGGAAATGGATCACGGGGTCGGGTTTACCACCAGACGCGCAGTCACCGTAGCGAAAGTAGAGTTCGTGATGCTTGTAGTCGGTCTCCCGGGGTGTCTCCTCCTCGTGTCACTGATCTCCCACGAACGGTGATCTCCCATGAACGGTACCTCGCTAATCCCTCAAACGGTTATCTGAGCACCGCGGATGCAATGCCTCCACGTATCAACACGTGCGGGGAGCAGCGTTGGGCGGCGGACTGCTAGGTCCGATCGCACGGGATGGGCGTGCGGAGTGGCGGCGGCAGCGGCTGTTCAGGGTGAGATCAGCCCTAAGTGGTGCGCCCACTCCCCTTTATAGACCTTCAAGGAGGGTTCAACACTTGAGTCCACTAGGAGTCTACATCCATTTCCATTCGGATCCAAGCCGAATGGGCTGCAGCCCCTTATGTGTGTGACCTATAGGTTCACGTACACATGGACACGGCCAAATCGATAGTTGGTAGCAGCTCCTAGCAGAACGTGCCAACTCCCATGAGCGTAAAGTTGTTTGACGAACCTCGACAATGTGTCATATGCAACATTTCTTTTGGCTCACGATATATGTTGTCGAGCTCAGGGAGAGTACTTGTCACCCTTGTGGTAGCTCGACCTCTCTTTTCGAAACCGTGATACAAATTCCCGAACCGAGTTAACACTTAACCCAAGTCGCATGGACATGCTTTTTGAATCTGATCACTCGAGAGGGCCTAGAGAATATATCTCCATATAGGAGGGTCAAATCACATCTTGGTCAGCCATGTCTCGTGGCATGTCTCACGACTCACCCGAAAGCTACCTTTATGACTACCCAGTTACGGAGTAGCATTTGATAGACCCTAAGTGAGTCAATCCTCATCCCGAGAACATGCGAGGACCTCAGGTCTAGGACATGGCATAGACATTGTACTTGAGACTAACAAATGACAATATCTCACAGCATCTCAAAGTGGGCATGTCCGACTCGGTGATCTCCATCCCCAAGTCCATACTATCGGTTTAGCATCTTCATGCACATGACTTGTGAAACATAGTCATCAATGTAATCGTATACTAGTCAGGGATATGTGCCAGCATAACCTTCTCAACCAGGGACCAATCGAATGATCATCATACAATACATAGTTCCACAAACAAGTCACATACTTATTGATACATATATATCATTGATGATGTTCAAGGACAATACAAAAGACTCATGAATACATATAGAAATATCATCATCACATGATTGCCTCTAGGGCATATCTCAGACTGGTAAATCAAGGGCATTAAATTACATGCCTTCTGAAATGCTCACTTATAACTAAAGCACGTAGGTTCCTTGGTTTCGTACTTCTGGCTGGACGGCCCAGTAAACCCAGTCAGAGCGACTATGTTGGCATACATTAGATAACTCTACTAAAAAAGATTTTTTTTTCCTTCTACACTTGGGCAGCACCATAGACCACTGCAGGATTTCGTCTCACATATGTGCACTTGTCATGCACAAGAACCAACACAAAATGATCTCCATTCTCAAGCTCCACCAAACCAAAAATAGAATCTCTAATGCCAACCTAAATTTCTTCGTATCTCCCTTGAGAGGCACTCCTTGTCAAACTGCTCCCCCCTCCACGCACACACATTCATATCTACCAAACCTTTTTGATCAAAATTATTCTTCATGGTTTTTAATTGGATTCCAGAATACTACAAAAGACGTGTATGATTAGATAAGATTCTAACTAGAGCATCTAAGACGGACGGGGATAAATGTCCCTCCAGTCGGGAATTTTTCATATGTAGGGTTTTCATAACCATTAGACCAAGTAAATTGTCTATTATTAGTAGACATCTCCCTCATCCCCACTTGCTCAATGACGACATTGGACAAAAAAAACTCCATTTGTTATATCCAGCCTCTTTGTTTTTCTCGATTTATGTTCCAATCGTATTAACCGACCTCCCCCCTCCCGTGGCCTCACAAGCAAGGGATAAACCTCAATCCGGGTTTATTAGGTCGGATAACTACGTAGGGACATCCTTCACACCAACTTCATCCGAGGAAACCGTTGCCAATACAGTCGATGTTGTCTCAATCCTCTTTGTTCACATTAACTCTCGAAGCTATTGATTAGGGCATGGTGAGCATGCACACAAATAAAAACGAAAGCTATGCACGATATGGAAACTGCCAGCTAATGCCGCTTTCACCCTCCATTCAGATTGGCTCTAAGGTGTTTGTGCACACACGAGCCATGGTACTGGGAGGCATTAGCTGGCCTGATAATTTCCGGTGGTTGGTAAATCAAGGACATTAAATTATGTACCTTCTGAAATGCTCACAAAAAACTAAAGCACGTGGGTTCCTTGGTTCTGTCATTCTGACTAGACGACCCAATAATCCCGGGCGGAGGGAGTATGTTGAGATAGATCACATAGCTCTGCTAAAAAAAGATTGTTTCCCACTACACTTGGGCAGCACCATAGACAACTCCAGGATTCCGTCTCACATATGTGCACTTTTCAAGCACAAGAACCATCGTAAAATGATCTCCATTCTCATGCTCCACCAAATAAACAATATAATCTCTAATGCCAACTGAAATACCTTCATATCTCCATAGAGGCACCCGATTTCCTTGTGAAACTACTCCCCTCCCCCCCCCCACACACACACACATTCATATGTAGCAAACCTTTTTTTATACAAATCCTTATTCATGGTTTCTAATTGGATTCCATAAACCTACAAAATACAATTATGATTAGATAAGATTCTGTATAGAGCATCTACCATGGACGGGGGATAAATGTCCTTCCAGTCGAGGCTAATCACTAGTTTGCCTAATTTTTCATATGTAGGGTTTTCATCACCATTGGACCAAGTAAATTGTCTGCTATTAATAGACATCTTCCTCACACCCACTTGCACAATATGGCATTGGCCAAAAACTCCATTTTATTAAATCCACCCTCTTTATTTTTCTCAATTTGTGTTCCAATAGTATTAACCGCCCTACCCCTCCCCCAAAAGCAAGGGATACACCTCCATCCGGGTTTATTGGGTCGGACGACAATGTAGCGATGTCCTTTATCCCAAGGTCGCCTGAGGAAACCATCACCTATATATCCAATGTTTTCTTAATCCTCACAGTTCAATTTTTCTCCCGAAGCTATTAATTAGGGCATTGTGAGCATGCACACAAATAGAAATGAAAGCTATGAAAAATATGGAAACTGCAAGCTAACGTCGCGTTCACTCACCATTCTGATTGGTTGTGAGGTGTTCATGCGCACATAAGCCCTAGGCCTGGGAGGCATTAGCTAGGATGATAGTTTCTGGGCGTGAACCACGGGCATTAATTTATGTGCCTTCCAAAACGCTCACTAATAACTAAAGCATGTGGGTTCCTTGGTCCTGCTGTTCTGACAGGATGACCCAGTCAACCTGGGCGGAGGGAGTATGTTGCCATACAGTTGATAGCATTGCTAAAAATATTCTTTCCTCTACACTTGGGAAGCACCCTAGTCTAGTACAAGATTACATCTCACATGTATGAAGTTTTCATGCACAAGAAGCATCACAAAATGATGTCCAATCTCATGCTCCACCAAATAAAAAATAGAATCTCTAATGCCAACAAAAATACCTTGAAATATCCTTTCAAAGGTACCCCATAGCCACGTGAAACTACTCCCCCCCCCCACACACACACTTTCATATCTACCAATCCTTTTTGATCAAAATCCTTCTTCATGATTTCTCGTAAGCCCAAGAAATCCATATGGTTATATTTGATCAATTCTCTAATACACCCCTTTTTTATCCTTCCCTACACCACTAACATTCCAAGCGGTTCCTCAGATTTAGGAAAATTTGAATTCCTACCAACCAGCTTCATCTTAAATGTCTTACTTTCTACCAATTGAAAATCCACCATATCAGGTACAACATTTATTGATGGGTTTTGATCCAAATCTACCAACACTCATCTAATATCTCATTTCTAATATGCATTCGATGTGATGGGGGTATTATATCTCCAACCCCCCACCCATGTTATTTTATGAATGCAAATATCTCTTGGCTTCCTCAAGATCCTTAAGCAATCTTATATGTAATCAACCATATCTATAGAATGCCCCAGTTTAATCCTAATAAATAGGCAATATAATACAAATAAGTATTGGAAGAATTAATAAAGGAATCATCACCCAGACATCCCTTAGTGTTGTCCTTGTCCACAACTCCATCCAGAACTATCTCCTCAATACTCTTGGACTCCTTGGGAACAAGTATGATGCATCTCATATGGTTCAAAACATCTATATTGTCTCCCTACCACAAACTTTCATCATAACTCTCATTCTCCAAAGTAGCGAGAAACTTATTTTCTTCCACCAGATCATCCTGCTCATTCTTGTCAGTCAACCACCTTCCACCTCCTAAGGTCCATTCTTCATTCTCATCGGCCATAACTCCTTTGTCACTATTTCAAATAAAATAATAATTATCTTAAGACTCATTTGCAATTCCTATGGAAGCAACTATAATATGACAGTTTTGAAGTTTAGAAGCGCGATGTAAAACCACCGTCGCTCTGTCGGTGCTTCTGGCCATGGATTTTCTCGAACTGTCGGATGTGGATGCTAGAAACATATTTGATATATGTTGTAACTAGTGAGGGGAGGTGTTGCATCCGAACCAGAGCTGCAGCCGGAGACGCGGTCATCGTCGTTTGTTACAGCCGTATTCGACTGAAGCTACATCCACGTTCGCATAGAGCTGCTACCTTTTCACGGAAGCTACAACCATCAACGACATAGGTTAACAAATGTTACAACTGTACATTCAAAAAGCTTCATCCACGTTCTTGAAAGCTGCAACCGGCAACACTATCGTTGACGACCTACCACGATGCATTTCAGAAGCTTCATCCATGGTCACCAGAGTTGTAACCGTCGGAGACATAGTTTGAAGTTTTGCTACAACCGTACACTTCAAAATCTCCATCCACATTCGCGAGAGCTACAAACAGACATCATCGATGGCATATGCTACAACATTGCACTTTAGAAGCTTCATACATTATCGTCAGAGTTGCAACCACTTCGGATATGTTACAACCATGTGTGCCGGTGCTGCATGGGCACGTCACCGGCAATGTAGGGGAGTTGCAACAGATAGCAGTTGTAATATTTGTTGCAACCAGGTGTTGGACACCCATGCTGGGGGATGACGGCGAGGATCCACAAAGTGCATGGTCCTGAGTGAGGTAAAATATGTCCGAGTTATCAAACATTCCAAAATTTTGGAGAAAACTAGAGTTTTGGTTGACAAACGCAAACTTACATAATCGGAAGCTATTGTCATATCATACTTAGCTAACATGATCAATTTTGCTTTGATCGCAAGTGTTCATTTTTGGAGCAAACTGTTGATTTCTCAAATATATAAACATACTTCATGCCACCTAACGACATGGATACTTTGATCTGTCGCCTCCTTGATCATATTGTTGGGGAACGTAGTAATTTCAAAAAAAGTCCTACACACACGCAAGATCATGGTGATGCTTAGCAACGAGAGGGGAGAGTTTTGTCCACGTACCCTCGTAGAACGAAAGCGGAAGCGTTAGCACAACATGGTTGATGTAGTCGTACGTCTTCACGATCCGACCGATCAAGTACCGAATGTACGGCACCTCCGAGTTCAGCACACGTTCATCTCAATGACGTCTCATGAACTCCGATCCAGCAGAGCTTTGCGGGAGAGTTCTGTCAGCACGACAGTGTGATGACGGTGTTGAAGATGCTACCGACGCAGGGCTTCGCCTAAGCACCGCTACGATATTACTGAGGTGGAATATGGTGGAGGGGGCACCGCACGCGGCTAAGTGATCAATGATCAATTGTTGTATCTAGAGGTGCCCCCTGCCCCCGTATATAAAGGAGAAAGGGGGGAGGCGGCCGGCCAAGGAGGAGGCCGCTCCAAAGGGGGAGTTCTACTCCCACCGGAAGTAGGACTCCACCTTTCCTTGTTGGAGTAGGAGAAGGGAAGGAAGGGAGAGGGGAGAGGTAGGAAAGGGGGGGCCCTCCTTGTCCAATTCATACTAGAGGGGGAGGGGGCCCGTGGCCTGCCCTGGCCGCCCCTCCTCCTCTCCACTAGGGCCCATGAGGCCCAATAAACCCCCCCCCCCCCCAGGGGGTTCCGGTAACCTCCAGGTACTCTGGTATATGTCTAAAACCTCCCGAAACACTACTGGTGTCCGAACATAGTCATCCAATATATCGATCTTTACGTCTCGACCATTTCGAGACTCCTCTTCTTGTCTGTGATCATATCCAAGACTTCAAACTACCTTCGGTACATCAAAACACAAAAAAATCATAATACCGATCGTCACCAAACTTTAAGCGTGCGGACCCTACGGGTTCGAGAACTATGTAGACATGACCGAGACACATCTCCGGTCAATAAACAATAGCGGAACCTAGAAGCTCATATTGGCTCCCACATATTCTACGAAGATCTTTATCGGTCAAACTGCATAACAACATACGTTGTTCCCTTTGTCATCGGTATGTTACTTGCCTGAGATTCGATCGTCGGTATCTCAATACCTAGTTCAATCTGGTTATGGGCAAGTCTCTTTACTCGTTATGTAATGCATCATCCTGCAACTAACTCATTAGTCACATTGCTTGCAAGGCTTATAGTGATGTGCATTACCGAGAGGGCCCAGAGATACCTCTCCGACAATTGGAGTGACAAATCCTAATCTCGAAATACGCCAACTCAACAATTACCTTCGGAGACACCTGTAGAGCACCTTTATAATCACCTAGTTACGTTGTGATGTTTGATAGCACACAAAGTGTTCCTCCGGTAAAAGGGAGTTGCATAATCTCATAGTCATAGGAACATGTATAAGTCATGAAGAAAGCAATAGCAACATACTAAACGATCAAGTGCTAAGCTAACGGAATGGGTCAAGTTAATCACATCATTCTCCTAATGATGTGATCTTGTTAATCAAATGACAACTCATGTCTATGGTTAGGAAATTTAACCATCTTTGATTAACGAGCTAGTCAAGTAGAGGCATACTACTGACACTATGTTTGTCTATGTATTCACACATGTACTAAGTTTCTGGTTAATACAATTCTAGCATGAATAATAAACATTTATCATGATATAAGGAAATATAAATAACGAGTTTATTATTTCCTCTAGGGCATATTTCCTTCAGTCTCCCACTTGCACTAGAGTCAATAATCTAGTTCACATCACTATGAGATTTAACACCAATATTCACATATGTATGTGATTAACACCCATAGTTCACATCGTCATGTGACCAACACCCGAAGGGTTTACTAGAGTCAATAATCTAGTTCACATTGCTATGTGATTAACACCCAAAGAGTACTAAGGTATGATCGTGTTTTGCTCGTGAGAGAAGTTTAGTCAACGGGTCTGTCATATTCAGAGATGTATGTATTTTGCAAATATTCTATGTCTACAATGCTCTGCACGGAGCTACTCTAGCTAATTGCTCCCACTTTCAATATGTATCCAGATTCAGACTTAGAGTCATCTGGATTGGTGTAAAAGCTTGCGCTGATGTAACTCTTTACAACGAACTCTTTTATCACTTCCATAATCGAGAAACATTTCCTTAGTCCTTACTAAGGATATTCTTGACCGCTGTTTTCTCATACATGCCAAAATTGTACTCCCTTGCCAAACTCAGAGCAAGGTACACAATAGGTCTGGTACACAGCATAGCATACTTTATAGAACCCATGACTGAGGCATAGGGAATGACTTTTCGTTCTCTTTCTATTTTCTGCCATGGTCGGGTTTTGAGTCTTACTCTACTTCACACCTTGCAACACAGGCAAGAAAACCTTCTTTGACTATGCCATTTTGAACTACATCAAAATCTTATCAAGGTATGTACTCACTGAAAAATCTTATCAAGCGTCTTAATCTATCTCTATAGATCCTGATGCTCAATGTGTAAGCAGCTTCACCAAGGTCTTTCTTTAAAAAAAACTCTTATTCAAGTATCCTTTTATGCTATCCATAAAATTCTACATTATTTCTGATCAACAATATGTCATTCACATATACTTATCAGAAAGGTTGTAGTGCTCCCACCCACTTCCCTATAAATACAGGCTTCACCGCAAGTCCGTATAAAAGTATATGCTTTGATCAACTTATCAAAGCGTATATTCCAACTCTGAGATGCTTGCATCAGTCCATAGATGGATCACTGGAGCTTGCACACTTTGTTAGTACCTTTTGGATTGATAAAACCTTCTGGTTGCATCATATACAACTCTATTTTTTTAATAAATCCATTAAGGAATGTAGTTTTGACATCCATTTGTCAAATTTCATAAAATGTGGCAATTGCTAACATGATTCGGACGGACTTAAGCATCGATACAAGTGAGAAAATATCAACGTATTCAACACCTTGAACTTGTCGAAAAACTTTTTGCGACAAGTCAAGCTTTGTAGATAGTAACACTACTATCAGGGTCTGTCTTCCTCTTGAAGATCCATTTATACAATATGGCTTGCCGATGTTCGGGCAACTCCACCAAAGTCCACATTTTTTTCTCATACATGGATCCCATCTCATATTTCATGGCCTCAAGCCATTTCGCGGAATCTGGACTCATCATCGCTTCCTCATAGTTCGTAGGTTCATCATGGTCTAGTAACATGACTTCCAAAACAAGATTACCGTACCACTCTGGTGTGGACTGTACTTTGGAAGACCTACGAGGTTCTGTAGTAACTTAATCTGAAGTTTCATGATCATCGTCATTAGGTTCCTCACTAATTGGTGGAGGAATCACTGGAACTGATTTCTGTGATGAACTACTTTCCAATTCGGGAGAAGGTACAATTACCTTATCAAGCTCTACTTTCCTCCCACTCACTTCTTTCGAGAGAAACTCCTTCTCTAGAAAGGATATATTTTAGCAACGAATATCTTGCCTTTAGATCTGTGATAGAAGGTGTACCCAACAGTTTCCTTTGGGTATTCTATGAAGACGCACTTCTCCAATTTGGGTTCGAGCTTATCAGGTTGAAACTTTTTCACATAAGCATCGCAGCCCCAAACTTTAAGAAACGACAACTTTGGTTTCTTGCCAAACCACAGTTCATAAGGCATCGTCTCAACGGATTTTGATGGTGCCTTATTTAAAGTGAATGCAGTTGTCTCCAATGCATAACCCCAAAACAATAGTGGTAAATCGGCAAGATACATCATAGATCACACCATATCCAATAAAGTGCGGTTACGATGTTCGGACACACCATTACGCTGTCGTGTTCCATGTGGTGTTAGCTGTGAAACTATTCCACATTGTTTTTAAATGAAGGACAAACTCGTAACTCAAATATTCTCCTCTACGATCAGATTGTAGAAAATTTATTTTCTTGTTACGATGATTCTCCACTTCACTCTGAAATTCTTTGAACTTTTCAAATGTTTCAGACTTATGCTTCATTAAGTAGACATAATCATATCTGCTCAAATCATCTGTGAAGGTCAGAAAAATAATGATACCCGCCATGAGCATCAACACTCATTGGACCACATACATCGGTATGTATTATTTCCAACAAGTCAGTAGCTCGTTCCATTGTTCCGGAGAACGGAGTTTTAGTCATCTTGCCCAAAAGGCACGGTTCACAAGCATCAAATGATTCATAATCAAGTGATTCCAAAAGTCCATCTTTATGGAGTTTCTTCATGCGCTTTACACCGATATGACCCAAACGACAGTGCCACAAATATGTTGCACTATCATTATCAACTTTGCATCTTTTGGCATCAATATTATGAATATGTGTATCTCCATGATCAAGATTCAATAAACCATCAACATTGGGTGTATGACCATAGAAGGTTTTATTCATGTAAACAGAATAACAATTTATTCTCTGTCTTAGATGAATAATCGAATCGCAATAAACATGATCTAATCTTATTTATGCTCAACACAAACACCAAATAACATTTATTTAGGTTCAACACTAATCTCGAATATATAGGGAGTGTGCGATGATAATCATATCAATCTTGGAACAACTTCCAACACACATCGTCACTTCACCCTCAACTAGTCTCTGTTTATTCTGTAACTCCTGTTTCAAGTTACTAATCTTAGCAACCGAACAAGTATCAAATACCTAGGGGTTACTATAAACATTAGTAAGGTACACATCAATAACCTGTATATCAAATATACCCTTGTTCACTTTGCCATCCTTCTTATCTACCAAATATTCAGGGCATTTCCACTTCCAGTGACCATTTCCTTTGTAGTAGAACCACTCAGTTTTAGGCTTTGGTCCAGCTTTGGGCTTCTTCGGGGGAGTGACAACTTGCTTGCCATTCTACTTGAAGTTCCCTTTCTTTCCCTTTGCCCTTTTCTTGAAACTAGTGGTCTTGTCAATCATCAACACTTGATGCTCTTTCTTGATTTCTACCTTCGTTGATTTCAGCATCACGAAGAGCTCGAGAATCGTTTTCATCATCCCTTGCATACTATAGCTCATCACGAAGTTCCAGTAACTTGGTGATGGTGACTAGAGAACTCTGTCAATCACTATCTTATCTGGAAGATTAACTCCCACTTGATTCAAGCGATTGTAGTACCCATACAATCTGAGCACATGCTCACTGCTTGAGCTATTCTCCTCCATCTTTTAGCTATAGAACTTGTTAGAGACTTCAGATCTCTCAACTCGGGTATTTGCTTGAAATATTAACTTCAACTCCTGGGACATCTCATATGGTCCATGACGTTCAAAAGTCTTTGAAGTCCCGATTCTAAGCCGTTAGGCATGGTGCACTAAACTATCAAGTAGTCATCTTATTGAGCTAGCCAAATGTTCATAACGTCTGCATCTGCTCCTGCAAAGGCCTGTCACCTAGCAGTGCATCAAGGACATAGTTCTTCTGTGCAGCAATGAGGATAAACCTTAGATCACGGACCTAGTCCGCATCATTGCTACTATCATCTTTCAACTTAGCTTTCTCTAGGAACACATATAAAACATAGGGAAGCAACAACGCGAGCTATTGATCTACAACATAATTTGCAAAATACTATCAATACTAAGTTCATGATAAATTAAAGTTCAATTAATCATATTACTTAAGAACTCCCACTTAGATAGACATCCCTCTAATCATCTAAGTGATCACGTGATCCAAATCAACTAAACCATGTCTGATCATCACGTGAGATGGAGTAGTTTTCTATGGTGAACATCACTATGTTGATCATATCTACTATATGATTCACGCTCGACCTTTCGGCCTCTAGTGTTCCGAGGCCATATCTGCATATGCTAGGCTCGTCACGTTTAACCCGAGTATTTCTGCATGTGCAAAACTGGCTTGCGCCCGTTGTAGATGAACGTAGAGCTTATCACACCCGATCATCACGTGGTGTCTCGGCACGACGAACTTTGGCAACGGTGCATACTTAGGGAGAACACTTTTACCTTGAAATTTAGTGAGAGATCATCTTATAATGCTACCGTCAATCAAAGCAAAACAAGATGCATAAAAGATAAACATCACATGCAATCAATATAAGTGATATGATATGTCCATCATCATCTTGTGCTTGTGATCTCCATCTCGAAGCACCGTCATGATCACCATCGTCACCGGCGCGACACCTTGATCTGCATCGTAGCATCGTTGTCTCTCCAACTATTGCTTCTACGACTATCGCTGCCGTCTAGTGATAAAGTAAAGCAATTACAGGGTGATTGCATTGCATACAATAAAGCGACAACCATATGGCTCCTGCCAGTTGCCGATAACTCTGTTACAAAACATGATCATCTCATACAATTAAATTTAGCATCATGTCTTGACCATATCACATCACAACATGCCATGCAAAAACAAGTTAGACGTCCTCTACTTTGTTGTTGCACGTTTTACGTGGCTGCTACGGGCTGATCAAGAACCGTTCTTACCTACGAATCAAAACCACAATGATAGTTCGTCAAGTTAGTGCTATTTGAACCTTCTCAAGGACCGGGCATAGTCACACTCGGTTCAACTAAAGTTGGAGAAACTGACACCCGCCAACCACCTGTGTGCAAAGCACGTCGGTAGAACCAGTCTCGCGTAAGCGTACGTGTAATGTCGGTCCGGGCCGCTTCATCCAACAATACCGCTGAACCAAAGTATGACATGCTGGTAAGAAGTATGACTTGTATCGCCCACAACTCACTTGTGTTCTACTCGTGCATATAACATCTACGCATAAAACCTGGCTCGGATGCCACTGTTGGGGAATGTAGTAATTTCAAAAATTTCCTATGCACAGGCAATATCATGGTGATGCATAGCAACGAGAGGAGAGTGTGTTGTCCACGTACCCTCGTAGACAGAAAGCGGAAGCGTTAGCACAACGCGGTTGATGTAGTCGTACGTCTTCACGATCCAACCGATCAAGTACCTAACGTACGGCACCTCCGAGTTCAGCACATGTTCAGCTTGATGACGTCCCACGAACTCCGATCCAGCAGAGCTTTGTGGGAGAGTTCTGTCAGCATGATGGCGTGATGAAGGTGTTGATGATGCTACCGACGCAGGGCTTCGCCTAAGCACCGTTATGATATTACCGAGGTGGAATATGGTGGAGGGGGGCACCGCACACGGCTAAGAGATCAATGATCAATTATTGTATCTAGAGGTGCCCCTGCCCTCGTATATAAAGGAGCAAGGGAGAGGCGGCTGACCAAGGAGGAGGGCGCGCCAAGGGGGGAGTCCTACTCCCACCGGGTGTAGGACTCCACCTTTCCTTGTTGGAGTAGGAGAAGGGAAGGAAGGGAGAGAGGAGAGGAAGGAAAGGGGGGCGCCCCCCCCCCTCCTTGTCCAATTCGGACTAGAGGGGTAGAGGGGGAGGGGCGCGCAGCCTACCCTGGCCGCCCCTCCTCTTCTCCACTAGGGCCCATGAGGCCCAATAAACCCCCGGGGGGTTCCGGTAACCCCCCGGTACTCCGGTATATGTCCGAAACCTCCCGAAACACTTCCGGTGTCCGAACATAGTCATCCTATATATTGATCTTTACGTCTCGACCATTTCGAGACTCCTTGTCATGTCTGTGATCATATTCAGGACTCCGAACTACCTTCGGTACATCAAAATAAAAAAACTCATAATACCGATCGTCACCAAACTTTAAGCGTGCGGACCCTACGGGTTCGAGAAATATGTAGACATGACCGAGACACATCTCTGGTCAATAGCCAATAGCAGAACCTAGATGCTCATATTGGCTCCCACATATTCTACGAAGATCTTTATCGGTCAAACCATATAACAACATACGTTGTTCCCTTTGTCATCGGTATGTTACTTGCCCGAGATTCGATCGTCGGTATCTCAATACCTAGTTCAATCTCGTTATCGGCAAGTCTCTTTACTCGTTATGTAATGCGGTCGTCTAAAGGGGCGACGAGTGTCACGCCTCCCTGCCACAGACGATGCCAAGGATGTCACCGGATTCGAAGTAAAAGAAAAGGGGGAAGTTTTCTTGGGTATGAGCTGGCTCCACGACGTACTTGTGTGGGGGTGGGTGGGCCCACTTGCTCATGCATTTATGTGCTTGTAATCGAAATAGAAGTTATTATGAATGAAAAAGTTTCTAAACATCTTGCCTCATCATTATGATCCCCTTAAGCATCTCTTCTCTCCCTAAATTATCCTATTCCCGAGCCAAGTCAAATCAACGTAGATTCGATCTCATCATACACCAGAAACTATAGGTTCCCAGCCTGGCCCTTCTACATACCT
Source organism: Triticum dicoccoides (assembly GCF_002162155.2). NCBI lineage: Eukaryota > Viridiplantae > Streptophyta > Magnoliopsida > Poales > Poaceae > Triticum > Triticum dicoccoides. The sequence goes on from NC_041385.1 coordinate 736,858,246, forward strand.
TCGCAACATCAGCCATCCTCACGTTTTTGCGGCTGGCTGCGGAGGTGAGCGAGGGGCAAGTGACACATATGAATCGGTTTGGCAATGGTGGCATTGACAGTGACGACCTTCCAACACCGCAACATTAGCATTTGGGTGATGTGATAAGCCTCAACGATCCCATGCTAGCAGTGTTATGAATCAATAACAACGAGATGATATACGCACCTTACTACTTCTATCTCTGTAAAAAATTATGTACGGCGTAGTAGTGCTCTGATCACTCATTCATCATTCAGGGGTTTCAAAGAGTATATGCTATATATGGCAATGGAATCAATTCCCACACACTACCGAAGTTGGTAGCTTTCCCTTGTTTTGCAAGGTCTTCTATGACATACTTTCATAAATGCTTAGGGTGGGGCACTTGAATGCCTTGTTTATTTGATATTATTTCCTTGTCCTTAAATTGCCAAATTAGAGTATGCTAGAAGGATGGTTGCCAGATTAAAGTATGCAAGAAGGAGGGGAATGTCGGCTGACTAGCAGCGGTGACCGTCGTGACTTGCTAGGCGGCTAGAGAGTCTTGCTTGAAAAACACCCAAACATGGTGCCCATCTATTTACTCATGCACCCGTGAGGGAGTCGACATTTATTCTCTAAATTAATTGATGTGGGAACCAAAAGGCCAACGAGTATACCAGAGGATGGCCGAGCAACTTGGGTGAATTAATTGTGAGTAAATCATAAGATTGAGCACTCTTGGTGTCCATGTTATTAAGTACTAACTAGAATGATTTGAACAAGATTACAAACAATAATAATAATGTAAACAGAATTAATTATAGGAAAATGATTTGATCATCCAAAATGTGTATGGTTCAAGTGTGAATGACCTGCATTCTTGGGTGGTGGTTCAAGGTAGAGGTGATAAATATTTGGTTTCCATGTTGTTTAGTAGTAAGTGTAATGATCTAAGATAATATTGCAAGCAATATAATTAGATCTATAGTGTAACACACACTTAATTATAGGGAAATGGTATGACGATCCAAAAAGTTTATGGTCCAAGTGTAAATGACACACATTCAACTTCTCAAATGTCTACACTATAGTTTTGGTGAAATTAGAGCTTAGAGATCTAAGGCCACGAGGTGAATTGATGTGAGGAGGACTGTTGAAATGTATTTCCCACTTTTCTTCATCAGTTCAGACTATTGGATGAACTAGAAGTTGCATGAACTCAGTACCCTAGTCTATTATCTTTAGTCACGATAAGTTTTTTGACAATGCACTTTGGCGTGCACAATTCCACATTACCGACATACAACTTTAATAAAGCAGTACACATCATACTTAGACAAACAATCAGACATGGCGTGTGAACTAGTATCTCGAGATGTAACCACTTGGCAAGATCCATGGTTGCCCCAATATATGGCGAGTTTGGTGTCCAATCGCAAAATTATGGCACAAACCAATGCACCACACTTCTCCAGACTGCTCCCACTTCAAGCTCTCTTTGATGTGGAACCTAATCTTGGTGTCAAGCCATATAAGGCCGTCATGACTGCATCATTCATACAGATCAGCAGTAATTCTGATATGTGGTACATCCTCATCACCATTAGCAGATTAACATGTATAATGATGAAGACCATATGACAATGCACATGAACAAGAGTCAGCAATGGTGGATTATTAATTTTTTCACATATGACCACCACTATACTAGAGTGATCCACGGGGAAGAAAGGTATCAAGGCGGTGATGTAAGTTAAGGGATAGTGCTCGATGCTAACTGTTGATATACGTAACATAGGAAGATTGCAATGTCCTCAATCGTCACTTTTCGACAACTGCAATTTGGGGTGGACCTTGGCATCAACAGTGATCCGCGTCACATGCATGTCCCTTCCAGGTCACCCCTTACACAAATAAAGAAAGTGGGGAAGTTTTTGGGACATGATTTTGATGAATGGTAAGGGGTATATGTGTATGAGTACACCCACCTATCAGCACACGGTTACCAAAGGCACCAAGGCGGTGATGTTATCCAAGTTCAAATGGTCACCCCACCTGTTAATGTCATGACATGACCAGATTAAGACGTCCTCGAGCGCCGCTTTCTACAAGCTGCAATTT
>NC_041385.1:736860549-736877808 GCF_002162155.2 Triticum dicoccoides
AAAACCGGCGGATCTCGGGTAGGGGGTCCCGTACTGTGCGTCTAAGGCTAATGGTAACAGGAGGCTGGGGACACGATGTTCACCCACGTTCAGGCCCTCTCGATGGAGGTAATACCCTACTTTCTACTTGACTGATCTTGATGATATGAGTATTACAAGAGTTGATCTAGCATGAGATCGTAGAGGTTAAACCCTAGAAGCTAGCCTATGATTATGATTGTTGTTGTCCTACGGACTAAACCCCCCGGTTTATATAGACACCGGAGGGGGCTAGGGTTACACAAAGTCAGTTCCAGAGAAGGAGATCTACATATCCGAATAGCAAGCTTGCCTTCCACGCAAAGGAGAGTCCCATCCAGACACAGGACGAAGTCTTCAATCTTGTATCTTCATAGTCCAATAGTCCGGCCAAAGTATATAGTCCGGCTGTCCGTATGCCCCCTAATCCAGGACTCCCTCAGTAGCCCCCGAACCAGGCTTCAATGACAATGAGTCCGGCGCGCAGATTGTCTTCGGCATTGCAAGGCGGGTTCTTCTCCAAATTCTCCAAAGTACCTGTTGTAACGAGCAGTGTCCAGCTTCCCATCAATGTTGCACTCCTCGGCTTATGTGCTGCAATAATGGCCATCTCCATGTGTCGAGTGAATGCGAGAAGTCAGGGCATTTTTGCATTTTCCACCCTGACCATGAAAGCAAATCGCCTATTTAAAGACACGGCGATCGTCATATCCAAATCACACCATCCTTCCCCAGCGAGCATCCACCAGAGCGCGCCCAGAAGAAACCATTCCATCATGGCCGCTCATCGCAGCTCATCCTCTCGCTCCCGTAGCACTACGCCAGGTGACTGGGAGAAGTGTTCTGTTCCCCATAGCCGATTGGTAGAGCTACAGACCCAGGGGTTTCTCCCGCCCGCATACATGGTCCCCGTCCGAGCCGGACTTGCCACCTATAATGGCGGGGAGCAAGCGGAGAGTTTTCCCAACCCATCCAAAGGGGAGCGGGTATGCGTTGTCCCTTTTTTGCTGAGGGGACTCGGATTTCCAATCCATCTGTTCCTCCGCAGGCTCCCAGAGTTCTATGGCCTCCAGCTGCATAACTTCACCCCTGCCTCCATTTTACATATCGCCGGCTACGTCGCCTTCTGCGAGCTGTTTCTGGGCTGCAAAGCTCATTTCGAGCCATGGAAGAGGCTATTCTGCCTCGTACCCCGTACTCAGGAGGGGTCAATATATCAAGTGGGCGGAGCCGAAATATGGCGCATCGTCGAGACCGGATACTTGTCTGGTACTCCGAAGAAGACATCCGAAGATTGGCCTTCGGAGTGCTTCTATATGGAGGACGTCCCCCTTTGGGACCCTATTCGGATGGGCCTTCGTGAGTTTACCAATGCCCCGTTGAAGAAACGCCACAGCTGGCGCCCACGGAGCCCCCAGGATGAAAGACAACAGAGAGGTCCTTTTTTTGATGGACGGGATAAAAACGCTGGCCAGATCAGGACTGACAATTATTGAAGTTATGTCAATATGTATAATGCGGGGGGTACAACCACTTCAGTATCAGGGGGAACCCATGTGGCACTTCAATGGAGAAGACGACGCCACCCGCTGCGGCCATAAAGGTCCGGACTCCGCCGCCGCTCTGGCGAAAATATTGTCCGATTTGTTCAAAGGAGAAGAAGAGGAGTTCATCCGGATTAAACCACGGGATGGATTCTCCATGTACAACCCCCCAAGCTGGGTGAGCTGCGACCTTTTATACCAGCCTTTTCCCGCATTCCTTATCACAAATATTTACCTCGCCAATCCATAGCAGGAACTGCGAAGAGCTATGAGGTAGGTTCGCAGCCCGTCTCCACAGCAAGAGGAACCCGACAGGGCCCTCGACCCCGGACTTGAGGAAGATCCGGCCACATTTGTGGAGCTCGTCGACAGGACATTTTATTAGTTAAGTTGTGATGGTGCCTTGGTGGCCATCATAGCTGATTATCCTGGCCTACTCCCTGCCTCGCATGTGAGTAAAACCGGAGTCCCAATTCACAAGAAGGATACCTTCTTTGCACCTTACCCACCGCACCTGTACTGAGTTTCACAGGGAAGGTCATCGGAATACCGCACCGAACCCGCGGCGACTCGTCAACAAGGAGCACCGAAGCTGGGTTGGCTTAAAAGGAAGGCGATCAGGACCGAGACGCCATCGCAGAGGTATGATTAAAAACCTGCTACGCAATTATCGTCCTTAGAATATAACAATGTCCATGGTTCCCCGGCAGAAAAAGCGCTCGCCGGACTGTACCCAGAGAGCATGCGGGTCACGCTTCCACCAGCCGGACTCCGAGGCCGGACACAAGGGCGAAGATTAACACGGGGACAACCCCAGATGGTCCTCCTATAGAGGATGCGGATAGATTATCCGCTACAAACTCCGAAGTGGAGAGCGCCATGAATCACAGGCGCCGACGGGCCACACTACGCGACCCTAATTTCTCCGAAGAGGCGTTCAATGCCTTCAACTCAGGGGACGCGTACATCCGAGCTGCTCAAGATGGCCTTGCCAGAGCTACAGACCAGTATGTAAAGGATATACATGTAAGAAAATTTGATAAGTATGTATATCAGTAGCCCCTGAGACTTGAGACAGTTGGCACAACTGGTTTAAGGATCAATTATGGGCATAGGTTCTTACAGAGAAGAATACCCAGCTGTCTAAAGAGCCAGAAATGTGCAAAGCCTAGCTACGGGCTGCATTCGCCGGAATGGAGGAGTCCAAGAAAGCCTCGGCTGGTAATACTTCTCTTGATCAAAAAGAATTTTATTGACGTATACCAGTGAGTATTCGGCATGCATGCAAATCTAAAGATAGATTCTGCAGACAATCCCAGAGGTAATCCGGAGATTGTATCGGAGGATGACCCTCATGCTCAACGACAGCTAAAGGCTGGCGAGCGCGTGCTTACAAAAGTTATACAGGAGAAGAATGATCTCCAGGACGCGAAGACCCGGCTGGACTTGAATTAAAAGATGCCCGGGGCCAGCTTGCTGACTCCGTGAGGGAGAATAAGCGGCTTCGACGCGGCATTTTTAGTAAGTGCTTGAATGATAGATAGTTCGGCAAAGAAACATGCTAACAGAATTATATCTGTAGGTATGTTGACAGGTCATCCCGGAGAGGAGATGCCCGGATCTGCAGGTGATCTTGTCCAAGAACTCACACAACTGCACGAGCAAATTCAGCAGGTGATGCAAGGTATTGCCCAGGCCTTGTGGCCGTTCGCATCCCTTCCCGAAGGCATGGGAGAGCTTGTAGAGATGCTCAAGGGAGCGCGGCGGCGCTTCCGATTATGGAAGATATCGTCCTGCCGACAAGGTGCAAGGGAAGCCTGGGCCATGGTGAAGATGCGATACACAAAGGCTGACCCGAACCATATGGCCGAGGTCGGACAGGTAGGGCCAGATGGGAAAGAGATCCCTGTCAATCTGTTATATGACTAGGTAGCTTTAGCCGCAAAGTATTTCCAACAGGATTATAGGCTAGACAGCCTGTTGGATGGTATAGAAGAAGAATTCAGCCAGTCTAAGTGACTTTATACTTCAAAGGACATATTTTATCCCTAGCCAGATTGTAAATCATTTGTCTTCGCCGACCTTTTCGCTTCAACCTTTGGACCCGATAGTCCGAAGTGTATCCGAATACCCGCTCAGTTATGTAAAAACTGGGGCACGCGTGGAAACCAGGCGTAGGGGTCATAAGTGCTTGAACAGACAAGTACCCAACTAGCTATATTATATTACATGGATAGTAAGAAACATCTTCCAGGGAGAATAGTTCCATTAAGGGTTCCTTTCCCTGGGTGTGCATGCATTAATGTGCATGTCCGAACTGCAAAAAATGGTGCAGGATATAAACATCTGGGGGCATGTTTTGTAATAAGTAAAAGACATCTTTTGTTCACCGACCGAATATTCCCTTAAGAACGCTAGCTTTCGGCTTCACCCAGTCTGAGGTACATATCCGGCTGACCCGGCAGTAACAATCGCAGAGGTGCTCCCCTTATGCCCTAACCGAATTAACGGGAGCTTAGGGCATAAACACAAGAGCCAGACAACCCAGCTTGGCCAAAACTTAAGTCATATCGATGCATATAATGATGAAAAAATGCACATATGGAGAAATGATGCATATGTGGTGGGCATAAAGCCCAAAAGGTAATTATGTTAAGCTTCTGTATAAGAAGCCCCCAGGTATATTGAGCGCACATAGTGCGGCATAGTGTGCGGTCAAAGCATACTTGAAGCTTTTAAGGATATATATATATATATAAAAGGGAGAGAGATAGAAGATATATATATATAAAAAAAGGAAAACAGAGGTGAGGAGACAAACACAGAGTTCAGCACTAGGCGTAGAATCTTCGGAGTCTGGCCGCGTTCCATGGGTTCGGCTCCAGTCGATTATCTGATGCATCACGCAGACAGTACTGTGGTGAGAACTTTATCAATGATGAAGGGACCCTCCCACTTGGGCTTGAGCTTGTCCTTTTTCTTCTCCCATAGGCGTAGAACGAGTTCGCCAATGTTATATGTTTTGGCCCGTACTTCTCTGCTTTGATACCTCCGAGCCTGGTGCTCCTAAAATGCGGAACGGGCCTTCGCAACGTCCCGCTCCTCCTCCAGGGCATCTAAACTGTCCTGACGATCTAGCTCGGCTTCTCTCTCTTCGTACATGCGCACTCGAGGTGAGTCATGAATGATATCGCAGGGTAGTAATGCCTCTGCGCCGTACACCATAAAGAATGGTGTGTATCTGGTGGTGAGATTGGGCGTGGTCCGCAGCCCCCATAGAACAGAGTCGAGCTCCTCAACCTAGTGCGAATCTGATTCTTTCAAGGATTGCATGAGTCTGGGTTTGATGCCACTCATAATAAGACCATTTGCTCGTTCGACTTGACCGTTTGTTTGGGGTGATAGACAGAAGCATAATGCCAATCTTGCCGCACCATGTTTTCACCTCGTCGGCTGTAAAGTTGGAGCCGTTATCAGTGATGATGCTGTGGGGGGCACTTTAACGGTGTACGACTCCGGATATAAAGTCTATCATTGGTCAGGATTCGGCCGTTTTAACTGGCTTGGCCTCTATCCATTTGGTGAATTTATCTACCATGACCAACAAGTATTTTTTCTTATGGCTTCCTCCTTTAAGGGGTCCAACCATATCGAGCCCCCAGACCGCAAAGGGCCAAGTTATGGGGATTGTTTGAAGAGCGGTAGGTGGCATATGGCTTTGATTTGCGAAAAGCTGGCAACCGACGCAATGTTGGACTAGGTCTTGTGCGTCCGCTCGGGCTATCGGCTAGTAGAAACCTGTACGGAAGGCCTTGCTTACGAGGGCCCGGGCTACGGCGTGGTGGCCGCCGAGTCCAGCATGAATTTCTGCCAAAAGTTGTCGTCCTTCCTCTTCTGAGATGCACCTTTGGAGCACTCCAGTCACGCTTTTCTTATAAAGATCTCCCTCGTGGACCTTGTAGGATTTCGAGCGCCGCACAATGCAACATGCCTCGTTTTGGTCCTTAGGAAGTTCTTGCCTATTTAGGTAGGCTAAGAAGGGTTCTGTCCACGGGGCGATGATAGCAGTAATCACGTGGGCCAACGGTGTTATTTCGGTGGCGGAGCCTCCGATTATGTCAGAGTGTTCAAAATCTAGGGTTGTCTTCGGATCCGGACTGATATTGTCGGTCTCCCCTTCCCATACCACGAATGGCTTGAACATCCTTTCCAGGAAGATGTTAGGTGGGACGGGGCCGCGCTTAGCGCCAATGTGGGCGAGGATATCCGCCGCTTGATTGTTTTCTCGGACCACATGGTGGAATTCGGGCCCCTTGAACAGAGCTGACATTTTAAGGACGGCATTGCGGTAGGCCGCCATTTTTGGGTCCTTGGCGTCAAAGTCTCCATTTATTTGAGATATTGCGAGGTTTGAATCCCCACGCACTTCTAGGCGTTGGATGCCCATGGAGACCGCCATCCAAAGACCATGCAATAGAGCCTCATATTCGGCTGCATTGTTGGAATCTGTGTATAGTATTTGGAGTACGTATTGCACTGTATCTCCTATTGGGGATGTCAGGACAACGCCCGCCCCTAGACTAGCCAACATCTTAGAGCCGTCAAAGTGCATGATCCAATTGGAGTACGCGCCGTACTCTTTAGGGAGTTCGGCTTCTGTCCATTTGGCGACGAAGTTAGCCAGTACTTGTGACTTAATGGCTTGCCGTGGTTCATATGTTATGTCGAATGGGAGGAGCTCGATAGCCCATTTAGCAATCCGACCCATGGCATCACGGTCATTTATTATGTCATTGAGTGGTACTTCGGAGGCCACCGTGATTGAACACTCTTGAAAGTAGTGTCGTAGTTTTCGGGATGCCATGAAGACCGCGTATGCTATCTTTTGATAATGTGGGTACCGTGACTTGTATGGAGTGAGGACAGTGGATACATAGTATACCGACTTTTGAAGCGGGAATTTGTGTCCTTCCGTCTCTCATTCGACGGCGAGCATTGCGCGTACAACCTGATGTGTTGCAGCTATATATAATAGCATGGGTTCACCAATACTTGGTGCGGCCAGGATTGGATTGCTGGACAAGAGGGCCATTATTTATTCCAGTCCGGCCGTAGCCGCATCCGTCCACTCGAAGTGGTCAGTGCATCGAAGAAGGCGATAGAGAGGTAATGACTTTTCTCCTAATCGGGAGATAAAGCGGCTTAAGGCAGCCACACATCCAGTTAATTTCTGGATTTGCTTGAGGTCTGTTGGGGCAGCCAACTGTGACAGAGATCGGATTTTAGCTGGATTTGATTCAATTCCTCTATTGGAGACGATGAAGCCCAGGAGCTTTCTGGCAGGTATGACGAAGACGCATTTTTCCGGATTGAGCTTGATGTCATATGTTCGGAGATTGTTGAACGTAAGCCTCAAGTCGTCTATTAAGGATTCGACGTGTCTAGTTTTGATGACCATGTCATCTACGTATGCCTCCACTGTTTTGCCGATTTGTGTCTCCAAGCATGTCTGAATCATGCGTTGATAGGTTGCACCGGCGTTTTTTAGCCCGAAAGACATGGTGTTAAAAGAGAAGGGGCCGTATGGAATGATGAATGCCATTGCGGCTTGATCGGACTCCGCCATCTTGATTTGATGGTATCCGGCGTATGCATCGAGGAAACAGAGTGACTCATGTCCTGCGGTAGCGTTGATTATTTGATCGATGCGGGGGAGGGGGAAAGGATCCATGGGGCAAGCTTTACTGAGGTCCTTGAAATCGAAGCATAGGCGCCAGGATTTGTCCTTCTTTGGTACCATCACCAGGTTTGCTAGCCAGTTTGGATGTTTTATTTCTCTGATAAATCCGGCCTCGAGTAGCTTGGCTAGCTCTTGTCCCATGGCTTGTCGCTTGGGTTCTGAAAAGCGCCGAAGAGTTTGCTTGACCGGCTTGTATCCTTTTAGTATGTTTAGGCTATGCTCGACCAACCTGTGTGGGATACCTGGCATGTCTGAAGGATGCCAGGCGAAGATGTCCCAATTCTCGCGCAAGAACTCTCGTAGTGCGGCATCTATTGTGGAGTTCAGTTGTGTCCCAATTGATGTTGTTTTCATAGGGTCCGTTGGGTGGACCTAGAATTTGACTATTTCATCTGCTGGTTTGAAAGAGGTGGATTTGGGTCGTTTGTCGAGTATCACATCGTCCCTGTCCACTGTGGAGTGCAGCGCGGTTAGTTCTTCAGCTGCGAGGGCTTCGGATAATTCTTCAAGGGCCAGTGTGGCGGTTTTATTTTCAGCGCGGAGTGCTATATCCGGATCACTAGTTAGAGTGATGATTCCATTGGGCCCGGGCATCTTGAGCTTCATGTACCCATAATGGGGTATAGCTTGAAAGCTCGTGAATGCATCCCGCCCTAAAAGGGCGTGGTATCCGCTACTGAACAGGGCCACTTGGAATATGATTTCTTCGTACCTATAATTCTCCGGCGTGCCGAATGTTGGGGAACGTTGCATAAAATAAAAAAATTCCTACGTTCACCAAGATCAATCTATGAGTTCATCTAGCAACGAGAGAGAGGAGTGCATCTACATACCCTTGTGGATCGCGAGCGAAAGCGTTCAAGAGAACGGGGTTGAGGGAGTCGTACTCGTCGTGATCCAAATCACCGGAGATCCTAGCGCCGAACGGACAACACGTCCGTGTTCAACACACGTACGGTCAGCATGACTTCTCCTCCTTCTTGATCCAGCAAGGAGGAAGGAGAGGTTGATGAAGATCCAGCAGCACGACGGCGTGGTGGTGGATGCAGTAGGATTCCGGCAGGGCTTCGCCAAGCGCTTGCGGGAGGGAGAGGTGTAGCAAGGGGGGGAGGGAGGCGCCAGGTCTCAAGGCGCGGCTGCCCTCCCACCCCCCCCCCTCTTTATATAGGGACCCCAGGGGGGCGTCGGCCCTAGGAGATGGGATCTCCTAGGGAGGGCGGCGGCCAAGGGGGGAAACTTGCCTCCCAAGGCAAGTGGAGGCGCCCCCTCCCCTAGGGTTCCCAACCCTAGGCGCAGAGGGGGGCCCAGAGGGGGTGCACCAGCCCACTAGGGGCTGGTTCCCTCCCACTTCAGCCCATGGGGCCCTCCGGGATAGGTGGCCCCACCCGGTGGACCCCCGGGACCCTTCCGGTGGTCCCGGTACAATACTGGTGAACCCCGAAACTTTCCCGATGGCCGAAACTCGACTGCCCATATATAATTCTTTACCTCTGGACCATTCCGGAACTCCTCGTGATGTCCGGGATCTCATCCGGGACTCCGAACAACTTTCGGTTTGCTGCATACTAATATCTTTACAACCCTAGCATCATCGAACCTTAAGTGTGTAGACCCTACGGGTTCGGGAGACACGCAGACTTGACCGAGACTGCACTCCGGTCAATAACCAACAGTGGGATCTGGATACCCATGTTGGCTCCCACATGCTCCTCGATGATCTCATCGGATGAACCACGATGTCGAGGATTCAAGTAACCACGTATACAATTCCCTTTGTCAATCGGTACGTTACTTGCACGAGATTCGATCGTCGGTATCCCAATACCTCGTTCAATCTCGTTACCGGCAAGTCACTTTACTCGTACCGTAATGCATGATCCAGTGACCAGACACTTGGTCACTTTGAGCTCATTATGATGATGCATTACCGAGTGGGCCCAGAGATACCTCTCCGTCATACGGAGTGACAAATCCCAGTCTCGATCCGTGTCAACCCAACAGACACTTTCGGAGATACCTGTAGTGCACTTTTATAGCCACCCAGTTACGTTGTGACGTTTGGTACACCCAAAGCACTCCTACGGTATCTGGGAGTTACACGATCTCATGGTCTAAGGAAAAGATACTTGACATTGGAAAAGCTCTAGCAAAACGAACTACACGATCTTGTGCTATGGTTAGGATTGGGTCTTGTCCATCACATCATTCTCCTAATGATGTGATCCCGTTATCAATGACATCCAGTGTCCATAGTCAGGAAACCATGACTATCTGTTGATCAACGAGCTAGTCAACTAGAGGCTCACTAGGGACATGTTGTGGTCTATGTATTCACATGTGCATTACAATTTCCGGATAATACAATTATAACATGAATAAAAGACAATTATCATGAACAAGGAAATATAATAATAATCCTTTTATTATTGCCTCTAGGGCATATTTCCAACAGTCTCCCACTTGCACTAGAGTCAATAATCTAGTTACATTGTGATGAATCAAACACCCATAGAGTTCTGGTGTTGATCATGTTTTGCTCGCGGAAGAGGTTTAGTCAACGGATCTGCGACATTCAGATCTGTATGTACTTTGCAAATATCTATGTCTCCATCTTGAACATTTTCACGGATGGAGTTGAAACGACGCTTGATGTGCCTGGTCTTCTTGTGAAACCTGGGCTCCTTAGCAAGGGCAATAGCTCTAGTGTTGTCACAGAAGAGAGTGATTGGCCCCGACGCATTGGGTATGACTCCTAGGTCGGTGATGAAATCCTTCATCCATATTGCTTCATGCGCTGCCTCCGAGGCTGCCATATACTCCGCTTCACATGTAGATCCCGCCACGACGCTCTGTTTGCAACTGCACCAGCTTACTGCTCCACGATTCAACATATACACGTATCTGGTTTGTGACTTAGAGTCATCCAGATCTGTGTCGAAGCTAGCATCGATGTAACCCTTTACGACGAGCTCTTCGTCACCTCCAAAAACGAGAAACATATCCTTAGTCCTCTTCAGGTACTTCAGGATATTCTTGATCGCTGTCCAGTGTTCCTTGTCGGGATTACTTTGGTAATTTCCTACCAAACTTACGGCAAGGCTTACATCAGGTCTGGTACACAACATGGCATACATAATAGACCCTATGGCTGAGGCATAGGGGATGACACTCATCTCTTCTTTATCTTCTGCCGTGGTCGAGCATTGAGCCGAGCTCAATCTCACACCTTGCAATACAGGCAAGAACCCTTTCTTGGAATGATCCATATTGAACTTCTTCAATATCTTATCAAGGTATGTGCTTTGTGAAAGACCTATGAGGCGTCTCGATCTATCCCTATAGATCTTGATGCCTAATATGTAAGCAGCTTCTCCAAGGTCCTTCATTGAAAAACACTTATTCAAGTAGGCCTTAATGCTGTCCAAAAGTTCTATATCATTTCCCATCAAAAGTATGTCATCTACATATAATATGAGAAATGCTACAGAGCTCCCACTCACTTTCTTGTAAACGCAGGCTTCTCCATAAGTCTGCATAAACCCAAACGCTTTGATCATCTCATCAAAGCGAATGTTCCAACTCTGAGATGCTTGCACCAGCCCATAAATGGATCGCTGGAGCTTGCATACCTTGTTAGCATTCTTAGGATCGAGAAAACCCTCAGGCTGCATCATATACAGTTCTTCCTTAAGGTCGCCGTTAAGGAATGCCGTTTTGACGTCCATCTGCCATATCTCATAATCATAGTATGCGGCAATTGCTAACATGATTCGGACGGACTTCAGCTTCACTATGGGAGAGAAAGTCTCATCGTAGTCAACCCCTTGAACTTGCCGATAACCCTTAGCGACAAGTCGAGCTTTATAGATGGTAACATTACCATCCGCGTCCGTCTTCTTATTAAAGATCCATTTGTTTTCTATCGCTCGCCGATCATCGGGCAAGTCTGTCAAAGTCCATACTTTTTTTCATACATGGATTCTATCTCGGATTGCATGGCTTCAAGCCATTTGTTGGAATCTGGGCCCGCCATCGCTTCTTCATAGTTTAAAGGTTCACCATTGTCTAACAACATGATTTCCAGTACAGGGTTGCCATACCACTCTGGTGTGGAACGTGTCCTTGTGGACCTACGAAGTTCAGTAGCAAGTTGATCCAAAGTACCTTGATCATCATCATTAATTTCCTCTCCAGTCAGTGTAGGCACCACAGGAACATTTTCCTGAGCTGCACTACTTTCTGGTTCAAGAGGTAGTACTTCATCGAGTTCTACTTTCCTCCCACTTACTCCTTTCGAGCGAAACTCTTTTTCCAGAAAGGATCCGTTCTTGGCAACAAAGATCTTGCGTTCGGATCTAAGGTAGAAGGTATACCCAATGGTTTCCTTAGGGTATCCTATGAAGACGCATTTTTCCGACTTGGGTTCGAGCTTTTCAGGTTGAAGTTTCTTGACATAAGCATCGCATCCCCAAACTTTTAGAAACGACAGCTTAGGTTTCTTCCCAAACCATAATTCATACGGTGTCGTCTCAATGGATTTAGATGGAGCCCTATTTAAAGTGAATGTAGCTGTCTCTAGAGCGTATCCCCAAAATGATAGCGGTAAATCGGTAAGAGACATCATAGATCGCACCATATCCAATAGAGTGCGATTACGATGTTCGGACACACCATTACGCTGAGGTGTTCCAGGCGGCGTGAGTTGTGAAACGATTCCACATTTCCTTAAGTGCGTACCAAATTCGTGACTTTAATATTCTCCTCCATGATCTGATCGTAAGAACTTTATTTTTCGGTCATGTTGATTCTCTACTTCATTCTGAAATTCCTTGAACTTTTCAAAGGTCTTAGACTTGTGTTTCATCAAGTAGACATACCCATATCTACTTAAGTCATCAGTGAGAGTGAGAACATAACGATATCCTCCGCGAGCCTCAACGCTCATTGGACCACACACATCAGTATGTATGATTTCCAATAAGTTGGTTGCTCGCTCCATTGTTCCAGAGAACGGAGTCTTGGTCATTTTGCCCATGAGGCATGGTTCGCATGTGTCAAATGATTCATAATCGAGAGACTCTAAAAGTCCATCATCATGGAGCTTCTTCATGCGCTTGACACCAATGTGACCAAGGCGGCAGTGCCACAGGTATGTGGGACTATCGTTATCAACTTTACATCTTTTGGTATTCACACTATGAATATGTGTAACATTACGTTCGAGATTCATTAAGAATAAACCATTGACCATCGGGGCATGACCATAAAACATATCTCTCATATAAATAGAACAACCATTATTCTCGAATTTAAATGAGTAGCCATCTCGCATTAAACGAGATCCAGATACAATGTTCATGCTCAAACTTGGCACGAAATAACAATTATTGAGGTTTAAAACTAATCGTGTGGGTAAATGTAGAGGTAGCGTGCCGACGGCGATCACATCGACCTTGGAACCATTCCCGACGCACATCATTACCTCGTCCTTCGCCAGTCTTTGCTTATTCCGCAGCTCCTGCTGTGAGTTACAAATATGAGCAACGGCATCGGTATCAAATACCCAGGAGTTACTACGAGTACTGGTAAGGTACACATCAATTACATGTATATCACATATACCTTTAGTGTTGCCGGCCTTCTTGTCCGCTAAGTATTTGGGGCAGTTCCGCTTCCAGTGACCCTTCCCTTTGCAATAAAAGCAATCAGTCTCAGGCTTGGGTCCATTCCTTGACTTCTTCCCCGCAACTGGCTTACCGGGTGCGGCAACATCTTTGCCGTCCTTCTTGAAGTTCTTCTTACCCTTGCCCTTCTTGAACTTGGTGGTTTTATTGACCATCAACACTTGATGTTCTTTCTTGATTTCTACCTCTGCCGACTTCAACATTGAAAATACTTCAGGAATAGTTTTCACCATCCCCTGCATATTGTAGTTCATCACAAAGCTCTTGTAGCTCGGTGGGAGCGAGTGAAGGATTCTGTCAATGACCGCCTCGTCCAGGAGGTTAATGTCCAGCTAGGACAGGCGGTTGTGCAACCCAGACATTTTGAGTATGTGCTCACTGACAGAACTATTTTCCTCCATCTTACAACTATAGAACTTGTCGGAGACTTCATATCTCTCGACCCGGGCATGAGCTTGGAAAACCATTTTCAGCTCCTCGAACATCTCATATGCTCCGTGTTGCTCAAAACGCTTTTGGAGCCCCGGTTCTAAGCTGTAAAGCATGCCGCACTGAACGAGAGAGTAATCATCAGCACGTGACTGCCAAGCGTTCATAACGTCTTCGTTCTCTGGGATGGGTGCTTCACCTAGCGGTCCTTCTAGGACATATGCTTTCTTGGCAGCTATGAAGATGATCCTCAGGTTCCGGACCCAGTCCGTATAGTTGCTGCCATCATCTTTCAGCTTGGTTTTCTCTAGGTACGCGTTGAAGTTCATGTTGACATGAGCGTTCGCCATTTGATCTACAAGACATATTTTGCAAAGATTTTAGACTAAGTTCATGATAATTAAGTTCATCTAATCAAATTATTTAATGAACTCCCACTTAGATTTGACATCCCTCTAGTCATCTAAGTGTTACATGATCCGAGTCGACTAGGCCGTGTCCGATCATCACGTGAGACGGACTAGTCATCATCGGTGAACATCTCCATGTTGATCGTATCTTCCATACGGCTCATTTTCGACCTTTCGGTCTCTGTGTTCCGAGGCCATGTCTGTACATGCTAGGCTCGTCAAGTTAACCTAAGTGTTTTTGCATGTGTAAAACTGTCTTACAACCGTTGTATGTGAATGTAGGAATCTATCACACCCGATCATCATGTGGTGCTTCGAAACGACGAACTTTAGCAACGGCGCACGGTTAGGGGGAACACTTTCTTGAAATTATTATAAGGGATTATCTTATTTACTACTGTCGTTCTAAGTAAACAAGATGCATAAACATAATAAACATCACATGCAATTATATAGTAGTGACATGATATGGCCAATATCATATAGCTCGTTTGATCTCCATCTTCGGGGCTCCATGATCATCTTCGTCACCGGCATGACACCATGATCTCCATCATCATGATCTCCATCATCGTTTCTCCATTAAGTTGCTCGCCAACTATTACTTCTACTACTATGGCTAACAGTTTAGCAATAAAGTAAAGTAATTACATGGCGTTAAATCATTGACACACAGGTCATACAATAATTAAGACAACTCCTATGGCTCCTGCCGGTTGTCATACTCATCGACATGCAAATCGTGATTCCTATTACAAGAACATGATCTCATACATCACAATATATCATTCATCATTCATCACAACTTTTGGCCATATCACATCACAAAGCAATTGCTGCAAAAACAAGTTAGACGTCCTCTAATTGTTGTTGCATCTTTTACGTGGCTGCAATAGGGTTCTAGCAAGAACGTTTTATTACCTACGAATAACCACAACGTGATTTGTCAACTTCTATTTACCCTTCATAAGGACCCTTTCCATCGAATCCGCTCCAACTGAAGTGGGAGAGACAGACACCCGCTAGCCACCTTATGCAACTAGTGCATGTCAGTTGGTAGAACCTGTCTGACGTAAGCGTACGTGTAAGGTCGGTCCGGGCCGCTTCATCCCACAATACCACTGAAGCAAAATAAGACTAGTACTGGCAAGAAAGTTGACAACATCTACGCCCACAACAGATTTGTGTTCTACTCGTGCAATAGAGAACTATGCATATACCTAGCTCATGATGCCACTATTGGGGAACGTTGCATAAAATAAAAAAATTCCAACGTTCACCAAGATCAATCTATGATTTCATCTAGCAACGAGAGAGAGGAGTGCATCTACATACCCTTGTAGATCGCGAGCGGAAGCGTTCAAGAGAACAGGGTTGAGGGAGTCGTATTCGTCGTGATCCAAATCACCGGAGATCCTAGCGCCGAACGGACGGCACCTCCGTGTTCAACACAGGTACGGTCAATGTGACGTCCCCTCCTTCTTGATCCATCAAGGGGGAAGGAGAGGTTGATGAAGATCCAGTAGCACGACGGCGTGGTGCTGGATGCAGCAGGATTCCGGCAGGGCTTCGCTAAGCGCTTGCGGGAGGGAGAGGTGTAGCAAGGGGGGGAGGGAGGCGCCAGGTGTCAGGGTGCGGCTGCCCTCCCACTCCCCCTCTTTATATAGGGACCCCAGGGGGGGCGCCGGCCCTAGGAGATGGGATCTCCTAGGGGGGGCGGCGGCCAAGGGGGAAACTTGCCCCCCAAGGCAAGTGGAGGCGCCCCCTCCCCTAGGGTTCCCAACCCTAGGCGCAGAGGGGGGCGCACCAGCCCACTAGGGGCTGGTTCCCTCCCACTTCAGCCCACGGGGCCCTCCGGGATAGGTGGACCCACCCGGTGGACCCCCGGGACCCTTCCGGTGGTCCCGGTACAATACCGGTGAACCCCGAAACTTTCCTGATGACCGAAACTCGACTTCCCATATATAATTCTTTACCTCCGGACCATTCGGGAACTCCTCGTGACGTCCGGGATATCATCCGGAACTCCGAACAACTTTTGGTTTGCTGCATACTAATATCTTTACAACCCTAGCGTCACCGAACCTTAAGTGTGTAGACCCTACGGGTTCGGGAGACACGCAGACATGACCGAGACTGCTCTCCGGTCAATAACCAACAGCGGGATATGGATACCCATGTTGGCTCCCACATGCTCCTCGATGATCTCATCGGATGAACCATGATGTCGAGGATTCAAGTAACCCCGTATACAATTCCCTTTGTCAATCGATACTTTACTTGCCCGAGATTCGATCGTCGGTATCCCAATACCTCGTTCAATCTCGTTACCGGCAAGTCACTTTACTCATACCGTAATGCATGATCCAGTGACTAGACACTTGGTCACTTGGAGCTCATTATGATGATGCATTACCGAGTGGGCCCAGATATACCTCTCCGTCATACGGAGTGACAAATCCCAGTCTCGATCCGTGTCAACCCAACAGACACTTTCGGAGATACCTGTAGTGCACTTTTATAGCCACCCAGTTACGTTGTGACGTTTGGTACACCCAAAGCACTCCTACGGTATCCGGGAGTTACACGATCTCATGTCTAAAGAAAAGATACTTGACATTGGAAAAGCTCTAGAAAAACGAACTACGCGATCTTGTGCTATGCTTAGGATTGGGTCTTGTCCATCACATCATTCTCCTAATTATGTGATCCCGTTATCAATGACATCCAATGTCCATAGTCAGGAAACCATGAATATCGGTTGATCAACGAGCTAGTCAACTAGAGTCTCACTAGGGACATGTTGTGGTCTATGTATTCACACGTGCATTACGATTTCCGGATAATACAATTATAGCATGAATAAAAGACAATTATCACGAACAAGAAAATATAATAATAATCCTTTTATTATTGCCTGTAGGGCATATTTCCAACACCGAATACCACATCCAGTGTGATTTTTCCCGCACACCATGCCTCCCGGCTAGGGATGATTCCCCTGAAGGTCATGCTTCTTTGCTCGATGTGGCTCTTGTCTATGTCCATCTTGTTAAGAGTCTCCTCATAAATGAGGTTTAGTCCGCTGCCGGCGTCCATGAGCACTTTAGTAAGCCGGAAATCGTCCACAATTGGACTAAGGACTAACGCGGCTGGTGCCCAAACTGTTCGGAATTGAGGTTCATCACTGGCATTAAAGGTTATAGCCTCTCGTTCCATGGATTTATTGCTGCAACGTGGCAGACTTCGGCGAGGTTGCGGAGTGCTTGCTTATGCCTATTGTTGGAGGGGAAAGTCTCGAAGACTGTCAGTACTATATTGTTGTTTTCCGTGGGATGATGCTCTGTGGTATTATTGATGAGGAGATCCTCGCCGCTCTTGGCCACCTGCCGGAGTACCAACATGCTCTAAGGTTGTGTGTTGGTATGGTGTCC
>NC_041385.1:736878898-736879635 GCF_002162155.2 Triticum dicoccoides
GCGTGGAGGTTGTTCTTGATGACCTGAGAAGTCATCGTCGGCGTGGAGGCCGAACGGGCGGTCATGGCGAAGACGCCCAGCCGGAGAGTCTGGCCTGCAGCCAGGGTTCCTCCAAAGGTGATGTTGTCCTTGACAACAAGGCGAGCCATCAAGCCTTATCGGGACGACACAGTGGGACTCTCAATGAAAGCACCAACGTCGGTGTCAAAACCGGCGGATCTCGAGTAGGGGGTCCCGAACTGTGCGTCTATGGCTAATGGTAACAGGATCTGGGGACACGATGTTTACCCAGGTTCAGGACCTCTCGATGGAGGTAATACCCTACTTCCTGCTTGATTGATCTTGATGATATGAGTATTACAAGAGTTGATCTACCATGAGATCGTAGAGGCTAAACCCTAGAAGGTAGCCTATGACTATGATTGTTGTTGTCCAACGGACTAAACCCTCCGGTTTATATAGACACCGAAGGGGGCTAGGGTTACTCAAAGTTGGTTACAGAGAAGGAGATCTACATATCCGAATCGCCAAGCTTGCCTTCCACGCAAAGGAGAGTCCCATCCGGACACGTGACGAAGTCTTCAATCTTGTATCTTCATAGTCCAACAGTCCGGCCAAAGTATATAGTCCGGCTGTCCCGATACCCCCTAATCCAGGACTCCCTCACCCAACTCACTGTTCGAGGCCATGTTCGGACATGTCTGCAAACATTTGGTATTGTCTGTTTGGTACTCATC
>NC_041385.1:736879777-736880514 GCF_002162155.2 Triticum dicoccoides
TTTTGAGTTGACATTACACCTCTTGATTGGAGCATCGAAATTCAATAACGCTCTTCACAATCAAGTGAAAGAGTGGTTTGATGTACCCATACATCTACAAACTGGTACTTGCCTCCACTGATGTGCCAAATCTTAGAATCAAACAAAGTGTACAAGCAGTTGTACTTGATCACAAATCTTGGACACAAGCTCGATATTATGGATGCAGACATTTGCGTCCATGTCAGGAGAGATGCCCTCAATCTCCTATTTTGTCACCTTCATATGGAAACGCGATAACTCAGGGGTGTAAATAGGGTTGTGGTTTTCCATCTCATTGGAAAACCAAAACCTGCCCGAAAATTTTGGGGCCCAAAACTTTCGGAGTTCACAGTGTCGGAAAACATAGTTAAATTCAAAAACAATCGTCATACAAACCAAATCCTAGGAATAGTATGAAGATACATATGAGCTTAGATTAGATTGTTACCAACTAGAGTAGAGCGGAAGGTGAGTTATTGTAGATCATTTGGTGCATATTCCCGTAGCTAGGATCAATCCTCCCAACCATGAGAATTTCCCTCAAACAAAAGATTGAACACATGACCACTTTGCTGATATCCACGCATACAAAAGCAACGATTTAATGGGGCTTTGTCATCCAAAGCCAAGGGGTGTTGGAGCAGAAGAATGGAGGAGCAACAGCCTCATATCATGGAGGTATTTTGCGTGTGGGCGAGAGAAAAGGAGGGCGTAGC
>NC_041385.1:736881671-736883734 GCF_002162155.2 Triticum dicoccoides
TTGCTAATGATTCTTTCCACTACACTTGGGCAACACCATAGACCACCACAAGATTCCATCTCACATATGTGCACTTTTTATGCATAAGAACCATAAAAAATGATCTCGATTCTCATGCTCCACAAAATCAAAAATATAATCACTAATGCCAACCAAAATATCTTTACATCTCCCTCGAGAGGCACCCCATTTCCATGTGAAAATGCCCCCACCCACGCACACACTCATTCATATCTACCAAACACTTTTAATCAAAATCCTTCTTCATGGTTTCTAACTGAATTCTCGAATCCTATAAAATACGGGTATGATTGGATAATATTCTATCTAGAGCATCTACCACAGAAAGGGGATAAATGTCCTCCAGGTCGGGTCTAATCAGGAAAACTGCCTAATTTTTCATATGTAGGGTTTTCATGACCATTAGACCAAGTAAATTTTTTCTATTAATAGACATCTACCGCATCCCCACTTGCTCAACGACGGCATAGGACCAAAAACTCAACCTATTATATCCACCCTCTTTATTTTTCTCAATTAGTTTTCCAATAATAATAACCGCCCTATCCCTCCCCCTACCCCGCCCTCACAAGCAACGGATACACCTCCATCCAGGTTTATTAGGCTAGATGCCAACGTAGAGATGCCGTTTATCCCAAGATCATCTGAGGACACCGTTGCCTATACATCCAATGTTATATCAATCCTGTCAGTTCACATTGTCTTTCAAGCTATTAATTACGGTATGGTGGGCATCCACACGAGTAAAACCGAAAGGTAGGCACTATATGGAAACTGCAAGGTAAAACATGTGTTCACCGTTGATTTCGAGTGGTCGTTAGGTATCCGTGCACACGGAGTCATGGGTGTGGGAAGCATTAGTTAGCGCGATAGTTTTTGAGGGTAAATAAAGGGCATTAAGTTATGTCCCTTTTGAAACGCTTAGTAATACCTAAAGCATGTATGTTCCTTGGTCCCGTTGTTCTGGCTGGACGACCCGGTAAACCCGGGTAGAGCGACTATGTTGACATACATTAGATAGCTCTACTAAAAAAGATTTTTTGTCTCTCTACACTTGGGCAGCACCATAGACCACTGTAGGATTTCGTCTCACATATATGCGCTTTTCATGCACAAGAACCATCACAAAATGATCTTCATTCTCAGGCTCCACCAAATCCAAAATAGAATGTCCAATGCCATTCACAACCATCAGACCAAGTTAAGTGTATGTTATTAATAGACATCTTCCTCATCCCCACTTACTCAATGATGGTGTTGGACAAAAAACCTCCATTTGTTATATCCACCCTCTTTGTTTTTCTCTATCTGTGTCCAATAGTACTAATTAACCGACCTCTCCCTCCCTTTCCCCACAAGCAAGGGATGCACCTCAATATAGGTTTATTAACATGAAAAACTACATGGCAATGTCCTTTATCCCAAGTTCGTTCGAGGATATCATTGCCAATACATTCGATGTTGACCCAATCCTGTTAGTTAAGTTTGTCTCCCGAAGCTATTAATTAGGGCATGGTGAGCATCCACACAAATAAAAAAGAAAGTTGTGCATGATATGGAAACTCCAGCTAACATCGTGTTCACCCTCCCTTCTGATTGGTTGTGAGGTGTCCGTGCACACTCAAGCCGTGGGCCTCGGAGGCATTAGCCGGCGCAACAGTTTCCTTGGGGGGAGGGTAAATTAAGCGCATTAAATTATTTTCCTTCTGAAATGCTCACTAATAACTAAAGCAAATGGGTTCCTTCGTCCCATTATTTTGGCCAGACGACCCAATAAACCTGGGTGGAGGGAGTATGTTGACATACATCACATAGCTCTGCGAAAAAAAGTTTTTTTCCTACACTTGGGCAGCACCATAGACCACTTCAGGATTCCGTCTCACATATGTGCACTTTACATGCACAAGAACCATCATAAAATGAAGTCCATTCTCATGCTCCACCAAATCAAAAATAGAATCTCTAATGCCAACCAAAATACCTTCATATCTCTCTGAGAGGCACATTATTACCTTGTGAAACTGCTCCCCTTCCCCCCCCCC
>NC_041385.1:736883852-736884380 GCF_002162155.2 Triticum dicoccoides
GGGCTAATCACTATTTTGTATTTTTTTCATGTGTAGGGTTTTCATGACCATTAGACCAAGTAAATTGTCTGCTATTAATAGACATCTACCTCATCCACACTTGCTCAATGAAGGTATTGGAGAAAAACTCCATTTATTATATCCATCCTATTTATTTTTCTCAATTTGTGTTCCAATAGTATTAACCGCCCTCCCCCCTTCCCACAAGCAAGGGATACACCTCCCTCTGAGTTTAATAGGTCGGACGACTACGTAGCAATGTACTTTATCCCAAGGTAGTCCGAGGAAACCTTCACCTATATATCCAGTGTTGTCTTAATCCTCTCAGTTCACTTTGTCTCTTGAAGCTATTAATTAGGGCATTGTGAGCATGCACACAAATAAAAACGCAAGCTATGCACAATATGGAAACTTCAAGCTAATGTTGTGTTCACTCGCCCTTCTGGTTGGTTGTGAGGTGTTCGTGCACTCATGCATCGTAGGGCTAGGAGGCATTCGCTAGCATGATAGTTTTGGGGGGTAAATCAT
>NC_041385.1:736884777-736890902 GCF_002162155.2 Triticum dicoccoides
GGGCGAAGGGAGTATGTTGACATACATTAGAAAGCTCTACTGAAAGGATTCTTTCGTCTACACTTGGGCCACACCATAGACCACTACAAGATTCCATCTCACATGTGTGCACTTTTTATGCACAAGAACCATCACAAAACGATCTCCATTCTCATGCTCCACCAAATCAAAAATATAATCTCTAATGCCAACCAAAACACCTTGATATCTTCCTTCAAAGGCACCCCATTTCCATGTGAAACTGCTGCCCTCCCCCCACACACAAATATTCATATCGACCAAACCTTTTTGTGCAAAATCCTTCTTCATGGTTTTTTGTAAGCCCAAGAAATATATATGATTATCTTGATCAATTCTCTAACGTGCCTCTTTTTTTGTCCTTCCCTACACCACTAACATTCCAAGTAATTCCTTTCATTTAGGAAAATTTGAATTCCTACCTACCAGCTTCACCTTAAATCTCTTACTTTCTACCAATTGAAAACTCACCATATCAGGTACAACATTTATTGATGGGTTTTTGATCCAAAGCGGCCAACAACTCATCTAAAGTCTCATTTCTTATATGCATTGGATGTGGTGGAGGTATTATATCTCCATACCCACCCATGTTATTTTGTGAATGCAAATATCTCTTGGCTTCTTTGAGTTCCTTGAGAAATCTTAGATGTGATCAACCATATCTATAGCGTGCCCCAGTTTAATCCTAATGAAAAAGAAATATAATGCAAAGAGGTATTGGGAGAATTAACAAATGAATCATCACCTAGAGATCCTTGAGTGTTGTCATTGGCTACAAATCCATCCATAACTATCTCCTCAATACTCTTGGACTCCTTGGGAACATGTATGATGCACATATGGTTCAAAACATCAGTCTTTCCCCCGTTCCCCAAAATTTCATCACGACTCTCATTCTCCAAAGTATCGAGAAACCTATCTTCTTCCACCAGAGCATCTTGCTTATTCTTATCAATCAACCACCCTCCTCCTCTTAATAGCCATTCTTTCATTATCATCAGCCATAACTCCTCTATCACTATTTGAAACAAACAAATGGTTATCTTAAGAATCATTTGCAATTCCTATGGAAGTAGCTATAATATCAAAATTTTGAAGTTTATAAGCGCGATGTAAAACCACCGTCGGGCTGACGGTGCTTCCGATCATGGATTTGCTTGAATCGTCGGATGTGGATGCTGGAAACATATTTGATATATGCTGGAACTAGCGATTGGAGGTGCTGCATCCAATGGTTGTTTTTGCCGGAACGTGAGCTACAACCAGAGAAGCGGTCATCGTCTTTGTATAACAGTATCCGGCAGAAGCTACATCCACGTTCATGCAGAGCTGGAAACTTTTCACGTGGGAGCTACAACCATCGACGACATAGGTTTACAAATATTAGAACTGTACATTGAAAAAGCTTCATCCACGTTCGTGAAAGCTGCAACTGGTGACACCATCATTGACGACCTACCACAGTGCATTTTTAGAAGCTTCATACATGGTCGTAAGAGTTGTAACTATCGGCGACATAGTTTGATGTTTTGCTACAACCGTACACCGCAAAAGGTCCATCCAGGTTTGTGAGAGCTGCAAACGGACGACATCATCAACAACATATGCTACAACAGCGCACTTCAGAAACTTCATCCATTCTCGCATGAGTTGCGACTACTTCGGTGATGTTACAACCATGGGTGCCGGTACTAGATGGGATCGTTGCTGACAAAGTTGCGAGAACAAGCATCCAGGGGAATTGCAAGGGACATCGTCTATTTTTTTTGTTCCAGCCGAGCATTGAGCACCCTGTTGGGGGACAGCAGCGAGCGGGTCCGCAACCCAGGGCGGCGGTGTGAATGTTAGATCTACGACCAGGGGAACATCGATCTGTTAGCGGGAGGGGCGCAGCCTTGCCCGATGCAAGAAGACAATGCTTTTTTTGTTCATATAGTGAAGCTATGATGGACGAGGGGAAGGAAGAAGACAATGCAGGATCCAATTGGGCGTCTGTGGAAGCATGTATCTAGCGGTTGGGGGCCGACCAGCCGAAACTTTCGACCGGCGTGCCGGCGCCTAGTACCGCCCATAGCCAAACTTGTATGCTTTGATCTGTCGCCTCCTTGCTCTTATAATGTTGATTGTATCATAATAGGATTAGGATTGGACCATAACATGAGGAATTGTACATTGCATTGCAAGTGTCAAAGCTTTCAAGGCCTAATACATTTGTGAAGTTCTCTCTATTCCATTCAAACACGCCTTGTAGTTTTCATTTATCTTATTATCATTACCAACAACATTAAGAAGCCATTGGGATCGTTGCCATACACCCTTGAGTCATTTCCCTTATGTGGTTCAAAGATGGGCGTGATAACTCTTGCTCAAGAAATTTAAGAGAAACAATATAAGATAGGACTGCAAGCAATATAATTAAATAGTGAAACACATTTAGTTACATGAAAACGATGTGATGCTCCAAAAATGAATGGTTCAAGTGTAAATGACACACATTCAAGTTCTGAAACATTCATATCTTAATTTTTGAGGAAACTAGAGCATATTCATAGGGTATATAATCTACCAAAATAGCTCACAAGAAAACTATGCAAGGATCCACAAATTGCATGGTCCTGACTGAGGTAAAATATGTCTTGAGTTATCAAATATTCTTAAATTTTGGAGAAAACTAGAGTTTTGGTTGAAAAACGCAAACTTACATCAGCTGAAGCTATTGTCATGTCATACTTAGCTAACACGATCAATTTTTATTTGATCACGAGTGTTCATTTTTTTATAGCAAGCTCTCAATTTCTAGAATATAACAATTTACTTCATGCCACCTAACAACATGGGTACTTCGACCTGTCACCTCCTCGATCATATTATGTCGATCATCATAACAAAGTCAGGATTGGAGCACAACATGACGGTGTATGCATTTTACTGAAAGTACAAGAGCTTATAAGGAACACACATTGCCCGGCTTGGATTACCTTGCAAAGTTCTCTCCTTTACCATTCAAGCACAATGCCCTTTTCCATGGGGTATCATATGAATGTGAACACCAAACACTAAGAAGGCATAGGGATCACTACCGTGCACACTTGTAACATTTTTTCATGGGTGGTATGAGGTTCAAGGAGAAGGTGACAAATCTTTGTTTCTATGTTGTTTAATAGTAAGTGAAATGATCTAAGATAAGATTGTAAACAATATAATTAGCTAAATAGTGTAAATCACACTTATTTACATGGAATGATACAATGATCAAAAAATGTATGGTCCTAGTGTAAGATACACACATTCGAGTTCTCAAATATCTACACTATAATTTTGATGAAATCAGAGCTCAAATATCAATGGCTTGTTCCATATGTGAGGAGGAGTATTGAACTATACTTCTCACCTTTCATCATCGGTTCAGACTTTTGGATGAACTAGTTGGTGCATGAACTCAATACCCTACTCCATCATCTTTGGTCGCAACAAGGTTTCTGACAACGCATTTTTCCATGCACAATTCAATGTCACCGAGACACAACTTCATTAAAGAACTACATGTCTTGCTTAGTCAAACATTCAAATAACGTGCATGAACTAGTGTCTCGAGATGGAACCACGTTACGGCATCCATGGTTGCCGCAAGACTTGGCGACTTTGGTTTCCACTCGTGAAATTATGGCACAACTCGTCAGACCACATGTCTCTAGATTGCTCCCCCTCCAAGCTCTCGATGACAAGGAACCTAATTTTGGTGCCATTCCAAATAAGGCCATGTCGGCTATATCGATCCTTACAGATTGATAGTCATTCCAATATTTGGTACATGCTCATCACATTTAGCAGATGAACATGTATAAGGACGAAGACCGTATGAAGTTGTACATGAATAAGAGTCAACAATGTGGGATTTTTGATCAGTTCAACCACTATCCTGGAGTGATGCATGGTGAATAAAGGTATCAAGGCGGCGATGTAAGTCAATACATAGTGGTTGACCTCATGTTGTGATATAGGAAGATTACAACGTCCTCAAGAATCACTTTTTGACGACTGCAATTTGGGGAGAGGCTTGGCAAAACCAACGAAAATGAGGTCACCCATTGTAAAAATAAAGAAAATGGGGAAGTTTTGTGGGATATGAGTTGGATTGGTGGTAAGGGGTATGTTCATATGAGTAGGCCCACCTATCACTGCATGGTGACCAAAGGCAACAAGGCGGTGATGTTTTTCATGGTCCAATGGTCACCTCTACCTACTAATGTTGTGACGTGAGAATGTTAGGCCGTCCTCTAGCGTCACTTTCTAGAACCTTCAATTTTCATTGTGTGTGGAGGGGGGAGGTCGTCTAAAGGGGAGATTAATGTCACGCCTCCCTACCACAGATGATGCCAAGGAGGTCGGCGGATTCAAAATTAAATAAAAAGGGTAAGTTGTGTTGGGTATGAGCTCGCTCTATGGCGCACATGTCTGGGGTGGGTGGGCCCGCTTGCTGATGCATTTATGTGCTTGATTTGAAATGGAAGTTATTATGAATGATAATGTTTCTAAACATCTCGCCTCATTGTTCTCATCCCTTATGCATCTCTTCTTGTCCTAAATTCTCCTATTCCCCAGCCAAGTTAAATCAACATAGATTCCATCTCGTCATACACCAGAAACTACACGTGCCCAACCTTACTCTTCTAACAACCTTCGCAACATTATCCATCCCCAAATTTTGATTGTGGCTAGCTGCGAAGGTGAGCGAGGGGCAGAGCACGAATGAATCGGTTTGGAAACAATGGCATTGGCACTGCTGACATGCCATCGCCGCAACATCAGCATATGGAGGATGTGATGGGCCTCAACGATCCCATGCTAGCTGTGTTGCGCAACAATAACAATGAGATGATGTACGTGCCTTACTAATTCGATCTCCATAGAAATTTATGTACGACGTTGTAGTGCTCTGATCACTGAATCATCATTCGGGGGTTTCAAAGAGTATATCCTCTATATATCAATGGAATCAATTCCCACAAACTACCAAAGTTGGTAGCTTTCCATAGTTTTGCAAGGTCTTCTGTGACATACTTCCAAAAACTCTTAGGGTGGGGGAACTTGAACGCCTTCTATTTTATATTATTTCATTGTCCCTAAATTTTCAGATTAGAGTATGCGAAAAGGATGGTTGCCAGATTAAAGTATGCATGAAGAAGGGAATGTCGGCTAACTGGTGGCGATGGTTGTCACGCCTTACTAGCCAACTAGGGAGTCTTCCTTGAAAAACACCCAAACACGTTGTCGATCTGTTTACTCGTCAAACTGTGAGGAAGTCAAGATTAATTCTCTACATTAACTAATGTGGGTACTAAAGGGCCAATGAGTATACAAGAGAATAGTCGAGCAATTTGGGAATTGTGAGTAAATTATAAGATTAGGAACTCTTGGTGTCCATGTTATTAAGTACTAACTAGAATGATTTGAACCTGATTACAAGCAATAATAATTACCTACACAATATAAACACAATTAGTTATAGGAAAATGATTTGTTGATCCAAAAATTGTATGGTTCAAGTGTGAATGACATGCACTCGATTTTTTTTCTTGGGTGGTGGTTCAAGGTAGGGGTGATAAATCTTTGTTTCCATGATGTTTACTAGTAAGTGAAATGATTTAAGATAATATAGCAAACGTTGTAATTGGCTAAATAGTGTAACACACACTTAATGAAAGGGAAATGGTACGATAATCCAAAAAGTGTATGGTCTGAGTGTAAATGACACACATTCAACTTCTCAAACGTCTATAATATAATTTTGATGAAATTAGAGCTCAAATATCTAAGGCCACGAGGAGGCTTGATGTGAGGATGGCTGTTGAAATGTATTTCCCACTTTTCTTCATCAGTTCAGACTTTTGGATGAACTAGATGGTGCATGAACTCAGTACCCTACTCCATTATCTTTGGTTGCGATAAGTTTTTCGAAAACGCATTTTGGACTGCACAATTACACATTACGAACATGCAATTTTAATAAAGCAATACACGTCATACTTAGACAAACTTCCACCCTCATTATTTTCTCAATTTTTTTCCAATAGTATTAACCGCACTCCCCCTCCCCCACCCCC
>NC_041385.1:736892255-736892876 GCF_002162155.2 Triticum dicoccoides
GATGTCCATTCTCATGCTCGACCAAATCAAAAATATAAATCTCTAATGCCAACAAAAATATCTTCATATCTCCTTGGAGCGGCACCCCATTTCATGTGAAAATGCACCCCCCCCCCCCCACACACACACACCCACACACACATTCATATGTACCAAATTGTTTTTATAAAAATCCTTCATCATGTTTCACTAGTAGAAAAACGACCTTACGTTCGCATCATTAGTCTCGGTTCGATTATGGCCCGGGACTAATGTGACCATTAGTCCCGGTTCCAATGGCTAGGGCGCGGGCATCTCTTTAATTATAGTTTCAATACCATTATCATTCTTGATTAATTATTATATGATTGAATTCTATTCTCATGAAGTACATGAGGCAGGCATCGGGGACTAATTTATGTGCATACTACGTTTGCGAGAACATTCGCTTTATTAAAGAAAGGAGGAAAGGTGCACCAGATGTTTTGGTACGTAAACACAATTCACAATTCTTTTTATCATGATCTAATATATATACACACAACTAATATATTCATATTGATCTCCTTCTTTAAAGATGACGGAGATGCAGGAGAAGCTCCTACCAACGGATTGCATACGAGCACTTCAAGAGGAAATGGC
>NC_041385.1:736893537-736895976 GCF_002162155.2 Triticum dicoccoides
TATATATATATATATATATATATATATATATATATATATATGATTGGTTCTACGAGAAATTCTATTTATAAATGCATAACGTGTACAGTATGTAGTAGCATAAAATATACTTGAAATGAAAAAGAATTAAATGGAAAACACAAAATTAAAAGGAAAAATAAACCATAAACCCCTAAACCCCTAAACCTTTTAGTCCTGGTTGGTGTCACCAACCGGGACTAAAGGACCCCCATCCCCCGGCGCGGGCTCGTGCCACGTGTTGGGCCTTTGGTCCTGGGTCGTGGCGAACCGGGACTAAACAGGGGGCCTTTAGTCCCGACCCTTTAGTCCCGGTTGGTGAACCAGGACTAAAGGCCCTTACGAACCGTGACTAATGGCCAATTCTGCATTAGTAGTTTCTAATTGGATTCCATAATCCTATCAAAGATGAGTATGACTAGATAAGATTCTATCTAGAGCATCTAGCATGGACAGGGGATAAATGTCCTCCTAGTCGGGTCTAATCACGAAAACTATCTAATTTCTCATATCTAGGGTTTTCATGACCATTAGACCAAGTAAATTGTTCGCTATTAATAGACACTCCCTCTTCCCCACAAGCTCAATGACGGCATTGGATAACAAACTCAACTTATTATGTCCACCCTCTTTATTTTTCTCAATTTTTTACCAATAGTAATGACCACCCTATCCCTCCCCCTCCCACGCCCCAACAAAGCAAGGGATACACCTCCATCTAGGTTTATTTGGTTGGATGTCAATGTAGCGATGTCCTTTATTCCAAGATCGGCCGAGGAAACCATTTCCTATACATCCAATGTTCTCTCAATCATATCAGTTCACTTTCTCTCTCAAAGTTATTAATTAGGGCATGGTGATCATGCACACAAATGAAAACAAAAGGTAGGCATGATATGGAAACTTCTAGGTAAAACATATGTTCTCCATCCGTTTCAATTGGTTGTGAGGTGTCCGTGCACACATGAGTCATGGGAGTGGGAGCATTAGCTAACGCGATAGTTTCAGGGGTATATCAAGGGCATTAAATTACATTCCTTCTGAACGCTCACTAATAACTAAAACACGTAGGTTCCTTGGTCCTACCATTCTGGTTGGACGACCTAGTATACCCGGGCAGAGTGATTATCATGACATACATTAGATAGCTCTGCTAAAAAAGATTTTTTTTCTCTAAAGTTGGTGCAGCACCATAGACCACTACAGGATTTCGTCTCACGTATGTGCACTTTTCATGCACAAGAGCCATCAAAAAATCATCTCCATTCTCATGCTCCACCAAATCAAAAATAGAATCTCTGATGCCCATCGAAATGTCATCATATCTCCCTTGAGAGGCACCCTATTTCTGTCTGAAACTGTTCTCCCCCCCCCCCACACACACACATTCATATCTACCAAACCTTTTCGATTGAAATTATTCTTCATGGTTTCAAATTGGATTCTAGAATCCTACAATAGATGAGTATGATTGGATAAGATTCTATCTAGAGCATCTACCATGGATGAGGATAAATGTCTTTCCAGTCAGTGATTTTTCATATGTACGGTTTTCATAACCATTAGACCAAGTAAATTGTTTGTTATAAATAGACATCTCCCTCATCCTCACTTGCTCAATGACGACATTGGACAAAAAAACTCCATTTATTATCCACCCTCTTTGTTTTTATCAATTTGTGTTGCGGAAGCATTAATTAATATGCCTCCCCCTCCCTTGCCCCCACAAGCAAGGGATACACCTCAATATGGGTTTATTTGGTTGGGTGACTATGTAGCGATGTCCTTTATCCCAAGTTTGTCCAAGGAAACCGATGCCAATACATTCGGTATTGTCTCAATCCTCTTAGTTAACTTTGTCTCTCGAAGCTATTAATTAGGGTAGGGTGACCATGCACACAAACAAAAGCAAAAGCTACGCACGATATGGAAACTGTCAGCTAACACTATGTTCACCCACCCTTCTGATTGGTTGTGAGGTGTTCGTAAACACAAGAGCCATGGGCCTAGGAGGCATTAGCTGGCGCGATAGTTTCCGTGGGTGAGGGTAAATCAAGGGCATTAAATTATAAGCCTTCTAAAATGCTTGCTAATAACTAAAGCATGTGGGTTCCTTGGTCCTGTCGTTCTAGCTAGATGACCCAATAAACCCAGGCGGAGGGAGTATGTTGACATACATCAGATAGCTCTATTGAAAAAGAGCTTTTTCTAATCTTGGGCAACACCATAAAACACTACAGGATTCCGTCTCACATATGTGCACTTTACCTCCACAAGAACCATCATAAAATGATGTCCATTCTCATGCTCCACCAAATCAGAAATAGAATCTCTAATGCCAACTGAAATACCTTCATATCACCCTAACAGGCACCCGATTTCCTTATGAAAATGCTCCCCTCCCCTCCACACACACACACA
>NC_041385.1:736895986-736897730 GCF_002162155.2 Triticum dicoccoides
TATTAAAGAAAGGAGGAAAGGTGCACCAGATGTTTTGGTACGTAAACACAATTCACAATTCTTTTTATCATGATCTAATATATATACACACAACTAATATATTCATATTGATCTCCTTCTTTAAAGATGACGGAGATGCAGGAGAAGCTCCTACCAACGGATTGCATACGAGCACTTCAAGAGGAAATGGCAGGATTTTGGCTTGACCAGGTCATAGATCCCGAAGGAGAATGCCATTACACGTAATGCATGCATGTAATGATCTGAAAATTATAGGAGAAATTGTATATACCAAATTGTATATATATATATATGTGTGTGTGTGTGTGTGTGTGTGTGTGTGTGTGTATGCATGGTCGTACGAGAAACCCTATTATATATATATATATATATATATATATATATATATATATATATATATATATATATATATGATTGGTTCTACGAGAAATTCTATTTATAAATGCATAACGTGTACAGTATGTAGTAGCATAAAATATACTTGAAATGAAAAAGAATTAAATGGAAAACACAAAATTAAAAGGAAAAATAAACCATAAACCCCTAAACCCCTAAACCTTTTAGTCCTGGTTGGTGTCACCAACCGGGACTAAAGGACCCCCATCCCCCGGCGCGGGCTCGTGCCACGTGTTGGGCCTTTGGTCCTGGGTCGTGGCGAACCGGGACTAAACAGGGGGCCTTTAGTCCCGACCCTTTAGTCCCGGTTGGTGAACCAGGACTAAAGGCCCTTACGAACCGTGACTAATGGCCAATTCTGCATTAGTAGTTTCTAATTGGATTCCATAATCCTATCAAAGATGAGTATGACTAGATAAGATTCTATCTAGAGCATCTAGCATGGACAGGGGATAAATGTCCTCCTAGTCGGGTCTAATCACGAAAACTATCTAATTTCTCATATCTAGGGTTTTCATGACCATTAGACCAAGTAAATTGTTCGCTATTAATAGACACTCCCTCTTCCCCACAAGCTCAATGACGGCATTGGATAACAAACTCAACTTATTATGTCCACCCTCTTTATTTTTCTCAATTTTTTACCAATAGTAATGACCACCCTATCCCTCCCCCTCCCACGCCCCAACAAAGCAAGGGATACACCTCCATCTAGGTTTATTTGGTTGGATGTCAATGTAGCGATGTCCTTTATTCCAAGATCGGCCGAGGAAACCATTTCCTATACATCCAATGTTCTCTCAATCATATCAGTTCACTTTCTCTCTCAAAGTTATTAATTAGGGCATGGTGATCATGCACACAAATGAAAACAAAAGGTAGGCATGATATGGAAACTTCTAGGTAAAACATATGTTCTCCATCCGTTTCAATTGGTTGTGAGGTGTCCGTGCACACATGAGTCATGGGAGTGGGAGCATTAGCTAACGCGATAGTTTCAGGGGTATATCAAGGGCATTAAATTACATTCCTTCTGAACGCTCACTAATAACTAAAACACGTAGGTTCCTTGGTCCTACCATTCTGGTTGGACGACCTAGTATACCCGGGCAGAGTGATTATCATGACATACATTAGATAGCTCTGCTAAAAAAGATTTTTTTTCTCTAAAGTTGGTGCAGCACCATAGACCACTACAGGATTTCGTCTCACGTATGTGCACTTTTCATGCACAAGAGCCATCAAAAAATCATCTCCATTCTCATGCTCCACCAAATCAAAAATAGAATCTCTGATGCCCATCGAAATGTCATCATATCTCCCTTGA
>NC_041385.1:736897740-736908755 GCF_002162155.2 Triticum dicoccoides
ACACAAGAGCCATGGGCCTAGGAGGCATTAGCTGGCGCGATAGTTTCCGTGGGTGAGGGTAAATCAAGGGCATTAAATTATAAGCCTTCTAAAATGCTTGCTAATAACTAAAGCATGTGGGTTCCTTGGTCCTGTCGTTCTAGCTAGATGACCCAATAAACCCAGGCGGAGGGAGTATGTTGACATACATCAGATAGCTCTATTGAAAAAGAGCTTTTTCTAATCTTGGGCAACACCATAAAACACTACAGGATTCCGTCTCACATATGTGCACTTTACCTCCACAAGAACCATCATAAAATGATGTCCATTCTCATGCTCCACCAAATCAGAAATAGAATCTCTAATGCCAACTGAAATACCTTCATATCACCCTAACAGGCACCCGATTTCCTTATGAAAATGCTCCCCTCCCCTCCACACACACACACACATTCATATGTACCAAGCCTTTTTTTGATACAAATCCTTCCTCATGGTTTCTAATTGGATTCCAGAATCCTACAAAAGACGAGTATGATAAGACAATTTTCTATCTAGAGCATCTACCACGGACGGGGGATAAATATCCTCCCAGTCGGGGCTAATCACTATTTTTTCTAATTTTTCATATGTAGGATTTTCATGAACATTAGACCAAGTAAATTGTCTGCTATTAATAGACATCTTCCTAATCCCTACTTGCCCAATGATGTCTTTGGACAGAAACTCCATGTATTATATCCACCCTGTTTATTTTTCTCAATTTGTTTTCCAATAGTATTAACCACCCTCCCCATACACCAAACGCAAGGGATACACCTCCCTCTGGGTTTATTAGGTCGGACGACTACTTAACAATGTCCTTTATCCCAAGATCATCTGAGGAAACCATCAGCTATATATCCAATGTTGTATTAATCCTCTCTGTTCACTTTGTCTCTCAAAGCTATTAATTAGGGCATTGTGATCATGCACGCAAATAAAAATAAAATCTATGCACAATATGGAACTGAAAGTTAACGTCGTGTTCACTCCCCCTTCTGACTGGTTGTGAGATCCCCATGCGCACATGACCCGTGTGCGGGGGAGGCATTAGCTAGCATGATAGTTTGGGGCGGTAAATCAAGGGCATTAATTTATGTGCCTTTCGAAATGTTCACTAATAACCAAAGCATGTGGGTTCCTTAGTCCCGCCATTATAGCTGGACCACCCAATAAACCTGGGCGGAGGGAGTATGTTGACATGCATTAGATAGCTCTGCGAAAAAGGTTCTTTCCCCTACACTTGGGCAGCACCATAGAACACTAGAAGATTCCATCTCACATATGTACAGTTTTCATGCACAAGAATCATCACAAAATGATCTCCATTCCCATGCTCCACCAAATCAAAAATAGAATCTCTAATGATCTCCCTTGCTCCACCAAAGTACCTTGATATCTCCCTTCAACGGCACCCCATTTCCACGTGAAACTGCTCCCCCCCCCCCACACACACACACATACACACACACACACACGTTCATATCTACCAAAACCATTTTGATCAAAATCCTTCTTCATGGTTTCTTGCAAGCCCAAGAATCCATGTGATTATCTTTGATCAATTATCTAATATGCCTCTTTTTAACCTTCCCTACACCGGTATCATTTCAACTGATTCCTTTCATTTAGGAAAATTTGAATTCCTACCTACCAGATTCATCTTAAATCTCTTACTTTCTACCAATTGGAAACCCACCATATCAGGTACAACATTTATTGATGTGTTTTGATCCAAATCGACCAATAACTCATCTAAAGTTTGATTTATATGCATTGGATGTGGTGGAGGTATTATATATCCAATCCCACCCATGTTATTTTTTGAATGCAAATATCTCTTGGCTTCCTCGAACTCCTTAAGCACTCTTAGTCTCTTAGATGTGATCGACCACATCTATAGCATGCCCCAGTTTTATCCTAATAAACAAGAAATATAATGCAAAGAAGTATTAGGAGAATTAATAAATGAATCATGACCCAGACATCCTTCAATGTTGTCCTTTGCCACAACTCCATCCACAACTATCTCTTCAATAGTCTTGGACTCCTTGGGCACAAGTTTGATGAATCTAATATGGTTCAAAACATTAGTCTTGTCTCCCTGCCCCAAACATTCATCATGACTCTCACTCTCCAAAGTATCGAGCAACTTATCTTCTTCCACCAAAGCTTCCTGCTCATTCTTGTCACTCAACCAACCTCCTCCTCCTAAGAGCCATTCTTCATTCTCATCGGCCATAACTCCTTTGTCACTATTTAAAACAAACAATGGTTATCTTAATACTCATTTGCAATTCCTATGGAAGCGCTATAATATCAAAAAAAATGAAGTTCAGAACCGCACTATAAAACCATCGTTGCGCCGTTGGTTCTTCCGGCCATGGATTTTCTTGTACCGTCAGATGTGGATGCTGGAAATATATTTGTTATATGGAAGAACCGGCAATTGGAGGTGCTACATCCGATAATGGTTTTTTCTAGAACCGGAGACATGGTCGTCATCATTTATTACAACGATACCCGACAGAAGTTACATCCACATTCGCGCAGAGCTGCAACCTTTTCACACGGGAGCTACAACCATAGACAACAGAGTTGCAACCACTTTAGCAATGTTGCAACCTCGTGTGCTGGTGCTGCATGGGATCTTTGTCAGCGAGGTCGCAAGCACGAGCACGCGGGGGAGTTGCAATGGACAGTGGCTGGAGTTCTTGTAGCAATAGGGTGTTGAGCACCCGTGTTGGGGGACAGTGGCGAGTGGTTCTGTAACCCATGGCGGCGGTGTGAATGTTACATCCATGACCGTCGGGGAACTTCGAGCTGTCAGTGGGAGGGGAAGCAGCCTTGCCCGATGCAAGCGGATGGAGCTTTTTTTGTTCCTACGGTGAAGCTATGGTGGACGAGGGGAAGGAAGAAGACAATATGGGATCCATTCGTGCGACTGTGGAAGCATGTATTGGGCGACCGGGGGCCGACTGGCCGAAACTTTTGGCTGGTGCGCCGGCGCCTAGTACTACCCATAGGCAAATATGGATGCTTTGATATGTCACCTCCTTGCTCTTATAATGTTGATCACATCATAACAACATTAGTATTGAATCACAACATGAGGAATTGTACACTGTGTTGCAAGTGTTAGAGCTTTCAAGGTCTAATACATTTGTTAAGTTCTCTCTTTTCCATTCAAACACACCTTTATGGTTGTCATTTATCATATCATCATTACCAACAACACTTAGACATCATTGGGATCGTTGCCATACACCCTTGAGTCATTTCCCTTATGTGGTTCAAAGATGGACGTGATAACTCTTGCTTAAGAAATTTAAGTGAAATGATATAAGATGTTCTCAAACATTCACACCATAATTACTGAGGAAACTAGAGCTTCTTAATAGGGTATATAATCTACCAAAATAGCTCACGAGAAAACTATGCAAGGATCCACAAAGTGCTTGGTCCCGAGTGAGGTAACATATGTCCGAGTTATCAAATATTCTTAAATTGTGAATAAAACTAGAATTTTGGTTGACAAACGCAAACTTACATCAGCGTCAACTATTGTCATATCATACTTAGCTAACATGATCGATTTTGCTTCGATCGCGAGTGTTCATTTTTTCAGAGCAAACTCTCAATTTCTCAAATATAGCAACTTACTTCATGCCACCTAAAAACATGGATACTTCGATCTGTCGCCTCCTTGATCATATTATGTCAATAATCATAACACACTCAAGATTAGAGCACAACATGATGGTTTATGCATTGCATTTCAAGTACCATAGCTTATATGGCACACGTGTTGCTCAGCTTGGATTGCATTGCAAAGTTTGCTCCTTTACCATTCAAGCATAATGTCCTTTTCCTCTGGGTATCATATCACTGTGACCACCAAACACTAAGAAGGCATAGGGATCACTACCATTCACACTTGCGTTGTATGTGGTTCAAGGCAGGGTGATAAATCTTTGTTTTCTATGTTGTTTAGTAGTAAGTGAAATGATCTAAGAAAATATTGTAAACAATATAATTAACTAAATAGTGTAAAACACACTTATTTACATGGAAATAATAGAATGATAAAAAAAGTTATGGTCCGAGTGTAAAAGACACACATTCGAGTTCTCAAATACCAACACTATAATTTTGATGAAATTAAAGCTCAAATATCTAAGGCTTGTCCTTGATGTGAGCAGGAGTGTTGAAATATATTTCCCTCCTTTCATCATCGGCTCGGACTTTTGGTGAACTAGATGGTGCATAAACTCAATACCCTACTCCATAATTTTTGGTCATAACAAAGTTTTTGACAACACGTTTTGGCATGCACAATTCAATGTTACCGACACACAACTTCAATAAAGCACTACATGTCATGCTTAGTCAAATGATCAGACAAGGTGCGTGAACTAGTGTCTCGAGATGGAAACACGTTATGACATCCACGATTGCCCCAAGATATGCCAACTTTGGGTTCCACTCGTGAAATTATTGCACAACTCGTCGGACCTAACTTCTCTAGATTGCTCCCTCTCCAAGCTCTCTATGACGTGGAACCTAATTTTGGTGCCATTCCAAACAAGTCCATGTCGGGCGTATCGATCCTTACAGATCGACAGGCATTCAATATTAGGTACATGCTCATCACATTTAGCATATGAACATGTATAAGGATGAAGACCATATGAAGTTTTACATGAATAAGAGTGAACAGTGGGCGATTGTCGATTGGTTCACATACGCCCACCACTATCCTAGAGTGACGCATGGTGAATCAACATATCAAGGCGGCGATGTAACTGAAGTAATACTGGTTGACCTCATGTCGTGATATAGGAAGATTGCAATGTCCTCAAGCGTCACTTTTCGACAACTACAATTTGGGGAGAGTCTTGGCCTCAAGGTATATCCCTGTTATGTACGCCTCGCCAAAACCAACAAAAATTAGGTCACCCATTGCATAAATAAAGAAAAGAGAGAAGTCTGGTGGGATATGAGTTGGATAATTGGTAAGGGGTATGTTTATATGAATAGGCCCGCCTATCACCGCATGGTGACCAAAGGCAATAAGGCGGTGATGTTGTTCAGGGTCCAATGGTCACCCCTACCCCACTAATGTCGTGACGTGAGAAGATTAGGACGTCCTATAACACCACTTTCTAGAACATTCAGTTTTCACTGTGTTTGTGGAGGGGGGTCGTCTGAAGGAGCAACGAGTGTCATGCATCCCTGCCACAGACAACACCAAGGAGGTCGCTAGATTCAAGGTAAAATAAAAAGGAGGAAGTTTTGATGGGTATGAGCTGTCTCCGTAGTCCGCATGTCCCGGGGTGGGTCAGCCCACTTTTTGATGCATTTATGTGCTTCTAATTGAACTGGGAGTTATTATGAATGAAAACATTTCTAAACATGTCGCCACATTGTTCTCATCTCCTTAAGCATCTCTACTTGCCCTAAATTCTCATATTCCCGAGCCAAGTCAAATCAACGTAGATTCAATCTCATCATACACCAGAAAATACAGGTACCCAGATTTACCCTTCTAGAAACCTTTGCAACATCATCCATTCTCACGTTTGATTGTGGTTGGCTACGAAGGTGAGCAGGGGGCAGACGGCGTAGATGAATTGGTTTGGCAACGGTGGCATTAGAAGTGCGGACATGCCATTGCCGCAACATCAACATATGGGGTATGTGATGAGCCTCGACGATCCCATGCTAGTTGTGCTACATAACAACGAGATGATGTACGCATCTTACTACTTCTATCTGCATTGAAATTCATGTACGACATAGTAGTGCCCTGATCACTCATTCATCATTCAGGGGTTTCAAAGAATATATGCTCTATATAGCAATGGAATCCGGTCCCACATACTAACAAGGGATAATTGATTTTATGCCCCTAGTTGGGTCACACTCGGCAGGTTTACCCCTAGTTTCCAAAAACACTTGTTCCTGCCCAAATCACTTTGCTCCGCTTATGCTTTTGCCCTTTGACCGTTTGACCGTCACTTTAAAAACTTCATAAAAAATGCATACTGACTCAGAAAAATTCAAATAAGATATCAAAATGTTCAGAAAAGCATCACCTATATGTGCAAGTCATTTGCATTCAACAAAAAAGTGTTGGCCGGTCCCCATCTCAGTTTTAACTCATATGATCTCAGCATGAACTGTAAAATCTAAAAAAAAATCTAAAAATTCTAAAAAAAATGGTGGCAAACTTTGACCAATGTTTTGAGTGCTTGCCAAGTTTCATAAGGGAATGACATTCGTGGAAGTCGTGGCAAAAAAAACAAAAATCAATGCTCCAAAATTTCATTTTTTTGCCACGACTTCCATGAATGTCATTCCCTTATGAAACTTGGCAGGCACTCAAAACATTGGTCAAAGTTTGCCACCAATTTTTTTAGAATTTTTAGAATTTCTTAGATTTTACTGTTCATGCTAAGATCATATGAGCTAAAACTGAGATGGGGACTGGCCAACACTTTTTTCATGAATGCAAATGGCATGCACATATAGATGATGCTCTTCTGAACATTTTGATATCTTATTTGAAATTTTCTGAGTTAGTATGATTTTTTTATGAAGTTTTCAAAGTGATGGTCAAACGGTCAAAGGGCAAAAGCATAAGAGAAGCAAAGTGGTTTGGGCAGGAACAAGTTTTTTCGGAAACTAGGGGTAAACCTGCCGAGTGGGACACAACTAAGGGCACCAAATTAATTATCCCTACTAACAAAGTTGATAGCTTTCCCTTGTTTTGCAAGGTCTTATGTGACATACTTTCAGCAACGCTTAGGGTGGGGGAACTTGAATGCCATCTTTATTTGATATTATTTCCTTGTCCTTAAATTGCCATATTAGAGTATGAGAGAAGGATGGTTGTTAGATTAAAGTATGCAGGAAGTAGGGGAATGTCGGGTGACTGGCGGTGCTGGCTATCGCGCCTTGCTAGCCGGCTAGAGAGTCTTGCTTGAAAAACATCCAAACACTATGCCGGTATGTTTACTCGTGCACCCGTGAGGGAGTCAGGATTAATTCTCTACATTAACTATGTGGGACCTAAAAGGCCAACGAGTATACCAAAGGATGGCCGAGCAATTTGGGCGAATTAATTGTGAGTAAAACAGAAGATTAAGAACACTTGTTGTCCATGTTATTAAGTACAAACTAGAACGACTTGAACTTGATTACAAGCAATAATAATTAGCTACACAATGTAAACAAAATTAATTATAGGAAAATTATTTGATGATCCAAAAAGTGTGTATGTTTCAAGTGTGAATGACATGCATTCGATTTTTTCTTGGGTGGGTTCAAGGTAGAGGTGATAAATCTTTGTTTTCCATGCTATTCAGTTGTAAGTGAAATGATCTAAGATAATATTGCAAGCAATATAATTATCTAAATAGTGTAACACACACTTAATTACAGGGAAATGGTACGACAACCCAAAAAGTTCATGTTGACATGAGCGTTCGCCATTTGATCTACAAGACATATTTTGCAAAGATTTTAGACTAAGTTCATGATAATTAAGTTCATCTAATCAAATTATTTAATGAACTCTCACTTAGATTTGACATCCCTCTAGTCATCTAAGTGTTACATGATCCGAGTCGACTAGGCCGTGTCCGATCATCACGTGAGACGGACTAGTCATCATCGGTGAACATCTCCATGTTGATCGTATCTTCCATACGGCTCATTTTCGACCTTTCGGTCTCTGTGTTCCGAGGCCATGTCTGTACATGCTAGGCTCGTCAAGTTAACCTAAGTGTTTTTGCATGTGTAAAACTGTCTTACAACCGTTGTATGTGAATGTAGGAATCTATCACACCCGATCATCATGTGGTGCTTCGAAACGACGAACTTTAGCAACGGCGCACGGTTAGGGGGAACACTTTCTTGAAATTATTATAAGGGATTATCTTATTTAGTACTGTCGTTCTAAGTAAACAAGATGCATAAACATAATAAACATCACATGCAATTATATAGTAGTGACATGATATGGCCAATATCATATAGCTCGTTTGATCTCCATCTTCGGGGCTCCATGATCATCTTCGTCACCGGCATGACACCATGATCTCCATCATCATGATCTCCATCATCGTGTCTCCATTAAGTTGCTCGCCAACTATTACTTCTACTACTATGGCTAACAGTTTAGCAATAAAGTAAAGTAATTACATGGCGTTAAATCATTGACACACAGGTCATACAATAATTAAGACAACTCCTATGGCTCCTGCCGGTTGTCATACTCATCGACATGCAAATCGTGATTCCTATTACAAGAACATGATCTCATACATCACAATATATCATTCATCATTCATCACAACTTTTGGCCATATCACATCACAAAGCAATTGCTGCAAAAACAAGTTAGACGTCCTCTAATTGTTGTTGCATCTTTTACGTGGCTGCAATAGGGTTCTAGCAAGAACGTTTTATTACCTACGAATAACCATAACGTGATTTGTCAAATTCTATTTACCCTTCATAAGGACCCTTTCCATCGAATCCGCTCCAACTGAAGTGGGAGAGACAGACACCCGCTAGCCACCTTATGCAACTAGTGCATGTCAGTTGGTAGAACCTGTCTGACGTAAGCGTACGTGTAAGGTCGGTCCGGGCCGCTTCATCCCACAATACCACTGAAGCAAAATAAGACTAGTACTGGCAAGAAAGTTGACAACATCTACGCCCACAACAGATTTGTGTTCTACTCGTGCAATAGAGAACTATGCATATACCTAGCTCATGATGCCACTATTGGGGAACGTTGCATAAAATAAAAAAATTCCAACGTTCACCAAGATCAATCTATGATTTCATCTAGCAACGAGAGAGAGGAGTGCATCTACATACCCTTGTAGATCGCGAGCGGAAGCGTTCAAGAGAACAGGGTTGAGGGAGTCGTATTCGTCGTGATCCAAATCACCGGAGATCCTAGCGCCGAACGGACGGCACCTCCGTGTTCAACACAGGTACGGTCAATGTGACGTCCCCTCCTTCTTGATCCAGCAAGGGGGAAGGAGAGGTTGATGAAGATCCAGTAGCACGACGGCGTGGTGCTGGATGCAGCAGGATTCCGGCAGGGCTTCGCTAAGCGCTTGCGGGAGGGAGAGGTGTAGCAAGGGGGGGAGGGAGGCGCCAGGTGTCAGGGTGCGGCTGCCCTCCCACTCCCCCTCTTTATATAGGGACCCCAGGGGGGGCGCCGGCCCTAGGAGATGGGATCTCCTAGGGGGGGCGGCGGCCAAGGGGGAAACTTGCCCCCCAAGGCAAGTGGAGGCGCCCCCTCCCCTAGGGTTCCCAACCCTAGGCGCAGAGGGGGGCGCACCAGCCCACTAGGGGCTGGTTCCCTCCCACTTCAGCCCACGGGGCCCTCCGGGATAGGTGGACCCACCCGGTGGACCCCCGGGACCCTTCCGGTGGTCCCGATACAATACCGGTGAACCCCGAAACTTTCCTGA
This sequence comes from Triticum dicoccoides, assembly GCF_002162155.2. NCBI lineage: Eukaryota > Viridiplantae > Streptophyta > Magnoliopsida > Poales > Poaceae > Triticum > Triticum dicoccoides. Next base: position 736,907,262 of record NC_041385.1, read on the forward strand.
TGACCGAAACTCGACTTCCCATATATAATTCTTTACCTCCGGACCATTCGGGAACTCCTCATGACGTCCGGGATATCATCCGGAACTCCGAACAACTTTTGGTTTGCTGCATACTAATATCTTTACAACCCTAGCGTCACCGAACCTTAAGTGTGTAGACCCTACGGGTTCGGGAGACACGCAGACATGACCGAGACTGCTCTCCGGTCAATAACCAACAGCGGGATATGGATACCCATGTTGGCTCCCACATGCTCCTCGATGATCTCATCGGATGAACCACGATGTCGAGGATTCAAGTAACCCCGTATACAATTCCCTTTGTCAATCGATACTTTACTTGCCCGAGATTCGATCGTCGGTATCCCAATACCTCGTTCAATCTCGTTACCGGCAAGTCACTTTACTCATACCGTAATGCATGATCCAGTGACTAGACACTTGGTCACTTGGAGCTCATTATGATGATGCATTACCGAGTGGGCCCAGATATACCTCTCCGTCATACGGAGTGACAAATCCCAGTCTCGATCCGTGTCAACCCAACAGACACTTTCGGAGATACCTGTAGTGCACTTTTATAGCCACCCAGTTACGTTGTGACGTTTGGTACACCCAAAGCACTCCTACGGTATCCGGGAGTTACACGATCTCATGTCTAAAGAAAAGATACTTGACATTGGAAAAGCTCTAGAAAAACGAACTACGCGATCTTGTGCTATGCTTAGGATTGGGTCTTGTCCATCACATCATTCTCCTAATTATGTGATCCCGTTATCAATGACATCCAATGTCCATAGTCAGGAAACCATGAATATCGGTTGATCAACGAGCTAGTCAACTAGAGTCTCACTAGGGACATGTTGTGGTCTATGTATTCACACGTGCATTACGATTTCCGGATAATACAATTATAGCATGAATAAAAGACAATTATCACGAACAAGAAAATATAATAATAATCCTTTTATTATTGCCTGTAGGGCATATTTCCAACACCGAATACCACATCCAGTGTGATTTTTCCCGCACACCATGCCTCCCGGCTAGGGATGATTCCCCTGAAGGTCATGCTTCTTTGCTCGATGTGGCTCTTGTCTATGTCCATCTTGTTAAGAGTCTCCTCATAAATGAGGTTTAGTCCGCTGCCGGCGTCCATGAGCACTTTAGTAAGCCGGAAATCGTCCACAATTGGACTAAGGACTAACGCGGCTGGTGCCCAAACTGTTCGGAATTGAGGTTCATCACTGGCATTAAAGGTTATAGCCTCTCGTTCCATGGATTTATTGCTGCAACGTGGCAGACTTCGGCGAGGTTGCGGAGTGCTTGCTTATGCCTATTGTTGGAGGGGAAAGTCTCGAAGACTGTCAGTACTATATTGTTGTTTTCCGTGGGATGATGCTCTGTGGTATTATTGATGAGGAGATCCTCGCCGCTCTTGGCCACCTGCCGGAGTACCAACATGCTCTAAGGTTGTGTGTTGGTATGGTGTCC
>NC_041385.1:736909283-736910020 GCF_002162155.2 Triticum dicoccoides
GCGTGGAGGTTGTTCTTGATGACCTGAGAAGTCATCGTCGGCGTGGAGGCCGAACGGGCGGTCATGGCGAAGACGCCCAGCCGGAGAGTCTGGCCTGCAGCCAGGGTTCCTCCAAAGGTGATGTTGTCCTTGACAACAAGGCGAGCCATCAAGCCTTATCGGGACGACACAGTGGGACTCTCAATGAAAGCACCAACGTCGGTGTCAAAACCGGCGGATCTCGAGTAGGGGGTCCCGAACTGTGCGTCTATGGCTAATGGTAACAGGATCTGGGGACACGATGTTTACCCAGGTTCAGGACCTCTCGATGGAGGTAATACCCTACTTCCTGCTTGATTGATCTTGATGATATGAGTATTACAAGAGTTGATCTACCATGAGATCGTAGAGGCTAAACCCTAGAAGGTAGCCTATGACTATGATTGTTGTTGTCCAACGGACTAAACCCTCCGGTTTATATAGACACCGAAGGGGGCTAGGGTTACTCAAAGTTGGTTACAGAGAAGGAGATCTACATATCCGAATCGCCAAGCTTGCCTTCCACGCAAAGGAGAGTCCCATCCGGACACGTGACGAAGTCTTCAATCTTGTATCTTCATAGTCCAACAGTCCGGCCAAAGTATATAGTCCGGCTGTCCCGATACCCCCTAATCCAGGACTCCCTCACCCAACTCACTGTTCGAGGCCATGTTCGGACATGTCTGCAAACATTTGGTATTGTCTGTTTGGTACTCATC
>NC_041385.1:736911632-736912489 GCF_002162155.2 Triticum dicoccoides
TTGCTAATGATTCTTTCCACTACACTTGGGCAACACCATAGACCACCACAAGATTCCATCTCACATATGTGCACTTTTTATGCATAAGAACCATAAAAAATGATCTCGATTCTCATGCTCCACAAAATCAAAAATATAATCACTAATGCCAACCAAAATATCTTTACATCTCCCTCGAGAGGCACCCCATTTCCATGTGAAAATGCCCCCACCCACGCACACACTCATTCATATCTACCAAACACTTTTAATCAAAATCCTTCTTCATGGTTTCTAACTGAATTCTCGAATCCTATAAAATACGGGTATGATTGGATAATATTCTATCTAGAGCATCTACCACAGAAAGGGGATAAATGTCCTCCAGGTCGGGTCTAATCAGGAAAACTGCCTAATTTTTCATATGTAGGGTTTTCATGACCATTAGACCAAGTAAATTTTTTCTATTAATAGACATCTACCGCATCCCCACTTGCTCAACGACGGCATAGGACCAAAAACTCAACCTATTATATCCACCCTCTTTATTTTTCTCAATTAGTTTTCCAATAATAATAACCGCCCTATCCCTCCCCCTACCCCGCCCTCACAAGCAACGGATACACCTCCATCCAGGTTTATTAGGCTAGATGCCAACGTAGAGATGCCGTTTATCCCAAGATCATCTGAGGACACCGTTGCCTATACATCCAATGTTATATCAATCCTGTCAGTTCACATTGTCTTTCAAGCTATTAATTACGGTATGGTGGGCATCCACACGAGTAAAACCGAAAGGTAGGCACTATATGGAAACTGCAAGGTAAAACATGTGTTCACCGTTGATTTCGAGTGGTCGTTAGGTATCCGTGCACACG
>NC_041385.1:736912852-736921264 GCF_002162155.2 Triticum dicoccoides
GAGTCATGGGTGTGGGAAGCATTAGTTAGCGCGATAGTTTTTGAGGGTAAATAAAGGGCATTAAGTTATGTCCCTTTTGAAACGCTTAGTAATACCTAAAGCATGTATGTTCCTTGGTCCCGTTGTTCTGGCTGGACGACCCGGTAAACCCGGGTAGAGCGACTATGTTGACATACATTAGATAGCTCTACTAAAAAAGATTTTTTGTCTCTCTACACTTGGGCAGCACCATAGACCACTGTAGGATTTCGTCTCACATATATGCGCTTTTCATGCACAAGAACCATCACAAAATGATCTTCATTCTCAGGCTCCACCAAATCCAAAATAGAATGTCCAATGCCATTCACAACCATCAGACCAAGTTAAGTGTATGTTATTAATAGACATCTTCCTCATCCCCACTTACTCAATGATGGTGTTGGACAAAAAACCTCCATTTGTTATATCCACCCTCTTTGTTTTTCTCTATCTGTGTCCAATAGTACTAATTAACCGACCTCTCCCTCCCTTTCCCCACAAGCAAGGGATGCACCTCAATATAGGTTTATTAACATGAAAAACTACATGGCAATGTCCTTTATCCCAAGTTCGTTCGAGGATATCATTGCCAATACATTCGATGTTGACCCAATCCTGTTAGTTAAGTTTGTCTCCCGAAGCTATTAATTAGGGCATGGTGAGCATCCACACAAATAAAAAAGAAAGTTGTGCATGATATGGAAACTCCAGCTAACATCGTGTTCACCCTCCCTTCTGATTGGTTGTGAGGTGTCCGTGCACACTCAAGCCGTGGGCCTCGGAGGCATTAGCCGGCGCAACAGTTTCCTTGGGGGGAGGGTAAATTAAGCGCATTAAATTATTTTCCTTCCGAAATGCTCACTAATAACTAAAGCAAATGGGTTCCTTCGTCCCATTATTTTGGCCAGACGACCCAATAAACCTGGGTGGAGGGAGTATGTTGACATACATCACATAGCTCTGCGAAAAAAAGTTTTTTTCCTACACTTGGGCAGCACCATAGACCACTTCAGGATTCCGTCTCACATATGTGCACTTTACATGCACAAGAACCATCATAAAATGAAGTCCATTCTCATGCTCCACCAAATCAAAAATAGAATCTCTAATGCCAACCAAAATACCTTCATATCTCTCTGAGAGGCACATTATTACCTTGTGAAACTGCTCCCCTTCCCCCCCCCACACAGTCACACATCCATATCTAGCAAACCTTTTGGATCCAAATCCTTATTCATGGTTTAGGATCCTACAAAAGACGAGTATGATTAGATAAGATTCTATCTAGAGCATCGACCACGGACGAGGGATAAATGTCCTCCCAGTCGGGGCTAATCACTATTTTGTATTTTTTTCATGTGTAGGGTTTTCATGACCATTAGACCAAGTAAATTGTCTGCTATTAATAGACATCTACCTCATCCACACTTGCTCAATGAAGGTATTGGAGAAAAACTCCATTTATTATATCCATCCTATTTATTTTTCTCAATTTGTGTTCCAATAGTATTAACCGCCCTCCCCCCTTCCCACAAGCAAGGGATACACCTCCCTCTGAGTTTAATAGGTCGGACGACTACGTAGCAATGTACTTTATCCCAAGGTAGTCCGAGGAAACCTTCACCTATATATCCAGTGTTGTCTTAATCCTCTCAGTTCACTTTGTCTCTTGAAGCTATTAATTAGGGCATTGTGAGCATGCACACAAATAAAAACGCAAGCTATGCACAATATGGAAACTTCAAGCTAATGTTGTGTTCACTCGCCCTTCTGGTTGGTTGTGAGGTGTTCGTGCACTCATGCATCGTAGGGCTAGGAGGCATTCGCTAGCATGATAGTTTTGGGGGGTAAATCATGGAAATTAATTTATGTGCGTTTTGAAACGCTCTCTAATAACTAAAGCATGTGGGTTCCTTGGTCCCGCCATTCTGGCTGGATGACCCAATAAACCTGGGCGAAGGGAGTATGTTGACATACATTAGAAAGCTCTACTGAAAGGATTCTTTCGTCTACACTTGGGCCACACCATAGACCACTACAAGATTCCATCTCACATGTGTGCACTTTTTATGCACAAGAACCATCACAAAACGATCTCCATTCTCATGCTCCACCAAATCAAAAATATAATCTCTAATGCCAACCAAAACACCTTGATATCTTCCTTCAAAGGCACCCCATTTCCATGTGAAACTGCTGCCCTCCCCCCACACACAAATATTCATATCGACCAAACCTTTTTGTGCAAAATCCTTCTTCATGGTTTTTTGTAAGCCCAAGAAATATATATGATTATCTTGATCAATTCTCTAACGTGCCTCTTTTTTTGTCCTTCCCTACACCACTAACATTCCAAGTAATTCCTTTCATTTAGGAAAATTTGAATTCCTACCTACCAGCTTCACCTTAAATCTCTTACTTTCTACCAATTGAAAACTCACCATATCAGGTACAACATTTATTGATGGGTTTTTGATCCAAAGCGGCCAACAACTCATCTAAAGTCTCATTTCTTATATGCATTGGATGTGGTGGAGGTATTATATCTCCATACCCACCCATGTTATTTTGTGAATGCAAATATCTCTTGGCTTCTTTGAGTTCCTTGAGAAATCTTAGATGTGATCAACCATATCTATAGCGTGCCCCAGTTTAATCCTAATGAAAAAGAAATATAATGCAAAGAGGTATTGGGAGAATTAACAAATGAATCATCACCTAGAGATCCTTGAGTGTTGTCATTGGCTACAAATCCATCCATAACTATCTCCTCAATACTCTTGGACTCCTTGGGAACATGTATGATGCACATATGGTTCAAAACATCAGTCTTTCCCCCGTTCCCCAAAATTTCATCACGACTCTCATTCTCCAAAGTATCGAGAAACCTATCTTCTTCCACCAGAGCATCTTGCTTATTCTTATCAATCAACCACCCTCCTCCTCTTAATAGCCATTCTTTCATTATCATCAGCCATAACTCCTCTATCACTATTTGAAACAAACAAATGGTTATCTTAAGAATCATTTGCAATTCCTATGGAAGTAGCTATAATATCAAAATTTTGAAGTTTATAAGCGCGATGTAAAACCACCGTCGGGCTGACGGTGCTTCCGATCATGGATTTGCTTGAATCGTCGGATGTGGATGCTGGAAACATATTTGATATATGCTGGAACTAGCGATTGGAGGTGCTGCATCCAATGGTTGTTTTTGCCGGAACGTGAGCTACAACCAGAGAAGCGGTCATCGTCTTTGTATAACAGTATCCGGCAGAAGCTACATCCACGTTCATGCAGAGCTGGAAACTTTTCACGTGGGAGCTACAACCATCGACGACATAGGTTTACAAATATTAGAACTGTACATTGAAAAAGCTTCATCCACGTTCGTGAAAGCTGCAACTGGTGACACCATCATTGACGACCTACCACAGTGCATTTTTAGAAGCTTCATACATGGTCGTAAGAGTTGTAACTATCGGCGACATAGTTTGATGTTTTGCTACAACCGTACACCGCAAAAGGTCCATCCAGGTTTGTGAGAGCTGCAAACGGACGACATCATCAACAACATATGCTACAACAGCGCACTTCAGAAACTTCATCCATTCTCGCATGAGTTGCAACTACTTCGGTGATGTTACAACCATGGGTGCCGGTACTAGATGGGATCGTTGCTGACAAAGTTGCGAGAACAAGCATCCAGGGGAATTGCAAGGGACATCGTCTATTTTTTTTGTTCCAGCCGAGCATTGAGCACCCGTGTTGGGGGACAGCAGCGAGCGGGTCCGCAACCCAGGGCGGCGGTGTGAATGTTAGATCTACGACCAGGGGAACATCGATCTGTTAGCGGGAGGGGCGCAGCCTTGCCCGATGCAAGAAGACAATGCTTTTTTTGTTCATATAGTGAAGCTATGATGGACGAGGGGAAGGAAGAAGACAATGCAGGATCCAATTGGGCGTCTGTGGAAGCATGTATCTAGCGGTTGGGGGCCGACCAGCCGAAACTTTCGACCGGCGTGCCGGCGCCTAGTACCGCCCATAGCCAAACTTGTATGCTTTGATCTGTCGCCTCCTTGCTCTTATAATGTTGATTGTATCATAATAGGATTAGGATTGGACCATAACATGAGGAATTGTACATTGCATTCCAAGTGTCAAAGCTTTCAAGGCCTAATACATTTGTGAAGTTCTCTCTATTCCATTCAAACACGCCTTGTAGTTTTCATTTATCTTATTATCATTACCAACAACATTAAGAAGCCATTGGGATCGTTGCCATACACCCTTGAGTCATTTCCCTTATGTGGTTCAAAGATGGGCGTGATAACTCTTGCTCAAGAAATTTAAGAGAAACAATATAAGATAGGACTGCAAGCAATATAATTAAATAGTGAAACACATTTAGTTACATGAAAACGATGTGATGCTCCAAAAATGAATGGTTCAAGTGTAAATGACACACATTCAAGTTCTCAAACATTCATATCTTAATTTTTGAGGAAACTAGAGCATATTCATAGGGTATATAATCTACCAAAATAGCTCACAAGAAAACTATGCAAGGATCCACAAATTGCATGGTCCTGACTGAGGTAAAATATGTCTTGAGTTATCAAATATTCTTAAATTTTGGAGAAAACTAGAGTTTTGGTTGAAAAACGCAAACTTACATCAGCTGAAGCTATTGTCATGTCATACTTAGCTAACACGATCAATTTTTCTTTGATCACGAGTGTTCATTTTTTTATAGCAAGCTCTCAATTTCTAGAATATAACAATTTACTTCATGCCACCTAACAACATGGGTACTTCGACCTGTCACCTCCTCGATCATATTATGTCGATCATCATAACAAAGTCAGGATTGGAGCACAACATGACGGTGTATGCATTTTACTGAAAGTACAAGAGCTTATAAGGAACACACATTGCCCGGCTTGGATTACCTTGCAAAGTTCTCTCCTTTACCATTCAAGCACAATGCCCTTTTCCATGGGGTATCATATGAATGTGAACACCAAACACTAAGAAGGCATAGGGATCACTACCGTGCACACTTGTAACATTTTTTCATGGGTGGTATGAGGTTCAAGGAGAAGGTGACAAATCTTTGTTTCTATGTTGTTTAATAGTAAGTGAAATGATCTAAGATAAGATTGTAAACAATATAATTAGCTAAATAGTGTAAATCACACTTATTTACATGGAATGATACAATGATCAAAAAATGTATGGTCCTAGTGTAAGATACACACATTCGAGTTCTCAAATATCTACACTATAATTTTGATGAAATCAGAGCTCAAATATCAATGGCTTGTTCCATATGTGAGGAGGAGTATTGAACTATACTTCTCACCTTTCATCATCGGTTCAGACTTTTGGATGAACTAGTTGGTGCATGAACTCAATACCCTACTCCATCATCTTTGGTCGCAACAAGGTTTCTGACAACGCATTTTTCCATGCACAATTCAATGTCACCGAGACACAACTTCATTAAAGAACTACATGTCTTGCTTAGTCAAACATTCAAATAACGTGCATGAACTAGTGTCTCGAGATGGAACCACGTTACGGCATCCATGGTTGCCGCAAGACTTGGCGACTTTGGTTTCCACTCGTGAAATTATGGCACAACTCGTCAGACCACATGTCTCTAGATTGCTCCCCCTCCAAGCTCTCGATGACAAGGAACCTAATTTTGGTGCCATTCCAAATAAGGCCATGTCGGCTATATCGATCCTTACAGATTGATAGTCATTCCAATATTTGGTACATGCTCATCACATTTAGCAGATGAACATGTATAAGGACGAAGACCGTATGAAGTTGTACATGAATAAGAGTCAACAATGTGGGATTTTTGATCAGTTCAACCACTATCCTGGAGTGATGCATGGTGAATAAAGGTATCAAGGCGGCGATGTAAGTCAATACATAGTGGTTGACCTCATGTTGTGATATAGGAAGATTACAACGTCCTCAAGAATCACTTTTTGACGACTGCAATTTGGGGAGAGGCTTGGCAAAACCAACGAAAATGAGGTCACCCATTGTAAAAATAAAGAAAATGGGGAAGTTTTGTGGGATATGAGTTGGATTGGTGGTAAGGGGTATGTTCATATGAGTAGGCCCACCTATCACTGCATGGTGACCAAAGGCAACAAGGCGGTGATGTTTTTCATGGTCCAATGGTCACCTCTACCTACTAATGTTGTGACGTGAGAATGTTAGGCCGTCCTCTAGCGTCACTTTCTAGAACCTTCAATTTTCATTGTGTGTGGAGGGGGGAGGTCGTCTAAAGGGGCGATTAATGTCACGCCTCCCTACCACAGATGATGCCAAGGAGGTCGGCGGATTCAAAATTAAATAAAAAGGGTAAGTTGTGTTGGGTATGAGCTCGCTCTATGGCGCACATGTCTGGGGGTGGGTGGGCCCGCTTGCTGATGCATTTATGTGCTTGATTTGAAATGGAAGTTATTATGAATGATAATGTTTCTAAACATCTCGCCTCATTGTTCTCATCCCTTATGCATCTCTTCTTGTCCTAAATTCTCCTATTCCCCAGCCAAGTTAAATCAACATAGATTCCATCTCGTCATACACCAGAAACTACACGTGCCCAACCTTACTCTTCTAACAACCTTCGCAACATTATCCATCCCCAAATTTTGATTGTGGCTAGCTGCGAAGGTGAGCGAGGGGCAGAGCACGAATGAATCGGTTTGGAAACAATGGCATTGGCACTGCTGACATGCCATCGCCGCAACATCAGCATATGGAGGATGTGATGGGCCTCAACGATCCCATGCTAGCTGTGTTGCGCAACAATAACAATGAGATGATGTACGTGCCTTACTAATTCGATCTCCATAGAAATTTATGTACGACGTTGTAGTGCTCTGATCACTGAATCATCATTCGGGGGTTTCAAAGAGTATATCCTCTATATATCAATGGAATCAATTCCCACAAACTACCAAAGTTGGTAGCTTTCCATAGTTTTGCAAGGTCTTCTGTGACATACTTCCAAAAACTCTTAGGGTGGGGGAACTTGAACGCCTTCTATTTTATATTATTTCATTGTCCCTAAATTTTCAGATTAGAGTATGCGAAAAGGATGGTTGCCAGATTAAAGTATGCATGAAGAAGGGAATGTCGGCTAACTGGTGGCGATGGTTGTCACGCCTTACTAGCCAACTAGGGAGTCTTCCTTGAAAAACACCCAAACACGTTGTCGATCTGTTTACTCGTCAAACTGTGAGGAAGTCAAGATTAATTCTCTACATTAACTAATGTGGGTACTAAAGGGCCAATGAGTATACAAGAGAATAGTCGAGCAATTTGGGAATTGTGAGTAAATTATAAGATTAGGAACTCTTGGTGTCCATGTTATTAAGTACTAACTAGAATGATTTGAACCTGATTACAAGCAATAATAATTACCTACACAATATAAACACAATTAGTTATAGGAAAATGATTTGTTGATCCAAAAATTGTATGGTTCAAGTGTGAATGACATGCACTCGATTTTTTTTCTTGGGTGGTGGTTCAAGGTAGGGGTGATAAATCTTTGTTTCCATGATGTTTACTAGTAAGTGAAATGATTTAAGATAATATAGCAAACGTTGTAATTGGCTAAATAGTGTAACACACACTTAATGAAAGGGAAATGGTACGATAATCCAAAAAGTGTATGGTCTGAGTGTAAATGACACACATTCAACTTCTCAAACGTCTATAATATAATTTTGATGAAATTAGAGCTCAAATATCTAAGGCCACGAGGAGGCTTGATGTGAGGATGGCTGTTGAAATGTATTTCCCACTTTTCTTCATCAGTTCAGACTTTTGGATGAACTAGATGGTGCATGAACTCAGTACCCTACTCCATTATCTTTGGTTGCGATAAGTTTTTCGAAAACGCATTTTGGACTGCACAATTACACATTACGAACATGCAATTTTAATAAAGCAATACACGTCATACTTAGACAAACTTCCACCCTCATTATTTTCTCAATTTTTTTCCAATAGTATTAACCGCACTCCCCCTCCCCCACCCCCACAAGCAAGGGATACACCTCCATCCTGGTTTATTAGGCCGGACGACAACGTAGCGATGTCCTTTATCCCAAGGTCGACTGAGGAAAGCGTTGCCTATACATTCTATATTCTCTCGATCATCTCAGTTCACAGTGTCTCTGGAAGCTCTTGATAGGGTAAGGTGAACATGCACACAAATGAAAAAGAAAGCTATGCATGATATGGAAACTGCCAGCTAACACATGCGCTCACCCTCCTATCTTATTGGTTGTGCAGTGTTTGTGCGCACACGAGACGTCGGCTTGAGAGGCATTAGCTAGCACAGTAGTTTTG
>NC_041385.1:736923827-737005424 GCF_002162155.2 Triticum dicoccoides
CACACACACACATTCATATCTACCAAACCTTTTCGATTGAAATTATTCTTCATGGTTTCAAATTGGATTCTAGAATCCTACAATAGATGAGTATGATTGGATAAGATTCTATCTAGAGCATCTACCATGGATGAGGATAAATGTCTTTCCAGTCAGTGATTTTTCATATGTACGGTTTTCATAACCATTAGACCAAGTAAATTGTTTGTTATAAATAGACATCTCCCTCATCCTCACTTGCTCAATGACGACATTGGACAAAAAAACTCCATTTATTATCCACCCTCTTTGTTTTTATCAATTTGTGTTGCGGAAGCATTAATTAATATGCCTCCCCCTCCCTTGCCCCCACAAGCAAGGGATACACCTCAATATGGGTTTATTTGGTTGGGTGACTATGTAGCGATGTCCTTTATCCCAAGTTTGTCCAAGGAAACCGATGCCAATACATTCGGTATTGTCTCAATCCTCTTAGTTAACTTTGTCTCTCGAAGCTATTAATTAGGGTAGGGTGACCATGCACACAAACAAAAGCAAAAGCTACGCACGATATGGAAACTGTCAGCTAACACTATGTTCACCCACCCTTCTGATTGGTTGTGAGGTGTTCGTGCACACAAGAGCCATGGGCCTAGGAGGCATTAGCTGGCGCGATAGTTTCCGTGGGTGAGGGTAAATCAAGGGCATTAAATTATAAGCCTTCTAAAATGCTTGCTAATAACTAAAGCATGTGGGTTCCTTGGTCCTGTCGTTCTAGCTAGATGACCCAATAAACCCAGGCGGAGGGAGTATGTTGACATACATCAGATAGCTCTATTGAAAAAGAGCTTTTTCTAATCTTGGGCAACACCATAAAACACTACAGGATTCCGTCTCACATATGTGCACTTTACCTCCACAAGAACCATCATAAAATGATGTCCATTCTCATGCTCCACCAAATCAGAAATAGAATCTCTAATGCCAACTGAAATACCTTCATATCACCCTAACAGGCACCCGATTTCCTTATGAAAATGCTCCCCTCCCCTCCACACACACACACATTCATATGTACCAAGCCTTTTTTTGATACAAATCCTTCCTCATGGTTTCTAATTGGATTCCAGAATCCTACAAAAGACGAGTATGATAAGACAATTTTCTATCTAGAGCATCTACCACGGACGGGGGATAAATATCCTCCCAGTCGGGGCTAATCACTATTTTTTCTAATTTTTCATATGTAGGATTTTCATGAACATTAGACCAAGTAAATTGTCTGCTATTAATAGACATCTTCCTAATCCCTACTTGCCCAATGATGTCATTGGACAGAAACTCCATGTATTATATCCACCCTGTTTATTTTTCTCAATTTGTGTTCCAATAGTATTAACCACCCTCCCCATACACCAAACGCAAGGGATACACCTCCCTCTGGGTTTATTAGGTCGGACGACTACTTAACAATGTCCTTTATCCCAAGATCATCTGAGGAAACCATCAGCTATATATCCAATGTTGTATTAATCCTCTCTGTTCACTTTGTCTCTCAAAGCTATTAATTAGGGCATTGTGATCATGCACGCAAATAAAAATAAAATCTATGCACAATATGGAACTGAAAGTTAACGTCGTGTTCACTCCCCCTTCTGACTGGTTGTGAGATCCCCATGCGCACATGACCCGTGTGCGGGGGAGGCATTAGCTAGCATGATAGTTTGGGGCGGTAAATCAAGGGCATTAATTTATGTGCCTTTCGAAATGTTCACTAATAACCAAAGCATGTGGGTTCCTTAGTCCCGCCATTATAGCTGGACCACCCAATAAACCTGGGCGGAGGGAGTATGTTGACATGCATTAGATAGCTCTGCGAAAAAGGTTCTTTCCCCTACACTTGGGCAGCACCATAGAACACTAGAAGATTCCATCTCACATATGTACAGTTTTCATGCACAAGAATCATCACAAAATGATCTCCATTCCCATGCTCCACCAAATCAAAAATAGAATCTCTAATGATCTCCCTTGCTCCACCAAAGTACCTTGATATCTCCCTTCAACGGCACCCCATTTCCACGTGAAACTGCCCCCCCCCCCACACACACACACATACACACACACGTTCATATCTACCAAAACCATTTTGATCAAAATCCTTCTTCATGGTTTCTTGCAAGCCCAAGAATCCATGTGATTATCTTTGATCAATTATCTAATATGCCTCTTTTTAACCTTCCCTACACCGGTATCATTTCAACTGATTCCTTTCATTTAGGAAAATTTGAATTCCTACCTACCAGATTCATCTTAAATCTCTTACTTTCTACCAATTGGAAACCCACCATATCAGGTACAACATTTATTGATGTGTTTTGATCCAAATCGACCAATAACTCATCTAAAGTTTGATTTATATGCATTGGATGTGGTGGAGGTATTATATATCCAATCCCACCCATGTTATTTTTTGAATGCAAATATCTCTTGGCTTCCTCGAACTCCTTAAGCACTCTTAGTCTCTTAGATGTGATCGACCACATCTATAGCATGCCCCAGTTTTATCCTAATAAACAAGAAATATAATGCAAATAAGTATTAGGAGAATTAATAAATGAATCATGACCCAGACATCCTTCAATGTTGTCCTTTGCCACAACTCCATCCACAACTATCTCTTCAATAGTCTTGGACTCCTTGGGCACAAGTTTGATGAATCTAATATGGTTCAAAACATTAGTCTTGTCTCCCTGCCCCAAACATTCATCATGACTCTCACTCTCCAAAGTATCGAGCAACTTATCTTCTTCCACCAAAGCTTCCTGCTCATTCTTGTCACTCAACCAACCTCCTCCTCCTAAGAGCCATTCTTCATTCTCATCGGCCATAACTCCTTTGTCACTATTTAAAACAAACAATGGTTATCTTAATACTCATTTGCAATTCCTATGGAAGCGCTATAATATCAAAAAAAATGAAGTTCAGAACCGCACTATAAAACCATCGTTGCGCCGTCGGTTCTTCCGGCCATGGATTTTCTTGTGCCGTCAGATGTGGATGCTGGAAATATATTTGTTATATGGAAGAACCGGCAATTGGAGGTGCTACATCCGATAATGGTTTTTTCTAGAACCGGAGACATGGTCGTCATCATTTATTACAACGATACCCGACAGAAGTTACATCCACATTCGCGCAGAGCTGCAACCTTTTCACACGGGAGCTACAACCATAGACAACAGAGTTGCAACCGCTTTAGCAATGTTGCAACCTTGTGTGCTGGTGCTGCATGGGATCTTTGTCAGCGAGGTCGCAAGCACGAGCACGCGGGGGAGTTGCAATGGACAGTGGCTGGAGTTCTTGTAGCAATAGGGTGTTGAGCACCCGTGTTGGGGGACAGTGGCGAGTGGTTCTGTAACCCATGGCGGCGGTGTGAATGTTACATCCATGACCGTTGGGGAACTTCGAGCTGTCAGTGGGAGGGGAAGCAGCCTTGCCCGATGCAAGCGGATGGAGCTTTTTTTGTTCCTACGGTGAAGCTATGGTGGACGAGGGGAAGGAAGAAGACAATATGGGATCCATTCGTGCGACTGTGGAAGCATGTATTGGGCGACCGGGGGCCGACTGGCCGAAACTTTTGGCTGGTGCGCCGGTGCCTAGTACTACCCATAGGCAAATATGGATGCTTTGATATGTCACCTCCTTGCTCTTATAATGTTGATCACATCATAACAACATTAGTATTGAATCACAACATGAGGAATTGTACACTGTGTTGCAAGTGTTAGAGCTTTCAAGGTCTAATACATTTGTTAAGTTCTCTCTTTTCCATTCAAACACACCTTTATGGTTGTCATTTATCATATCATCATTACCAACAACACTTAGACATCATTGGGATCGTTGCCATACACCCTTGAGTCATTTCCCTTATGTGGTTCAAAGATGGACGTGATAACTCTTGCTTAAGAAATTTAAGTGAAATGATATAAGATGTTCTCAAACATTCACACCATAATTACTGAGGAAACTAGAGCTTCTTAATAGGGTATATAATCTACCAAAATAGCTCACGAGAAAACTATGCAAGGATCCACAAAGTGCTTGGTCCCGAGTGAGGTAACATATGTCCGAGTTATCAAATATTCTTAAATTGTGAATAAAACTAGAATTTTGGTTGACAAACGCAAACTTACATCAGCGTCAACTATTGTCATATCATACTTAGCTAACATGATCGATTTTGCTTCGATCGCGAGTGTTCATTTTTTCAGAGCAAACTCTCAATTTCTCAAATATAGCAACTTACTTCATGCCACCTAAAAACATGGATACTTCGATCTGTCGCCTCCTTGATCATATTATGTCAATAATCATAACACACTCAAGATTAGAGCACAACATGATGGTTTATGCATTGCATTTCAAGTACCATAGCTTATATGGCACACGTGTTGCTCAGCTTGGATTGCATTGCAAAGTTTGCTCCTTTACCATTCAAGCATAATGTCCTTTTCCTCTGGGTATCATATCACTGTGACCACCAAACACTAAGAAGGCATAGGGATCACTACCATTCACACTTGCGTTGTATGTGGTTCAAGGCAGGGTGATAAATCTTTGTTTTCTATGTTGTTTAGTAGTAAGTGAAATGATCTAAGAAAATATTGTAAACAATATAATTAACTAAATAGTGTAAAACACACTTATTTACATGGAAATAATAGAATGATAAAAAAAGTTATGGTCCGAGTGTAAAAGACACACATTCGAGTTCTCAAATACTAACACTATAATTTTGATGAAATTAAAGCTCAAATATCTAAGGCTTGTCCTTGATGTGAGCAGGAGTGTTGAAATATATTTCCCTCCTTTCATCATCGGCTCGGACTTTTGGTGAACTAGATGGTGCATAAACTCAATACCCTACTCCATAATTTTTGGTCATAACAAAGTTTTCGACAACACGTTTTGGCATGCACAATTCAATGTTACCGACACACAACTTCAATAAAGCACTACATGTCATGCTTAGTCAAATGATCAGACAAGGTGCGTGAACTAGTGTCTCGAGATGGAAACACGTTATGACATCCACGATTGCCCCAAGATATGCCAACTTTGGGTTCCACTCGTGAAATTATTGCACAACTCGTCGGACCTAACTTCTCTAGATTGCTCCCTCTCCAAGCTCTCTATGACGTGGAACCTAATTTTGGTGCCATTCCAAACAAGTCCATGTCGGGCGTATCGATCCTTACAGATTGACAGGCATTCAATATTAGGTACATGCTCATCACATTTAGCATATGAACATGTATAAGGATGAAGACCATATGAAGTTTTACATGAATAAGAGTGAACAGTGGGCGATTGTCGATTGGTTCACATACGCCCACCACTATCCTAGAGTGACGCATGGTGAATCAACATATCAAGGCGGCGATGTAACTGAAGTAATACTGGTTGACCTCATGTCGTGATATAGGAAGATTGCAATGTCCTCAAGCGTCACTTTTCGACAACTACAATTTGGGGAGAGTCTTGGCCTCAAGGTATATCCCTGTTATGTACGCCTCGCCAAAACCAACAAAAATTAGGTCACCCATTGCATAAATAAAGAAAAGAGAGAAGTCTGGTGGGATATGAGTTGGATAATTGGTAAGGGGTATGTTTATATGAATAGGCCCGCCTATCACCGCATGGTGACCAAAGTCAATAAGGCGGTGATGTTGTTCAGGGTCCAATGGTCACCCCTACCCCACTAATGTCGTGACGTGAGAAGATTAGGACGTCCTATAACACCACTTTCTAGAACATTCAGTTTTCACTGTGTTTGTGGAGGGGGGTCGTCTGAAGGAGCAACGAGTGTCATGCATCCCTGCCACAGACAACACCAAGGAGGTCGCTAGATTCAAGGTAAAATAAAAAGGAGGAAGTTTTGATGGGTATGAGCTGTCTCCGTAGTCCGCATGTCCCGGGGTGGGTCAGCCCACTTTTTGATGCATTTATGTGCTTCTAATTGAACTGGGAGTTATTATGAATGAAAACATTTCTAAACATGTCGCCACATTGTTCTCATCTCCTTAAGCATCTCTACTTGCCCTAAATTCTCATATTCCCGAGCCAAGTCAAATCAACGTAGATTCAATCTCATCATACACCAGAAAATACAGGTACCCAGATTTACCCTTCTAGAAACCTTTGCAACATCATCCATTCTCACGTTTGATTGTGGTTGGCTACGAAGGTGAGCAGGGGGCAGACGGCGTAGATGAATTGGTTTGGCAACAGTGGCATTAGAAGTGCGGACATGCCATTGCCGCAACATCAACATATGGGGTATGTGATGAGCCTCGACGATCCCATGCTAGTTGTGCTACATAACAACGAGATGATGTACGCGTCTTACTACTTCTATCTGCATTGAAATTCATGTACGACATAGTAGTGCCCTGATCACTCATTCATCATTCAGGGGTTTCAAAGAATATATGCTCTATATAGCAATGGAATCCGGTCCCACATACTAACAAGGGATAATTGATTTTATGCCCCTAGTTGGGTCACACTCGGCAGGTTTACCCCTAGTTTCCAAAAACACTTGTTCCTGCCCAAATCACTTTGCTCCGCTTATGCTTTTGCCCTTTGACCGTTTGACCGTCACTTTAAAAACTTCATAAAAAATCCATACTGACTCAGAAAAATTCAAATAAGATATCAAAATGTTCAGAAAAGCATCACCTATATGTGCAAGTCATTTGCATTCAACAAAAAAGTGTTGGCCGGTCCCCATCTCAGTTTTAACTCATATGATCTCAGCATGAACTGTAAAATCTAAAAAAATCTAAAAATTCTAAAAAAAATGGTGGCAAACTTTGACCAATGTTTTGAGTGCTTGCCAAGTTTCATAAGGGAATGACATTCGTGGAAGTCGTGGCAAAAAAAACAAAAATCAATGCTCCAAAATTTCATTTTTTTTGCCACGACTTCCATGAATGTCATTCCCTTATGAAACTTGGCAGGCACTCAAAACATTGGTCAAAGTTTGCCACCAATTTTTTTAGAATTTTTAGAATTTCTTAGATTTTACTGTTCATGCTAAGATCATATGAGCTAAAACTGAGATGGGGACTGGCCAACACTTTTTTCATGAATGCAAATGGCATGCACATATAGATGATGCTCTTCTGAACATTTTGATATCTTATTTGAAATTTTCTGAGTTAGTATGATTTTTTTATGAAGTTTTCAAAGTGATGGTCAAACGGTCAAAGGGCAAAAGCATAAGAGGAGCAAAGTGGTTTGGGCAGGAACAAGTTTTTTCGGAAACTAGGGGTAAACCTGCCAAGTGGGACACAACTAAGGGCACCAAATTAATTATCCCTACTAACAAAGTTGATAGCTTTCCCTTGTTTTGCAAGGTCTTATGTGACATACTTTCAGCAACGCTTAGGGTGGGGGAACTTGAATGCCATCTTTATTTGATATTATTTCCTTGTCCTTAAATTGCCATATTAGAGTATGAGAGAAGGATGGTTGTTAGATTAAAGTATGCAGGAAGTAGGGGAATGTCGGGTGACTGGCGGTGCTGGCTATCGCGCCTTGCTAGCCGGCTAGAGAGTCTTGCTTGAAAAACATCCAAACACTATGCCGGTATGTTTACTCGTGCACCCGTGAGGGAGTCAGGATTAATTCTCTACATTAACTATGTGGGACCTAAAAGGCCAACGAGTATACCAAAGGATGGCCGAGCAATTTGGGCGAATTAATTGTGAGTAAAACAGAAGATTAAGAACACTTGTTGTCCATGTTATTAAGTACAAACTAGAACGACTTGAACTTGATTACAAGCAATAATAATTAGCTACACAATGTAAACAAAATTAATTATAGGAAAATTACTTGATGATCCAAAAAGTGTGTATGTTTCAAGTGTGAATGACATGCATTCGATTTTTTCTTGGGTGGGTTCAAGGTAGAGGTGATAAATCTTTGTTTTCCATGCTATTCAGTTGTAAGTGAAATGATCTAAGATAATATTGCAAGCAATATAATTATCTAAATAGTGTAACACACACTTAATTACAGGGAAATGGTACGACAACCCAAAAAGTGTATGGTCCGAGTGTAAATGACACAGATTCAACTTCTCAAATGTATAAACTATAATTTAGATGAAATTAGAGCTCTAATATCTAAGGTCACGAGGAAACTTGATGTGAGGAGGACAATTTTCACCCCACGCACACGTGTGTATGTGAGGGGGGGTCATCTGAAGGGGTGGCAAGTGTCATAGCCCACTGTCTTTGGTGACTACGGTTGGATGACTCACATCCCACTCACTATTCAAGGAGATGTTCGGACATGTTCACACACATTTGGTATTGTTTGTTTGGTAATCCCTATTGGAGTTGACATTACACCTCTTGCTTGGAGCATCGAAATTCAATAACGCTCTTCGCCATCAAGTCAAAGAGTGGTTTGATGTACCCATACATCTACAAAATGGTACTCGCCTACATTGGTGTGCCAAATCTAATATCAAACCAAGCATACAACAAGCTATACTCGATCACAAATCTTGGATACAGGCTCTATATTATGGATGCGGGCATTTGAGTCCATGTCAGGAGAGATGCCCTCAAAATCCTCTCTTATCACTTTCTTATGGAAAGGCCAGAACTTTTGGGGTTTAAAGAGGGTTGTGGTTTTCCATCTCTTTTGAAAACCCAAAACCCGCACGAAAATTTTGGGGCCCAAAACTTTTGGAGTTCACCTTGTCTCTCGAAGGTATTAATTAGGGCATAGTGAGCATGCACACAAAAAAAGCTATGCACAATATGGAAACTGCAGGCTAACGCCCCGTTCACTCACCCTTCCTATTGGTTGTGAGGTGTCCGTGCGCTCATGATTCGTGGGCCTGAGAGGCATCAGCTAGCATGATAGTTTCAGGGGGTAAATCAAGGGCAATAATTTATGTGCCTTCCGAAATGCTCACTAATGATAGCTAAAGCACATGGGTTTGGTCCTGTCATTCTGGTTGGACGATCCAATAAACTCGGTCGGAGGGAGTATGTTGACATACATTAGATAGCTCGGCTAAAAAGATTCTTTCCTCTACACTTGAGTAGCACAATAGACCACTACAAGATTCCATCTCACATATGTGCACTTTTCATGCACAAGAACCATCACAAAACGATCTGCATTCTCATGCTCCACCAAATCAAAAATAAAAACTCTAATGCCAACCATAATACCTTGATATCTCCCTTCAAAGGCACCCCATTTTCACATGAAACTCCCCCCCCCCCTCCCAACACCCACACACATTCTAATCTACCAAACCTTTTTTTTATCAGAATCCTTCTTCATGGTTTCTTGTAAGCCCAAGAAATTCATATGATTATCTTTGATCAATTCTCTAATATGCCTCTTTTTTATCCTTCCCTACACCGCTAATATTCCAATTGATTCCTTTCATTTAGGAAAATTTGAATTCGTACCTACCAGCTTCATCTTACATCTCTTACTTTCCAGCAATTGAAAACCCACCATATCAGGTACAACATTTATTGATGGGCTTTGATTCAAATCAGACAACAACTCATCTAAAGTCTCATTTCTAACATTCATAGGATATGGTGGAGGTATTATTGAAGGAAATATGCCCTAGAGGCAATAATAAAGTTATTATTTATTTCCTTATTTCATAATAAATGTTTATTATTCATGCTATAATTGTATTAACCAGAAACATAATACATGTGTGAATACATAGACAAACATAGTGTCACTAGTATGCCTCTACTTGACTAGCTCGTTAATCAAAGATGGTTAAGTTTCCTAGCCATAGACATAAGTTGTCATTTGATTAACGGGATCACATCATTAGAGAATGATGTGATTGACTTGACTCATTCTGTTAGCTTAGCATTTGATAGTTTAGTATGTAGCTATTGCTTTCTTCATGACTTATACATGTTCCTATGACTATGAGATTATGCAACTCCCGTTTACCGGAGGAACACTTTGTGTGCTACCAAACGTCACAATGTAACTAGGTGATTATAAAGGTTCTCTACAGGTGTCTCCGAAGGTACTTATTGAGTTGTTGTATTTCGAGATTAGGATTTATCACTCTGATTGTCGGAGAGGTATCTCCGGGCCCTCTCGGTAATGCACATCACTATAAGCCTTGCAAACAATGTGACTAATGAGTTAGTTGCGGGATGATGCATTACATAACGAGTAAAGAGACTTGCCGGTAACAAGATTGAATAAGGTATTGAGATACCGGCGATCGATCTCGGGCAAAGTAACATACCGATGACAAAAGGAACAACGTATGTTATTATGCGGTTTGACCGATAAAGATCTTCGTAGAATATGTGGGAGCTAATATGAGCATCCAGGTTCCGCTATTGATTATTGACCGGAGACGTGTCTCGTCATGTCTACATAGTTCTCGAACCCGTAGGGTCCGCACGCTTAAAGTTCGGCGATGATTTATATTATGAGTTATGTGTTTTGATGTACCGAAGGTAGTTCGGAGTCCCGGATGAGATCGGGGACATGACGAGGAGTCTCAAAATGGTCGAGACATAAAGATCGATATATTGGACGACTATATTCGGACATCAGAAAAGTTCCGAGTGATTTGGGTATTTTTTGGAGTACCGATGAGTTACGGGAATACGGAGAAGAAGTGTTGGGCCTCATGGGCCAAGTGGTGGAAGAGAGGAGGTAGGACAAGGTAGGGCGCGCGGCCCCCCTAGCCCAAACCGAATTGGACTAGGGGGGCTGCCCCCCTTTCCTCCTTTCCCCCCTCTCCTTCCTTCTCCCTCCCTTCCTCTTGGTGGACTCCTACTAGGACTTGGAGTCCTAGTAGGACTCCACACTTGGGCGCGCCTCTAGGGCCGGTCGGCCTCACCTCCTCTCCTCCTTTATATACTGAGGCAAGGAGCACCCCATGGACAAACAAGTTGATCTATTGATCTCTTCCAGCCGTGTGCGGTGCCCCCTCCACCATATTTCACCTCGGTCATATCATAGCGGTGCTTAGGCGAAGTCCTGCGTCGGTAGCAACATCATCACCGTCATCACGCCGTCATGCTGACGGAACTCTCCCGTGAAGCTCTGCTGGATCGGAGTTCGCGGGACGTCATCGAGTTGAACGTGTGCTGAACTCGGAGGTGTCGTACGTTCGGTACTTGGATCGGTCGGATCGTGAAGACGTATGACTACATCAACCGCGTTGTGCTAACGCTTACGCTTTCGTTCTACGAGGGTACGTGGGCTCACTCTCCCCTCTCGTTGCTATGCATCACCATGATCTTGCGTGTGCGTAGGAAATTTTTTGAAATTACTACGTTCCCCAACAGTGGCATCCAAGCTAGGTTTATGCGTAGATGTTATATGCACGGGTAGAACACAAGTGAGTTGTGGGCGATACAAGTCATACTTCTTACCATCATATCATACTTTGGTTCGGCGGTATTGTTGGATGAAGCGGCCTGGACCGACAATTACGCGTACGCTTACGCGAGACTGGTTCTACAGACGTGCTTTGCACACGGGTGGCTGGCGGGTGTCTATTTCTCCAACTTTAGTTGAACCGAGTATGGCTACGCCCGGTCCTTGTGAAGGTTAAAACATCACTAACTTGACGAAATATCATTGTGGTTTTGATGTGTAGGTAAGAACGGTTCTTGCTAAGCCCGTAGAAGCCACGCAAAACTTGCAACAACAAAGTAGAGAGCGTCTAACTTGTTTTTGCAGGGCATGTTGTGATGTGATATGGTCAAGACGTGATGAGATATAAGTTGTTGTATGAGATGATCATGTTTTGTTGAAGTTATCGGCAACTGGCAGAAGCCTTATGGTTGTCTCTTTATTGCATAAGATGCAAGCGGCAAATAATTGCTTTACTTTATCGCTATGCGATAGCAATAGTTGCAAGAGCAATAGTTGGCGAGACGCATGTGACGACACATTGATATAGATCAAGATGATAGAGATCATGGTGTCATGCCGGTGACGATGGAGATCATGACGATGCTTTGAAGATGGAGATCAAAGGCACAAGATGATGATGGCCATATCATATCACATATTTTGATTGCATGTGATGTTTATATTTTATACATCTTATTTTGCTTTGATTGACGGTAGCATTATAAGATGATCTCTCACTAAATTTCAAGGTAAAAGTGTTCTCCCTGAGTATGCACCGTTGCCAAATTTCGTCGTGCTGAGACACCACGTGATGATCGGGTGTGATAAGCTTAGCGTTCATCTACAACGGGTGCAAGCCAGTTTTGCACATGCAGAATACTCGGGTTAAACTTGACGAGCCTAGCATATGCAGATATGGCCTCGGAACACTGAGACCGAAAGGTCGAGCGTGAATCATATAGTAGATATGATCAACATAGTGATGTTCACCATTGAAAACTACTCCATCTCACGTGATGGTCGGACATGGTTTAGTTGATTTGGATCATTTGATCACTTAGATGATTAGAGGGATGTCTATCTAAGTGGGAGTTATTAAGTAATATGATTAAATGAACTTTAATATATCATGAACTTAGTCCTGGTAGTATTTTGCAAACAATGTTGTAGATCAGTAGCTCGCTTTGTTGCTTCCCTATGTTTTATATGTGTTCCTAGAGAAAACTAAGTTGAAAGATAATAGTAGCAATGATGCGGACTGGGTCCGTGATCTGAGGTTTATCATCATTGCTGCACAGAAGAATTATGTCCTTGATGCACCGCTAGGTGACAGACCTATTGCAGGAGAAGATGCAGACGTTATGAACGTTTGGCTAGCTCAATATGATGACTACTTGATAGTTTAGTGCACCATGCTTAACAGCTTAGAATCAGGACTTCAAAGACGTTTTGAACGTCATGGACCATACCAGATGTTCCAGGAGTTGAAGTTAATATTTCAAGCAAATACCCAAGTTGAGAGATATGAAGTCTCCAACAAGTTCTATAGCTAAAAGATGGAGGAGAATAGCTCAAGCAGTGATCATGTGCTCAGATTGTCTGGGTACTACAATCGCTTGAATCAAGTGGGAGTTAATCTTCCAGATAAGATAGTGATTAACAGAGTTCTCTAGTCACCATCACCAAGTTACTGGAACTTCGTGATGAACTATAGTATGCAAGAGATGGCGAAAATGATTCTCGAGCTTTTCATGATGATGAAATCGATGAAGGTAGAAATCAAGAAAGTGCATCAAGTGTTGATGATTGACAAACCACTAGTTTCAAGAAAAGGCAAAGGGAAAGAAAGGGAACTTCATGTAGAATGGCAAGCAAGTTTTCACTTTCATGAAGAAGCCCAAAGCTAGACTAAAGCCTAAAATTGAGTGCTTCTACTACAAAGGAAATGGTTACTGGAAGCGGAAATGCCCTGGATATTTGGTGGATAAGTAGGATGGCAAAGTGAACAAGGGTATATTTGATATACAGGTTATTGATGTGTACCTTACTAGTGTTTATAGTAGCCCCTGGGTATTTGATACTTGTTCGGTTGCTAAAAATTAGTAACTCGAAACAGGAGTTACAGAATAAACAGAGACTAGTTGAGGGTGAAGTGACGATGTGTGTTAGAAGTGGTTCCAAAATTGATATGATCATCATCGCACACTCCCTATACTTTCGGGATTAGTGTTAAACCTAAATAAATGTTATTTGGCGTTTGCGTTGAGAATTAATATGATTTGATCATGTTTATTGCAATACGGTTATTCATTTAAAGTCAGGGAATAATTGTTGTTCTGTTTACATGAATAAAACCTTCGATGGTCATACACCCAATGAAAATAGTTTGTTGGATCACGATCGTAGTGATACACATATTCATAATATTGATGCCAAAAGATGCAAAGTTGATAATGATAGTGCAACTTATTTGTGGCACTGCCATTTGGGTCATATCGGTGTAAAGCGCATGAAGGAACTCCATAAATATGGATTTTTGGAAACACTTGGTTATGAATCATTTGATGCTTGCTAACCGTGCCTTCTAGGCATGATGACTAAAACTCCGTTCTCCGGAACAATGGAACGAGCTACTGACTTGTTGGAAATAATACATACCGATGTATGCAGTCCAATGAGTGGGATGCTCGTGGCGGGTATCATTAATTTTTTGACCTTCAGAGATAACTTGAGCAGATATGAGTATATCTACTTAATGAAGCACAAGTCTGAAACATTTGAAAAGTTCAAAGAGTTTCAAAGTGAAGTGGAGAATCATCGTAACAAGAAAAATAAAGTTTCTACAATCTGATCGTAGAGGAGAATATTTGAGTTATGAGTTTGGCCTTCATTTAAAAACAATGTGGAATAGTTTCACAGCTCACGCCACATGGAACACCACAGCGTAATGGTGTGTCTGGACGTTGTAACCGCACTTTATTGGATATGGTGCGGTCTATGATGTATCTTACCAATTTACCACTATCATTTTGGGGTTATGCATTATATTAGAGACAACTGCATTCACTTTAAATAGGGCACCATCAAAATCCGTTGAGACGACGCCTTATGAACTGTGGTTTGTCAAGAAACCAAAGTTGTCTTTTCTTAAAGTTTGGGACTGCGATGCTTATGTGAAAAAGATTCAACCTGATAAGCTTGAACCCAAATCGGAGAAGTGCGTCTTCATAAAATACCCAAAGGAAACTATTGGGTACGCCTTCTATCACAGATCCGAAGGAAAAATATTCGTTGCTAAGATGGATCCGTTCTAGAGAAGGAGTTTCTGTCGAAAGAAGTGAGTGGGAGGAAAGTAGAGCTTGATAAGGTAATTTTACCTTCCTCCGAATTGGAAAGTAGTTCATCACAAAAACCAGTTCCAGTGATGCCTACACCGATTAGTGAGGAAGTTAATGATGATGATCATGAAAATTCAGATCAAATTACTACCGAACCTCGTAGGTCAACCAGAGTAAGATCCGCACCAGAGTGGTACGGTAATCCTGTTCTGGAGGTCATATTACTTGACTATGATGAACCTACGAACTTGAGGAAGCGATGATGAGCCCAGATTCCGCAAAATGGCTTAAAGCTATGAAATCTGAAATAGGATCCATGTATGAGAACAAAGTGTGGACTTTGGTTGACTTGCCCAATGATCGGCAAGCCATAGAAAAAAAATGGATCTTCAAGAGGAAGACGAACGCAGATAGTTGTGTTACTATCTATAAAGCTCGAATTGTCGAAAAAGGTTTTCGACAAGTTCAAGGTGTTGAATACAATGAGATTTTCTCACTCGTATCGATGCTTAAAAGTCTGTCCAAATCATGTTAGCAATTGTCGCATTTTATGAAATTTGGCAAATGGATGTCAAAACTACATTCCTTAATGGATTTCTTAAAGAAGAGTTGTATATGATGCAACTAGAAGGTTTTGTCAATCCGAAAGGTGCTAACAAAGTGTGCAAGCTCCAGTGATCCATCTATGGAGTGGTGCAAGCATCTCGGAGTTGGAATATACACTTTGATGAGTTGATCAAAGCATATAGTTTTATACAAACTTGCGGTGAAGCCTGTATTTACAGGAAAGTGAGTGGGAGCACTACAGCCTTTCTGATAAGTATATGTGAATGACATATTGTTGATCAGAAATAATGTAGAATTTTCTGGAAATCATAAAGGAGTATTTGAAAGGAGTTCTTCAAAAGAAAGAACTCAGTAAAGCTACTTACATATTGAGCATCAAGATCTATTGAGATAGATCAAGACGCTTGATAAGATTTTCAATGAGTACATACCTTGACAAGATTTTGAAGTAGTTCAAAATGGAACAGTCAAAGAAAGAGTTTTTGTCTATGTTACAAAGGTGTGAAATTGAGTAAGACTCAAATCCCGACCACGGCAGAAAATAGAAAGAGAATGAAAGTCATTCCCTATGCCTCAGTCATAGGTTCTATAAAGTATGCTATGTTGTGTACCAGACCTATTGTATACCTTGCTCTGAGTTTGGCAAGGGAGTACAATTTTGATCTAGGAGTAGACCACTGGACAGCGGTCAAGAATATCCTTGGTGAGGACTAAGGAGATGTTTCTCGATTATGGAGGTGATAAAAGAGTTCATCGTAAAGAGTTACATCGATGCAAGCTTTTACATTGATCCAGATGACTCTAAGTCTCAATCTGGATACATATTGAAAGTGGGAGCAATTAGCTAGAGTAGCTCCGTGCAGAGCACTGTAGACATAGAATATTTGCAAAATACACACGGCTCTGAATGTGACAGACCCGTTGACTAAACTTCTCTCGCAAGCAAAACATGATCACACCTTAGTACTCTTTGGGTATTAATCACATGGCAATGTGAACTAGATTATTGACTCTAGTAAACCCTTTGGGTGTTGGTCACATGACGATGTGAACTATTGGTGTTAAATCACATGGCGATGTGAACAAGATTATTGACTCTAGTGCAAGTGGGAGACTGAAAGAAATATGCCCTAGAGGCAATAATAAAGTTATTATTTATTTCCTTATTTCATCATTAATGTTTATTATTCATGCTAGAATTGTATTAACCGGAAACATAATACATGTGTGAATACATAGACAAACATAGTGTCACTAGTATGCCTCTACTTGACTAGCTCGTTGAATCAAAGATGGTTAAGTTTCCTAGCCATAGAAATGAGTTGTCATTTGATTAACGGGATCACATCATTAGAGAATGATGTGATTGACTTGACCCATTCTGTTAGCTTAGCACTTGATCGTTTAGTATGTTGCTATTGCTTTCTTCATAACTTATACATGTTCCTATGACTATGAGATTATGCAACTCCCGTTTACCGGAGGAACACTTTGTGTGGTACCAAACGTCACAACGTAACTGGGTGATTATAAAGGTGCTCTACAGGTGTCTCCGAAGGTACTTGTTGAGTTGGTGTATTTCGAGATTACGATTTGTCACTCCGATTGTCGGAGAGGTATCTCTGGGCCCTCTCGGTAATGCACATCACTATAAGCCTTGCAAGCAATGTGACTAATGAGTTAGTTGCGGGATGATGCATTGCATAACGAGTAAAGAGACTTGCCGGTAAAGAGATTGAACTAGGTATTGAGATGCCGACGATCGATCTCGGGCAAAGTAACATACCGATGACAAAAGGAACAATGTATGTTGTTATGCGGTTTGACCGATAAAGATCTTTGTAGAATATGTGGGAGCCAATATGAGCATCCAGGTTCCGCTATTGGTTATTGGCCGGAGACGTGTCTCGGTCATGTCTACATAGTTCTCGAACCCGTAGGGTCCGCATGCTTAAAGTTCAGGGACGATTTATATTATGAGTTATGTGTTTTGATGTACCGAAGGTAGTTCGGAGTCCCGGATGAGATCGGGGACACGACGAGGAGTCTCGAAATGGTCGAGACATAAAGATTGATATATTGGACGGCTATATTCGAACCTCGGAAAGGTTCCGAGTGATTTGGGTATCTTTCAGAGTACCGGGGAGTTACGGGAATACGGGGGAAGAAGTGTTGGGCCTCATGGGCCAAGTGGTGAAAGAGAGGAGGTAGGATAAGGCAGGGCGTGCGGCCCCCCTAGCCCAAACCGAATTGGACTAGGGGGGCGGCCCCCCTTTCCTCCTTTCCTCCCTGTCCTTCCTTCTCCCTCCCTTCATCTTGGTGGACTCCTACTAGGACTTGGAGTCCTAGTAGGACTCCACACTTGGGTGCGCCTCTAGGGCCGGCCGGCCTCCCCTCCTCTCCTCCTTTATATACTGAGGCAAGGGGCACCTCATGGACACACAAGTTGATATCTTCCAGCCGTGTGTGGTGCCCCCTCCACCATATTCCACCTCGGTTATATCGTAGCGGTGCTTAGGCGCGTCGGTAGCAACATCATCACCGTCATCACGCCGTCGTGCTGACGGAACTCTCCCGTGAAGCTCTGCTGGATCGGAGTTCGCGGGACGTCATCCAGCTGAACGTGTGCTGAACTCGGAGGTGCCATACGTTCGGTACTTGGATCGGTCGGATCGTGAAGACGTACGACTACATCAACCGCATTGTGCTAACGCTTCCGCTTTCGGTCTACGAGGGTACGTGGACTCACTCTCCCCTCTCCTTGCTATGCATCACCATGATCTTGCGTGTGCGTAGGAAAAAAATTTAAATTACTACGTTCCCCAACAATTATATCTCCAACCCCACCCATGTTATTTTGTGAATGCAAATATCTCTTGGCTTGCTTGAGATCCTTCGGCAATCTTAGATGTGATCAACCATATCTACAACATGCCCCAGTCTAATCCAAATAAACAAGCAATATAATGCAAAGAAGTATTCGGAGAATTAATAAATGAGTCATCACCTAGACATCCTTCATTGTTGTCCTTGGCCACAACTCCATCCACAACTACCAATACTCTTGGACTCCTTTTGCACAAGTATGATGCATCTCATATAGTTCAAAACATCAGTATTGTCTCCCTGCCCCAAACTTTCATCATGACTCTCGTTCTCCAAAGTATCTAGCAACTCATATTGTTCCACCAGAGCATCCTGCTCATTCTTGTCTGCAAACCACCCTCCTCCTCCTAAGAGCCATTCTTCATTCTCAACAGCCATAGCTCTTCTGTCACTATTTGAAACAAACAAATGGTTATCTTAAGACTCATTTACAATTCCTATTGAAGCAGTTATAATATCAAATTTTGAAGTTTAGAAGGGAACTTTATGTAATTGTGTTTTTTTACATCAGGACTATGAACTTATTACGCCTCATTTCATATACAACTTCTTTTTTTTCTCTTCTAGACGAAAACGAACGAGTTAGCATCTTTCTGCCATCTTCACTTAACCGAGTACATTCAATACCATGCCTAATGGAGGTAACCTCAGTTTCACCAAAGAGGTTACTCTACATACATTTTTATGCGCTTTGAACTTCTTTAGTTGAAAAAAAAACCATAATGTTTATGCGATTTTGGTTTCTGATGGGTAGAGTATGTACAACATCTCAATTCCGCGGTTCTGCTATTCATACTTCTGATCTGCGTTCCAAACGGAGTTTAGTATTTAGAGGCAAGATGTAGTAGATCCGAGTAGCACCTACGACTGGAATGTGCAAAGTAATTTACTGATCCTACTCGCATTGGGAGTATTATAGCTAGAACTACCTCCGTTCCTTTATTTAAGATGTATTTGTTTTTTCAAAAATCAAAGGAATGCATGCTTGACCGAGTTTTTCGAAAAATATGTCAATACCCACAATATGAAATTTATGTCTTTCGATTCATCATGAAAAGTAGTTTCATATTTTTATCTATTAGGTATTGCAGATATTTTTATTTTATTCTATATAATCTTGGTCAAACATTTAAATGGTTGACTTGCACGAAAATTAATACACCTTATATTCTGAAACAGAGAGACGTATCATGCATGTCAATTAAACTATTTTGATGAGGTGCCATAAAATTAAAAGAAAAAAGAGAGTTTTGAGTACCAGATACAATATCATAATAAATTCTATGATATGTGTAAGAGATGAGGTCGTCTAGAGACTAATCTATAATCTTATAAACTCTCAAGATAGTATTATCACTAATATTATATATACATGATAGTGATCCTCGACTGCGAATAGCCCTAAAAGACACTGGTAAACCAAAAAGAGGCTAAACGCGAGCAGCCTATCACGATCGCTAATTACTGCAAGACAAGATGGCAGCCGGCGCACACCACTCAAGAGATGCTGTCCCTAGACAGCCATTGACCATCAAGGCAAACAATTATGTCGAAGCATCGTGTTAAGCGATAATTAATTGGTCCCTTCGGGGCTCTTGACCCCATGCCGAATCACGACAGTAAAAAGAAAGAAGCGAAACGACCACATCACCGACGACTAACCACGGAGCAGCACAATGAGGTTCGCTTGCTTGCTTGCAGCATGCACGCATGATCTGCCACGCAAAGTAAAAATCACCCCAGGGAATCATTCGTGCACTTGAATTATCATGGACTAAACAAACCACCAACTAATGTTGCTTGCTTCCCTAGCTTGCCCTCCTCGATCAAACCCTTTAAAAATCGGTCGAACCAGCGAAGATGAACTCAAAGATCCCATCGAGTGACAGGGCCCATGATGCTGAGGACGTTTTGTTAATCACTATTTTTCGCTGATTAAAGTCGCGGCACGCATGCAAGGGGCAAAACAATAAGGGTCAATGAGCACTCCATTCCTCGCTGAAAAAGATATATGTAGATAAATATCCGATACCTGGCCCCATGTTGCGCCGATATATCCCAACTCATGCGCACGATCGTTGGAATTTTTCGGATTTTATTTTTGTGCAGCTGCAAAACCCCAGTTTCTTTTTCTCGTATTAGAAATATATATATAAATTCTGGCATTATTGCAGGGTCAAACGTGCAGGCATCACGAGGGCAGAATTTTCTGAGGCGTAGGTAACGTGGTGGAGTGTACGTGCCTAGTCGCCGTGCGCCCACGAAGCCGGTGCAGTGGCACCATCTTCTAGTCTGGTATCCAACGTGGGACAGACACTTTGTCTCCGTTGTAAACGTAGGAGGAGCAGCGGCGGAGTACATCGAAGAGGATGACCGGGCGTCTATATTTGCATGCACTTGATTGGGTCGCCGCCTGCACCGATGGGCACCACCAAATTTTCTGACCGGGCCTGGCTGGTTATTTACTGCCGCACCTGTTATTTCTTGCCTATTATATCGGCCTTCTTAAATTTTGAACAGTTGTCTCTGAAATATCTTACACGTTACCCTCTCAAAAGAAAGAAATAATACACTCCTATGCAAGAGTAATAATAATCAGATGACAGTAACTGTAGCACCATCAAATCAATCAAATAAGAAAAAGGCCGGGGTAATTGAGCAAAGTAGATACTACCCCCGGTCTAGTTTGGACACCGGCCGTCAGTTCAGGCCGTGCTTTTCGCTGTTGGCATCAGCTAGACACAATGATGCGAGCCGCTCGGTATTTTCCCTGATACTCGCAGGTCCACGTTGGAGGTCTCGGTGGTGTCTCGCCGGCGACCGCAGACGTCTACGTCGTGGAAACACCCGCGCCACGCACATTCGAACCCACGCAGCCGGGGGCGTCCGTGTAGTCATGTACTCGTGTGCCATGCCCGGAGCCTTGGCGTATGCATGCCTCTCCCCAGTGAGCACACACCTGTGCAACATGCCAAAGCCTAACGGTGTCCCGTTGTGCTGGCCGCGCTGGGTCAACAGGTTCGGCACTCGTCCGTTCAATGATTCATACGTTCTGAATAGAATACCAGAGAAATCGAACTGTACTCTACCCTGAGAATCTACTCGTGTGCACGTACAGATGTACCCCGTTGCGTGCTCGAGCCATATAAAAAAACAGAGCGGGCTGGCTAGTCGTGGTAGTACTACGTAGCATCGTCATCATCTTGTGTGTTGTTTCCATCCATGGCCCTGCCCTGTCCTGCCTAGGTAACAGAAAAGTAAAGGAAATAAGAACAAAAGCCGGCTGGGTGGTGTCACTTTGGCTATGGTGGCCTACATGGATTCCACCTCCCAAAGTCCCAACACCAGCGGCCAGAGGGAAGCCTCCAACTTGTCCCGTGCCTCGAGAGCAAAACCAAAGCCTACACGACGCCGCAGCGCTGCACGGCGCGGCCACCGATTCCCGCTACTCATCCGATAAGCTACGTGAGGCACGTAGCGTAGGAGCCCGTGCTGTACCACGTACATGGAGTGCTGGAGCACTGCTCTTCTACTCCACACCCCACAGCATCCATCCAAAACACCAAAGCACAAAGCGACAGAAGCAACGTCTACACTTGGTAGAACTCTAGTAGAAAATTAGTTCAAAGAGGGATCCAGGATTTTCATATTACGGAGTAACTTAATTTAATTTAAAGAAAGAGGGACTAATTTCCCCCTAAAAAAAGAAAATAGGGACTAATTAAGAAAACAAGGCTAGAGTTTTGGTGGCCGCGGTAGAATCTCTCGTCTGCTCCTCTTCCCTAGTAGAGTAGAGTACGTACATCTGACAAGACGACACCCAACGGCCGCAAAAAGAAAGCAAAACGCCAGAAAAACGCGTCCTCATTCATCACCGCCGTTCACTCCGCTACGCCCGGTCCACCGGCCGCGCCATGGACTCGCCGGTGCTGCTACTTGTTGCCGTTGCCGCGGCGGTTGCCCGTTGGGGCGGGTCACTGCTGGGGGGCGGCGGCGGCGCCGCCGACGAGCCAGCGGTCCATGGGCACGCACTGGGCCTTGTGGGCGCGCTTCCAGTCCAGGGCCTGGCACGCACGGGAGCAGTAGTTGGCCGCGCCGCACACCGAGCAGCGCCGGAACTCGTGCCGCCGCGTCTCCTTGCGCCCGCACCGCATGTGAGAGCACAGCCGGAGCTCGCCCTCGCCGTCTCCGCCGGTGGCCGCCGCGTCGGTCTTCTTGGCGCATGCCTGCACGCCACGCGACGCCCACCAGTCCGACATGAACTGGTTCGCCGTGTGGGGCTCCGCCTCCGGCAGGCTCCACCCGAAGTCGGAGAGGAGAGGAGAGCTGGTGACGCCCCCGGCGCCGCCTGCGACGGCGCCGATGGGGAGGGAGGCGAAGGGGTAGGTCGCGCTGGCCGCCGCGGCGGAGAGCGCGAGGGAGAGCTCGCGGGCGTTCGCGGCGACGAGGAGGCGGCGTCCCTCGGCCGGGTCGCGGCGCACGCCGTAGCCGTCCTGGAGGCAGTGCCCGAGCTCGCGGAGCGCGTCGACGTGGCCCAGCGCGGCGGAGCGCGCACAGAGCGCCGCCCCGGCGCGGAGGTCGCGGTCCGACTTGGCACCACCGCTCCCGTTGAATTGGATGACGGCCAGCGAGTAGAGCGCCGCCGGGTGCCCGCCGACCGCCGCCTTCGCGAGCAGAGCCGCTCCACCGCTCCGGCTGCCAAGGCAGTAGAACCGGATCTGCAAAAACGTAAGAAACTCGTCAGCGCTTGATCCCTGAAACTCCGGCCATGCATGCATGGATGTCAAACCCGAACGATAAGTCAACAAGATTTGTTCGTCGACTCTTACCATGCCTAGAATGTAGCAAGCCTCGAGGTTGCCGGCGTCGGCGCAGCGCTTGAGAAACCGCTGCACGGGCTCCGACCACGCCGCCGCCTTGACGGCGAGCGACGCCGGCGAGGCCTTGGCGAACACCATGTCCTGCTGTCCCAGGCCGTTCAGCCTCTTGCACCTGAAACGTCAAAGGCACAAACACGTTCAGGCAACCAAACACATGAAGCAGCAGGAGTTGCTTGGCAAGAAGCAGTTGAACCAAACACGAAGGGCGGGGCGGGGCGCGGGCGTACGTTAGGTGGACGGACAGCAGGTCGGACGGTGAGTTCGCAGATGCGGCGAGTTTGGAGAAGATGGAGAGCACGAGGTCGTCAGGGATGCCATCCAAATAGTCCGGCCCCGAAGCCTGGCGCTTCCGGCGCCCACCAGACACTTCGCCGGCGGCGGCGGGCGAGCGCTTCCTCTTCTGGCCGGCCACGGGAGCCGCTGGCTCGACAACACCTCCGCAGGTATAGAGAGAGCCGCTCCTCGTCCTCATCTTATCTCTGGCTGCGCGAGCCGTGGTGGCGGGCCGGTCTCCGGAGGGAGGGAGGAGAGGGAGCGGCCGCGGGACGGGGAGAAGCGGTGGTGGAGTGGAGAGGAGATAGATGTTTCGGAAAAGGGATAGCGGGAGGCGCCTCGTTTTATACACGGGAGCTCCGGTCCGTACCGTGCCTTGGTGCGTGACCCTGCGTGAGCCGGGGGCGAGGCGTGCGGGGCCCGGCTGTCAGCCGGGTCCTGGTTTTATCCGTCCCGCTTTTAACTTTCTATCTACTGCCAGTGCATGCCCTGCCAGTGGTAGAGTATAGTCTTGATGGCGTGTGAGGAGCAGGCTGCAGGCGTAGAGGCATCAATGCTGGCTGGGCTGGGCTTTATCTTTGGAGGAAAATGAATGCCGGGCTTTCAAAAAAAGCCATCTTTGCTGCGAGAAACAAGGGCATTATTGTTCGTTCATTCATTCATTCATTCACGACGCCAGGCAGTTTCGATCGCTATACGTAGTGCTCCTTCATTGCGTGTGCTTTTCAGTTGGTAAATTTTTACTTGCTTCGGTGGTCAAACGGTGGCGTTACCGGGAGTCTATAACACCAGTACCGTACGCGTTCTACTTGGAGGAGGAGGGTAGAGTACGGGGAATGGGTGGAGTGTTGGACGGGGCGTGCGTTTATTGCATCGGGTCGAAGTTGAACGGAAACGTGAAGGCACTCGGGTCTGGGCTGTGCATGCGGCGGCGTTTCTGAGCTCACGACATAAACGCTTTTGGTCCAGGTTTAGGCTTAAGAGCATCTCCAACAGCCGCGCTAAACTAGCGCCGCGCCGCAAAATAGGTCGTTTTAGCGCGCGCGCAACGCGTCAGGGCGCTCCAGCGGGCGCGCAAAAACGGCGCGCCCGCTAAAACGGGTTGGGCGCGCGGTGAAAAACACTTACCCGCGCGGCGTATTTCGGGCGCCCACTACAGCGCGCGGCACACTCGAGCGCTCGCGCTCGCTCTTCCTCTCGCGCTTCCACCCCCGACCGGCCGCGCCGCCGCCGCCGCCCGCGCACCCCGGCGACCGTCCCAGGCTTCCCCGGCCTATCCCCGCGCGCCCGCGCTTCCGCCCATCCCCTCCTAGTACCGCCGGCGCCCGCGCGCCTCCGTCGTCCGAGGAACAGCGCCCGAGCGCTCGCTGCCGCGCCGCGCTCGCAAGGTGTTTGACAAAACGCCTACAAGGTATGTATTGCTCAAATTTCATGAATTTGGTGCATGTTTTGAATTGTAGTTTTTATAGTATAGTATTGAACATTGTAGATGAGTTCGTCGTATGATTCTTCCGAAGAAGAATTTGATATGGAAGAGGAGGAGGATCTTGCAACGATCGTAGCTATGCATATCAATAAAAAACCGAAGCACGGTGGTTCGGTTATGGGTCGGGAGAAAATTTGGAGAGATAGGATTGATGCCCATAACAGATTGATGAAGAACTATTTCGTGGAGAATCCCACATACCCGGAGTCGTATTTTCATCGCCGGTTTAGGATGAGCACCGACTTGTTCAGGCGCATTGTAGAGAAACTAGCGAGCCATGACCGGTTTTTCCAGCAAAGGAGGAATGCCGCCGGAGAGCTCGGGCATAGCACTTTTCTGAAGGTGACAACCGCTTTGCGTATGTTGGCATACGGTATCCCGGCTGATCTAGTTGATGATCATTTGGCTATGGGTGAGAGGCAAGTCATCATGTGTGTCAAGCGCTTTGCAGTGGGAATTGTGCAAGTGTTTGGCGAGGAGTATTTGAGATCTCCCACTGCTGAAGACGCCGCAAGGCTATTGGCGATGAACAAAGCGCGCGGCTTTCCTGGCATGCTTGGCTCAATAGATTGCATGCATTGGAGTCGGAAGAATTGTCCAAAGGCATGGCATGGGCAATTCCACGGCCAAAAAAAGGGTTCCACTATAATCCTTGAAGCGGTGGCCGATCAGGAGACTTGGCTTTGGCATGCATTCTTTGGAATGCCTGAATCTTTGAATGATATTAATGTTGTCAACCGGTCACCACTGATGAATAAGATTACAAACAGTGAGTTGTCACTTGTGCAGTTTGTAGCAAATGGTTGTACGTACAACTATGACTATTATCTAGCGGATGGCATCTATCCAAAGTGGCAAACCTTCGTGAAGCCGTTGAAAAAACCGGAAGGTAAGAAAAATCTTGATTTCCACAATGCTCAGGCGGCGGCTAGAAAAGATGTGGAGAGAGCATTTGGGATTTTGCAAGCCCAATTTGCTATTGTGAGAGGACCGGCAAGATTTTGGGATCAAAAAATGCTTTGGTACATCATGCACGCTTGTGTGATCATGCACAACATGATCATCGAGAATGAGCGTGGCCAAGATTTAGACTACTCACAGTATGAGCTCTTGGGATATCCCGTGCGAGTGCGGCGGAGGGCTGAAAGGGTAGCCCGTTTTGTTGCCTCCTATCATGCCATTCGGCGCCCCGCAACGCACAAGGAACTTCAGAATGATCTAATTGAAGAGTGATGGGCATGGCATGGACGGCAAAGAGCATGATTATATCTGCACTCGACATTGTATTGTTCATGAACTATTTATTGTGTTGTAATAATTTATTTTGTACTATTTGTTGTTGTACTAAACGATAAACTATTTGTTTGAGTTGTAATAATTTATTTTGAACTATTTGTTATTGATTTTTATTTTGTTTGTTTGATCATTTTTGCTCATCTTCTTTGAAATGTACATGTGGTTTGTGCGGCGCGCGCTGTATTTTTGCGCCCTGCTGAAGCGGCGCGTGCGCTGCATTATAGCGCCGCTGCTGGAGCCAGCGCAGGCGGGCGCGCAAAACCAGCCGCAGCGCGCGCGCTAATAGGTTTTTTGCGCGCGGCGTTTTAGCGCGGCTGTTGGAGATGCTCTTAGACTGTTAACTTCTGTGCTAGTGGTAGTAGAGTATGCTAACGATCAACGAGTAGTCTCGTGTGTGCTCGGCTTGATGCGACGGGGGCGGTTTGGACGCTACTCTTTGTCTCCTTTGCTGATGCAGCATCGGTTCCAACTTCGAACGGATCTCTCTTTGCTCTGCTTTCCTTCTGGACGCAACCCTTCTTGTTCTAGTTCGAGTACGACAAGGTTATGGCCGATGGAAACAGTCGCCGGAAAGATCGATCGATCCATAGACGAAAACCAGTTCATATGGGAAGAGGTGATAGCTGTTTTTCGTGCTCGGCTGGGAACCGCTGGGCTAGTTTGTCACGCCGGGCGGCACGTGATATGATAATCTCAAGAAAAATAAGGAAGCAAGCAAGAAAAATATGGAAGGAGAGAGCTCGTCGGTTGGGCGACAGGGCGCACGCATCGTGGACAGGACAAAGAATCCGGGGCGCCATCCCGCGCTCGGCATCTTCGGGGCGGTGACGGTGAGGCGGGCAGGTGGGCGGCCAAGGACGCAGCATTGACTGGCCCCTGACCTCGTCGTCTAGGAGCGCATAGCTTGGCCGGCCGGCCGCCCGTCCGCGTCGCGTCGCCCTCGGCCGGCGGAGTCGGAAGCGTTTCGAGTGGGTGGGCTGATGATGGCCGGTCCTCGGCCTCGGGGAGGTGACGATTCGGCGCGCGGCGCCATGCGGGCGTGGTGACTGTGCGCGCGGGGGCGGGCGCGGCGATCTCCTCCATGTGTCGCGCCTCGGGTTCCCCCCGCAGCTGCGTGCCGCTCTTTGACCCCGACGCGAGCACGGCCTTTCTTTATTGGCGCCTCCGTCGCCATGTCCGTCCTCTCCTCTCCTCTGCTGCGCTCTGCTCGGCCCCCCTCTCCCTTTCTTTATTCGCGCCTGGGTCGGAGCACGTACCACTCTTTACACCGCGCAGTTCATCTGCCCCGAGCGGAGCGGCGGTGGCAGAGGCAGGAGAGCACCACGGCCGTCTGAATTCCCGGAAAAGACGATTGATTCCGATGCGTCGCACGGGCCCGAGGAGGACGGGGCGGGGGCTCCATTGCTCTCTCTTTTCATCTTTCTCTCCTTTTCCCTGAAATGTGATGCATGTGTTCGCCAGCGAGTTTTGGGAAAGGGGAGTATGAAGTTTGCAGGGAAGACGCCAAAGTGCTTCACATGGCCTCCAGAGGGAGATTCTTGCATGCATATGATTCAACGTTTGCTGGTGAAAGCATTATCAACGGTGGGATTTCTGGATCGCAGTGGATGATGCTGTGTCAAGTTCTTGAACTATAACTATAGGTCGTACTGCTTGCTGTGCCGAACTGTTGTCCTCCGATTCGCTTCCGGGTGAATGAAATGATCTGAGATGAGTCATATAAAGCAATTGGCGCCATTGCGTAAGAGAAGTTACATGAAAACTATACAATGGTCCCGAGTGTACATACATGGTCCCGAGTGAGATTAACACATTTTTTGAGTTTCTGAACTATAGATCGTACTGCTTGCTGTGCCGAACCGTTGTTGTCCGATTTGCTTCCTGGTGAGTGAAATGATCTGAGACGAGTCCTACAAAGCAATTGGCGCGATTGCGTAAGAGGAGCTTCCTTACATGAGGAACTATACAATGGTCCAGGAAGTACATACATGGTCCCGAGTGAGTTAACGCATTTTCGAGTTATCAAATATTCGCACTTAAATTTTTCGAGGAAACTAGACCTCTGTCAGACAAGTGCGGTGTTACAATATGCAAAGGCTACTGGGTAGCTTCCTTAGCTACTAATTAGTGATCACAGAGTGTTTATTTTTTTAGAGCAAACACTCAGATAACAACTTATTTCATGCCAATAGGCAAACATGGATGCTTTCATCAGTCGCACGCTTGCTCTTATAATGTTGATCACACCATAACAGGATTAGGATTGGAGCATAACATGAGGAACTGTACATTGCATTGCAGTGTCAGGGCTTTCAAGATCTAATACATTTGTGAAGTTCTCTCTTTTTCATTCAAACCCGCCTTTGTAGTTGTCATTTATCATATCATCGTTACCAACAACAATGAGACGTCATAGGATCGTTGCCATACACCCTTGAGTCATTTCCCTTATGTGGTTCAAAGGTGGGCGTGATAATTCTTGCTCAAGAAATTTAAGTGAAATGATATAAGATAAGACTGGAAGCAATATAATTAAATAGTGTAAACACATTTAGTTACACAAAAATGACGTGATGCTCCAAAAAATATATGGTTTAAGTGTAAAATGACAATTCAAGGCCTCAAACATTCACTCCGTATTTTTCGAGGAAACTATAGCTTCTGCATAGGGTATATAATCTACCAAAATAGCTCATATGGAAACTATGTAAGGATCCACAAAGTGCATGGTCCCGAGTGATGTAAAATATGTTTGAGTTGTCAAGTATTCTTAAATTTTGGAGAAAACTAGGTTTTGGTTGACAAACGCAAACTTACAATCAACGGAAGCTATTGTCATATCATACTTAGCTAACACGATCAATTTTGCTTTCATCGTGAGTGCTCATTTTTTAGAGCAAACTCTCGATTTCTCAAATATAACAACTTACTTCATGCCACCTAACAACATGGATACTTCGATCTGTCGCCTCTGTGGTCATGTTATGTCGATCATCATAACACAATCATGATCGGAGCACAACATGACGGTTTATGCATTGCACTGCAAGTACAAGAACTTGTAAGGTACACACATTGCTCAGCTTGGGTTACCTTGCAAAGTTCTCTCCTTTTCCATTCGAGCACACTGTCCTTTTTTTGTGGGGTATCATATCAACGTGACCACCAAAAACTGAGAAGGCATAGGCATCACTACCGTGCATACTTGCGTCATTTTTTCTTAGGTTGGTCTGTGGTTCAAGGTAGAGGCAATAAATCCTTGTTTTCTATGTTGTTTAGTAGTAAGTGAAATGATCTAAGATAAGATTGTAAACAATATAATTAGCTAAATAGTGTAAAACACACTTGTTACAGGGAAATGATATGATGATCCAAAAAATGTATCATCTCAGTGTAAATGACACACATTCGAGTTCTCAAATATCTACACTATAATTTTGATGAAATTAGAGCTCAAATATCTAAGGCTTGGCCTTGATGTGAGAAGGAGTGTTGAAATATATTTCCCACCTTTCTTTATCAATTCAGACTTTTGGATGAACTAGATGGTGCATGAACTCAATGCCCTACTCCATCATCTTTGGTTGCGACAAGGGTTTCGACAACACATTCTGGCATGCACAATTCAATGTCACTGACACATAACTTCAATAAAGCACTACATGTTATCCTTAGACGAACGATCAGACAAGGCACGTGAACTAATGTCTCGAGATGGAACCAGGTTATGGCATCCATGATTGCCCCAAGATATGGCGACTTTGGTTTCCACTTGCGAAATTAAAGCACAACTCACCAGACCACACTTCTCTAGATTGCTCCCCGTCCAAGCTCTCTATGACGTGGAACCTAATTTTGGTGTTGATGTCTACTACGCAATTTTATTATTGTAGACTCGTGTTGGGTCTCCAAGCGCATAGTTTTGTAGGACAGTACAATTTTCCCTCAAGTGGATGACCTAAGGTTTATCAATCTGTGAGAGGCATAGGATGAAGATGCTCTCACTCAAACAACCCTGCAACCAAATAACAAAGAGTCTCTTGTGTCCCCAACACACCAAATACAATGGTAATTGTATAGGTGCACTAATTCGGCGAAGACATGGTGATACAAGTGTAATATGGATAGTAGATATTGATTTTTGTAATAGGAACAATAAAAGCAGCAAGGTAGCAAGTAACAAAAGTGAGCACAAACGGTATTGCAATGCTTGAAAACAAGGCCTGGGGTTCATACTTTCACTAGTCCAATCTCTCAACAATGCTAACATAGTTAGATCATATGGCAATCCCTCAACGTGCGATAAAGAATCACTCCAATGTTCTGATCTAGCGAAGAACATAAGACGAAATTGTTTGTGGGGTACGAAACCACCTCTATAATAAGACCATATGATACACATCAACCAACTCTAATATCACCTAGATACTCCAATGTCACCACAAGTATCCATGAGTTAATTATATGATATGCATCAAACAATTTCAGAATCATAATATTCAATACAACACAAAGAACCTCAAAGAGTGCCTCAAGATTTCTATCGGAGAAACAAAGACGAGAACGTGCATCAACCCCTATGCATAGATTACCCCAATGTCACCCCGGGAATCCACGAGTTGAGTGCCAAAACATATATCAAGTGAATCAATATGATACCCCATTGTCACCACGGGTATTCATAGAAAGACATATATCAAGTGTTCTCAAATACATAAAAGTATTCAATCTGATAACAACAAAATCTCAAAGGTAAAATTCAATCCATCACAACAAAATAGAGAGGAAAAACACCATTGATCCAATGATACGTCTCCATCATATCTGTAATTTTTGATTGTTCCATGCTATTATATTACCAATCTTGGATGTTTTATATGCATTTATATGCCATTTTATTTGACTTTTGGGACTAACCTATTAACCTGGAGCCCAGTGCCAGTTTCTATTTTTTTCTTGTTTTTGATTTCTACACAAAAGGAATACCAAACGGAGTCCAATTGACCTGCCAATTTTTGTGGATTTTTTATGGACCAAAATAAGCCCCCGAAGTGAAAGAAATGGGCCAGAAGAGTCCTGAGCCATCCACGAGGGTGGAGAGTGCGCCCTACCCCCTAGGGGCGCCCCCTGTCTCGTGGATGACTCGGAGACCCCCCTGACGTGAGACCGATGCCAAAAATTCCTATAAATACATAAACCCCCGAAAAGAAACCTAGATCAGGAGTTCCGCCGCTGCAAGCCTCTGTAGCCACCAAAAATCAATCGGGACCCTGTTCCGGCACCCTGCTGGAGGGGGATCCATCACCGGTGGCCATCTTCATCATCCCGGCGCTCTCCATGACAAGGAGGGAGTAGTTCACCCTCGGGGCTGAGGGTATGTACCAGTAGCTATGTGTTTGATCTCTCTCTCTCTCTGTCTCTCTCGTGTTCTTGATTTGGCACGATCTTGATGTACCGCGAGCTTTGCTACTATAGTTGGATCTTATGATGTTTCTCCCCCTCTACTCTCTTGTAATGGATTGAGTTTTCCCTTTGAAGTTATCTTATCGGATTGAGTCTTTAAGGATTTGAGAACACTTGATGTATGTCTTGCATGGGAAACCAATGGTGACAATGGGGTATTCTATTGATTCACTTGATGTATGTTTTGGTGATCAACTTGCGGATTTCGTGAACTTGTGAACTTATGCATAGGGGTTGGCACACGTTTTCGTCTTGACTCTCCGGTAGAAACTTTGGGGCACTCTTTGAGGTTCTTTGTGTTGGTTGAATAGATGAATCTGAAATTGTGTGATGCATATCGTATAATCATACCTGCGGATACTTGTGGTGACATTGGAGTATCTAGGTGACATTAGGGTTTTGGTTGGTGTGTGTTTTAAGGTGTTATTTTACTACAAACTCTAGGGTTGTTTGTGACACTTATAGGAATATCCCAACGGATTAATCAAAAAGAATAACTTTGAGGTGGTTTTGTACCCTACAATAATCTCTTCGTTTGTTCTCCGCTATTAGTGACTTTGGAGTGACTCTTTGTTGCACGTTGGGGGATTGTTATATGATATAATTATGTTATCATTGTTGAGAGAACTTGCACTAGTGAAAGTATATGAACCCTAGGCCTTGTTTCGAAGCATTGCAATACCGTTTGTGCTCACTGACAATGGCTCAAATTTCACAGCCGATGAGGTGAAAACTTGGCGCGGCAACATGGGCATCAAGCTCGATTACGCCTCTGTCTATCACCCCCAAACAAACGGTCAAGTCGAACGTGCAAATGGTATCATCATGAGCGGCATCAAACCCAGACTAGTGCGATCCTTGAAGGAATCAGACACGCATTGGGTCGAGGAGCTCGACTCCGTACTCTGGGGGCTGCGGACCACGCCGAATCGTACCATCGGATATACACCATTTTTATGGTGTACGGCACAGAAGCAGTGCTACCCTGCGACATAATCCATGACTCACCTCGCGTGTGCATGTACGAAGAGCAGGAAGCCAAATTAGATCGGCAGGACAACTTAGATGCTCTGGAGGAGGAGCGTGACGTCGCAAAAGCCCGTTCCGCATTCTATCGGCAACAGGCTCGAAGGTATCAAAGCAGAGAAGTACGGGCCAAAACTTATAACATTGGTGAACTAGTTCTACGCCTCCCCGAGAAGAAGAAGGACAAGCTCAAACCCAAGTGGGAGGGTCCCTTCATCATTGATAAAGTTCTCACAGGAGGAGCGTACCGTCTGCGCAATGCATCTGATAACAGACTTGAGCCGAACCCATGGTGTCGGGGAACGTAGCAGAAATTCAAAATTTTCCTACGAGTCACCAAGATCTATCTATGGAGAGACTAGCAACGAGGGGAAGGAGA
Organism: Triticum dicoccoides; assembly: GCF_002162155.2. Classification (NCBI taxonomy): domain Eukaryota; kingdom Viridiplantae; phylum Streptophyta; class Magnoliopsida; order Poales; family Poaceae; genus Triticum; species Triticum dicoccoides. The sequence goes on from NC_041385.1 coordinate 736,956,864, forward strand.
GTGCATCTACATACCCTTGTAGATCACTAAGCGGAAGCATTCAAGAGAACAGGGTTCAAGGAGTCGTACTCATCGTGATCCAAATCACCGAAGATCCTAGTGCCGAACGGACGGCACCTCCGCGTTCAACACACGTACAGCCCGGTGACGTCTCCCATGCCTTCATCCAGCAAGGAGAGAGGGAGAGGTTGAGGAAGACACCATCTAGCAGCAGCACAACGACGTGGTGGTGGTGGAGGAGCGTGGCAATCCTGCAGGGCTTCGCCAAGCACCGCGAGATATGAGGAGAAAGAGAGGTAGGGCTGCGCCAACAGGAGAAGAACTTCGTGTGTTGGGCTGCACCTTTGCCTCCACTATATATAGGGGGAGAGGGGGCTGTGCCCCCACCTAGGTTTCCACCCCCTAGGGGCGGCGGCCAGCCCTAGATCCCATCTAGGGGGGCGGCCAAGGGGGGGAGAGCGGGAAACTTGCCCCCCAAGCAAGGTGGAAGCACCCCCTCCCCAAACCCTAGGCGCATTGGACCCTTGTGGGGGGGCGCACCAGCCCACCTGGGGCTGGTCCCCTCTCACACTTGTCCCATGCAGCCCTCCGGGGCCGGTGGCCCCACTTGGTGGACCCCCGGGACCCTCCCGGGGGTCCCGGTACGTTACCGATAAGACCCGAAACTTTTTCGGTGACCAAAACATGACTTCCCATATATAAATCTTTACCTCCGGACCATTCCGGAACTCCTCATGACGTCCGGGATCTCATCCGGGACTCCGAACAACATTCGGTAACCACATACAAACTTCCTTTATAACCCTAGCGTCATCGAACCTTAAGTGTGTAGACCCTACGGGTTCGGGAACCATGCAGACATGACTGAGACGTTCTCCGGTCAATAACCAATAGCGGGATCTAGATACCCATGTTGGCTCCCACATGTTCCACAATGATCTCATCGGATGAACCACGATGTCAAGGACTCAATTCATCCCGTATTCAATTCCCTTTGTCTAACGGTATTGTACTTGCCCGAGATTCGATCGTCGGTATACCGATACCTTGTTCAATCTTGTTACCGGCAAGTCTCTTTACTCGTTCCGTAACACATCAACCCCTTGGTCACATTGTGCACATTATGATGATGTCCTACCGAGTGGGCCCAGAGATACCTCTCCGTTTACACGGAGTGACAAATCCCAGTCTCGATTCGTGCCAACCCAACAGACACTTTCGGAGATACCTGTAGTGCACCTTTATAGCCACCCAGTTACGTTGTGACATTTGGTACACCCAAAGCATTCCTACGGTATCCGGAAGTTGCACAATCTCATGGTCTAAGGAAAAGATACTTGACATTAGAAAAGCTTTAGCATACGAACTACACGATCTCTGTGCTAGGCTTAGGATTGGGTCTTGTCCATCACATCATTCTGCTAATGATGTGATCCCATTATCAACGACATCCAATGTCCATGGTCAGGAAACCGTAACCATCTATTGATCAACGAGCTAGTCAACTAGAGGCTTACTAGGGACATGGTGTTGTCTATGTACCCACACATGTATCTGAGTTTCCTATCAATACAATTATAGCATGGATAATAAACGATTATCATGAACAGGGAAATATAATAATAACTAATTTATTATTGCCTCTAGGGCATATTTTCAACAGTCTCCCACTTGCACTAGAGTCAATAATCTAGTTCACATCACCATGTGATTAACACTCACAGGTCACATCACCATGTGACCAACATCCAAAGAGTTTACTAGTGTCACTAAACTAGTTCACATCATCATGTGATTAAGACTCAATGAGTTCTGGGGTTTGATCATGTTTTGCTTTTAAGAGAGGTTTTAGTCAACGGGTCTACAACATTCAGATCCGTATGTACTTCGCAAATCTCTAGGTCATATTGTAAGTGCTGCTTCCACGCTCCACTTGGAGCTATTCCAAATGGTTGTTCCACTATACGTATCCGTTTTGCTACTCAGAGTTATTCGGATAGGTGTTAAAGCTTGCATCGACGTAACCCTTTACGTCGAACTCTTTATCACCTCCATAATCGAGAAACATATCCTTATTCCTCTAAGGATAATTTTGACCGCTATCTGGTGACCCACTCCTTTATCACCTTTGTACCCTCTTGCCAGACATGTGGCAAGGCACACATCAGGCGCGGTACTTAGCATAGCATACTGTAGAGCCTACGTCTAAAGCATAGGGGATGACCTTCGTCCTTTCTCTCTTTTCTGCCATGGTCGAGCTTTAAGTCTTAACTTTGTACCTTACTACTCAGGCAAGAACTCCTTCTTTGACTGATCCATCTTTGAACTCCTTCAAGATCACGTCAAGGTATGTGCTCATTTGAAAGTACCATTTAGCTTTTTTGATCTATCCTCATAGATCTTGATGCTCAATGTTCAAGTAGCTTAATCCAGGTTTTCCATTGAAAAACACCTTTCGAATAACTCTATATGCTTTCCAGAAATTCTACATCATTTCTGATCAACAATATGTCAACAACATATACTCATCAGAAATTCTATAGTGCTCCCACTCACTTATTTGGAAATACAAGTTTCTCATAAACTTTGTATAAACCTAAAATCTTTGATCATCTTATCAAAGTGCATATTCCAACTCCGAGATGCTTACTCCAGTCCATGGAAGGATCGCTGGAGCTAGCATACCTTTTAGCATCCTTAGGATCGACAAAACCTTTCTGATTGTATCGCATACAACCTTTCCTTATGAAAAACTGGTAAGGAAACAGATTTCATAAATGCAGCTAATGCTAACATGCTTCCGACGGACTTAAGCATCACTACGGATGAGAAAAATCTCATCGTAGTCAACTCCTTGAACTTGTGAAAAAACTCTTTGCCACAAGTCGAGCTTCATAGACGGTGACATAATCGTCCACGTCCGTCTTCTTCTTAAAGATCCATTTATCTCAATGGCTTGCCGATCATCGGGCAAGTCCACCAAAGTCCATGCTTTGTTCTAATACATGGATCCTATCTCAGATTTCATGGCTTCTAACCATTTGTCGGAATTTGGGCCCACCATCGCTTCTCCATAGCTCGTAGGTTCATTGTTGTCTAGCAACATGACCTTCAAGACAGGATTACTGTACCACTCTGAAGCAGTACGCATCCTTGTCACCCTACGAGGTACGGTAGTGACTTGATCCAAAACTTCATGATCACTATCATAAGCTTCTACCTCAATTGTTGTAGGCGCCACAGGAACAACTTCCTGTGCCCTGCTACACACTTGTTGAAGTGACGGTTCAATAACCTCATCAAGTCTCCACCATCCTCCCACTCAATTCTCGAGACAAACCTTTCCTCGAGAAAGGACCCGATTCAAGAAACAATCCCTATTGCTTTCAGATCTGAATTAGGAGGTATACCAAACTGTTTTGGGTGTCCTATGAAGATGCATTTTATCCGCTTTGGGTTCGAGCTTATCAACCTGAAACTTTTTCACATAAGCGTCGCAGCCCCAAACTTTTAAGAAACGACAACTTAGGTTTCTCCAAACCATAGTTCAAACGGTGTCGTCTCAACGGAATTACGTGGTGCCCTATAAAGTGAGTGCGGTTGTCTCTAATGCCTAACCCATGAACGATAGTGGTAATTTGATAAGAGAAATCATGGTACGCACCATATCCAATAGGGTGCAACTATGATGTTCGGACACACCATCACACTATGGTGTTGCAGGCGGTATTTATTGTGAAACAATTTCCACAATGTCTTAATTGCGTGCCAAAGCTCGTAACTCAGATACTCATCTCTATGATCATATCATAGACATTTTATCCTCTTGTCACGATGATCTTTAACTTCACTCTGAAATTACTTGAACCATTCAATAATTCAGACTTGTGTTTCATCAAGTAAATATACTCAACATCTACTTGAATCATCTGTGAAGTAAGAACATAACGATATTCACTACATTCCTCAGCACTCATTGGACTGCACACATCAAAATGTGTTACTTCCAACAAGTTGCTATCTTGTTCCATCTTACTGAAACCGAGGCTTTTCAGTCATTTTGCCCATGTGGTATGATTTGCACATCTCAAGTGATTCAAAATCAAGTGATTCCAAACGATCCATTTGCATGGAGTTTCTTCATGCGTATACACCAATAGACATGGTTTGCATGTCTCAAACTTTTCAAAAATGAGTGAGTCCAAAGATCCATAAACATGGAGCTTCTTCATGCGTTTTACCCCAATATGACTTATGTGGCAGTGCCACAAGTAAGTGGTACTATCATTACTATCTTATATCTTTTGGCATGAAAATTTGTATCACTACGATCGAGATTCAATAAACCATTCCTTTAGATGCAAGACCATTGAAGGTATTATTCAAATAAATAGAGTAACCATTATTCTCCTTAAATGAATAACCGTATTGCGATAGACACAATCCAATCATGTCTATGCTCAACGCAAACACCAAATGACAATTATTCAGGTTTAATACTAATCTTGATGGTAGAGGGAGCGTGCGATGTTTGATCACATCAAACTTGGAAACACTTCCAACACATATCGTCAGCTCACCTTTAGCTAGTCTCCGTTTATTCCGTAGCTCTTTTATTTCGGGTTACTAACACTTAGCAACCGAACCGGTATCTAATACCCTGGTGCTACTAGGAGTACTAGTAAAGTACACATTAACATAATGTATATCCAATATACTTCTATCGACCTTGCCAGCCTTCTTATCTACCAAGTATCTAGGGTAATCCTGCTCCAGTGGATGTTCCCCTTATTACAGAAGCACTTAGTCTCGGGTTTAGGTTCAACCTTGGGTTTTTTCACTAGAGCAGCAACTGTTTTGCCATTTCATGAAGTATCCCTTGTTGCCCTTGCCCTTCTTGAAACTAGTGGTTTTACCAACCATCAACAATTGATGCTCCTACTTGACTTCTACTTTCGTGGTGTCAAACATCGCGAACACTTCAGGGATCATCATATCTATCCCTGATATGTTATAGTTCATCACGAAGCTCTAGCAGCTTGGTGGCAATGACGTTGGAGAAACATCACTATCTCATCTGGAAGATCAACTCCCACTCGATTCAAGTGATTGTTACACTCAGACAATCTGAGCACAAGCTCAACGATTGAGCTTTTCTCCCTTAGTTTGCAGGCTAAGAAAATCGTCGGAGGTCTTATACCTCTTGACGTGGGCACGAGCCTGAAATCCCAATTTCATCCCTCGAAACATCTCATATGTTCCGTGATGTTTCGAAAATGTCTTTGGTGCCTCAACTCTAAACCGTTTAAGTGAACTATTTGGTAGTTATCAAAACGTGTATGTCCGATGTTCGCAACATCCACAGACGACGTTTGGGGTTCTGCACACTGAGCGGTGCATTAAGGACATAAGCTTTCTACTGATCGCATAATTGCTACTGTCAACTTTCAACTATATTTTCTCTAGGAACATATCTAAAATAGTAGAACTAAAGCGCGAGCTATGACATAATTTGCAAAGGGCTTTTGACTATGTTCAGGATAATTAAGTTCATCTAATGAACTCCCACTCAGATAGACATCCCTCTAGTCATCTAAGTGATTACATGACCCGAGTCAACTAGGCCGTGTCCGATCATCACGTGAGACGGACTAGTCATCATCGGTGAACATCTTCATGTTGATCGTATCTACTATACGACTCATGCTCGACCTTTCGGTCTCTTGTGTTCCGAGGCCATGTCTGTACATGCTAGGCTCGTCAAGTCAACCTAAGTGTTTCACGTGTGTAAATCTGACTTACACCCGTTGTATGTGAACGTAAGAATCTATCACACCCGATCATCACGTGCTGCTTCGAAACGACGAACTTTTGCAACGGTGCACAGTTAGGGGGAACACTTTCTTGAAATTTTAATGAGGGATCATCTTATTTACTATCGTCGTTCTATGCAAATAAGATGCATAAACATGATAAACATCATATGCAATCAAATAGTGACATGATATGGCCAATATCATTTTTGCTCCTTTTGATCTTCATCTTCGGGGCTCCATGATCATCATCGTCACCGGCATGACACCATGATCTCCATCATCATGATCTCCATCATCGTGTCTTCATGAAGTTGTCTCGCCAACTATTACTTCTACTACTATGGCTACCGGTTAGCAATAAAGTAAAGTAATTACATGGCATTGTTTAATGACACGCAGGTCATACAATGAATTAAGACAACTCCTGTGGCTCCTGCCGGTTGTCATACTCATCGACATGCAAGTCGTGATTCCTATTACAAAAACATGATCAATCTCATACATCACATATCATTCATCACATATCATTCATCACATTCTTCTTGGCCATATCACATCACATAGCATACCCTGCAAAAACAAGTTAGACATTCTCTAATTGTTGTTTGCATGTTTTACGTGGCTGCTATGGGTTTCTAGCAAGAACGTTTCTTACCTACGCAAAAACCACAACGTGATATGTCAAATTGCTATTTACCCTTCATAAGGACCCTTTTCATCGAATCCGATCCGACTAAAGTGGGAGAGACTGGCACCCTCTAGCCACCTTATGCAACAAGTGCATGTCAGTCGGTGGAACCTGTCTCACGTAAGTGTACGTGTAAGGTCGGTCCGGGCCGCTTCATCCCACGATGCCACCGAATCAAGATTGGACTAGTAACGGTAAGCATATTGAACAAAATCAACGCCCACAACTATTTTGTGTTCTACTCGTGCAAAGAATCTACGCAATAGACCTAGCTCATGATGCCACTGTCGGGGAACGTAGCAGAAATTCAAAAATTTCCTACGAGTCACCAAGATCTATCTATGGAGAGACTAGCAACGAGGGGAAGGAGAGTGCATCTACATACCCTTGTAGATTGCTAAGTGGAAGCGTTCAAGAGAACGGGGTTGAAGGAGTCGTACTCGTCGTGATCCAAATCACCGAAGATCCTAGTGCCGAACGGACGGCACCTCCGCGTTCAACACATGTACAGCCCGGTGACGTCTCCCATGCCTTGATCCAGCAAGGAGAGAGGGAGAGGTTGAGGAAGACCCCATCCAGCAGCAACACAACGGCGTGGTGGTGGTGGAGGAGCGTGGCAATCCTGCAGGGCTTCGCTAAGCACCGCGAGATATGAGGAGAAAGAGAGGTAGGGCTGCGCCAACAGGAGAAGAACTTCGTGTGTTGGGCTGCACCTTTGCCTCCACTATATATAGGGGGAGAGGGGGCTGCGCCCCCACCTAGGTTTCCACCCCCTAGGGGCGGCGGCCAGCCCTAGATCCCATCTAGGGGGGCGGCCAAGGGGGGGAGAGGGGGAAACTTGCCCCCCAAGCAAGGTGGAAGCACCCCCTCCCCAAACCCTAGGCGCCTTGGGCCCTTGTGGGGGGCGCACCAGCCCACCTGGGGCTGGTCCCCTCCCACACTTGGCCCATGCAGCCCTCCGGGGCTGGTGGCCCCACTTGGTGGACCCCCGGGACCCTCCCGATGGTCCCGGTACGTTACCGATAAAACCTGAAACTTTTCCGGTGACCAAAACAGGACTTCCCATATATAAATCTTTACCTCCGGACCATTCCGGAACTCCTCGTGACGTCCGGGATCTCATCCGGGACTCCAAACAACATTCGGTAACCACATACAAACTTCCTTTATAACCCTAGCGTCATCAAACCTTAAATGTGTAGACCCTACGGGTTCGGGAACCATGCAGACATGACCAAGACGTTCTCCGGTCAATAACCAACAGCGGGATCTGGATACCCATGTTGGCTCCCACATGTTCCACAATGATCTCATCGGATGAACCACGACGTCAAGGACTCAATCGATCCCGTATTCAATTCCCTTTGTCTAACGGTATTGTACTTGCCCGAGATTTGATCGTCGGTATACCGATACCTTATTCAATCTCGTTACTGGCAAGTCTCTTTACTTGTTCCGTAACACATCATCCCGTGATCAACCCCTTGGTCACATTGTGCACATTATGATGATGTCCTACCGAGTGGGCCCAGAGATACCTCTCCGTTTACACGGAGTGACAAATCCCAGTCTCGATTCGTGCCAACCCAACAGACACTTTCGGAGATACCTGTAGTGCACCTTTATAGCCACCCAGTTACGTTGTGACGTTTGGTACACTCAAAGCATTCCTACGGTATCCTTGAGTTGCACAATCTCATGGTCTAAGGAAAAGATACTTGACATTAGAAAAGTTTTAGCATACGAACTACACGATCTCTGTGCTAGGCTTAGGATTGGGTCTTGTCCATCACATCATTCTGCTAATGATGTGATCCCATTATCAACGACATCCAATGTCCATGGTCAGGAAACCGTAACCATCTATTGATCAACGAGCTAGTCAACTAGAGGCTTACTAGGGACATGGTGTTGTCTATGTACCCACACATGTATTTGAGTTTCCTATCAATACAATTATAGCATGGATAATAAATGATTATCATGAACAGGGAAATATAATAATAACTAATTTATTATTGCCTCTAGGGCATATCTCCAACATATGGAACGCGGCCAGACTCCGAAGATTCTACACATAGTGTCGAACTCAGTGTTCGTCTCCTCACCTCCACTTCTTCCAATATGTTCTCTTTCTTCCTTTCTCGCCCATTTTTCCTTTTCACATGCAGCCTTAAAAAAACTGTACGGATGCTTTGATCGATCCAGCCGCACTATGCGTGCACACTATACCTGGGGGCTTCCTATACGGACGCTAAATATAAATACTTTAATGGCTTCCTGCCAGTCACATATGCGTTTTCTCTCCATATGTGCCTTTTCTTCACCATTATATGCATCGATATGACTTAAGTTTTGGCCATGCTGGGTTGCCTGGCTCTTGTGTTTATGCCCTACGTTCCCATTAATTTGGCTAGGGCATAAGGGGAGCACCTCTGCGATTGTTACTGCCGGTTCAGCCGGATGTGTACCTCAGACTGGGTGAAGCCGAAAGCTAGCGTACTTAAGGGAATATTCAGTCGGTGAACAAAAGATGTTCTCGTTTATTACAACGAGAATCCCTTGATGTTTTGTTTCCTGCACTTTTGTTCGCAGTTCGGACATGCACATCGATGCATGCGCACCTAGAGAAAGGAACCCCTAACGAAACTACTCTCTTTGGAAGACGTTTCTTACTATCCATGTAATATAACCTAACTAGTTGGTTGTTTGTTCAAGCACTTATGACCCCTATGCCTGGTTTCCATGCATACCCCAATTTTTCATAACTGTGCGGGTATTCGGGTACACTCCAGACTGTCGGGTCCGGGGGCTGAAGCGAAAAGGTCCGCCATGACAAATGATTTTCAAACCGGCTAGGGACTACATAGGTCCATTCAATTACATAGTCACTTGGACTGGCTATATTCTTCCTCTATACCATCCAACAGGCTGTCTAGCCTACAATCCTGTTGGGAATACTTTGCGCCTAACACTACTTGGTCATATACCAGACTTATGGGTATCTCTTGCCTATCTGACCCCACCGGTCCGACTTCGGCCATATGGTTTGGATCAGCCTTGGCGTATCGTGTCTTCACCATGGCCCAGGCTTCCCTCGCACCTTGTCGGTAGGCTGATATCTTCCATAACCAGAAGCGCCACCGTGCTCCTTTGAGCATCTCTACAAGCTCGCTCATGCCTCCTGGCAGGGAAGCAGATGGCTACAAGGCCTAGGCAATACCCTGCATCACCTGTCGCGCTCGTTCGTGCAGCTGTGAAAGATCTTGCAGCATATCGCCTGCGGATCCAGGCATTTCCTCTTCTGGACGGTCCGTCAGCATACCTACAGACATAACTCTGTCAATACGCTTCCTCGCCGAACTGTACTACAATTCGTTTAAGCACTTACTATAAATGCCGCGTCGAAGCCTCCTGTTCTCCTTCACGGTGTCAGCGAGCTGAGCCCGAACATCTTTTAATTCGACACTCAGTCGGAGATTAGCATCTTGGAGATTATTTTTCTCTTGAATAGCCTGCGTCAGCACATGCTCGCCCGACTTCAGCTGACTTCGCAGATGTGGCTCATTATCTTCCACAATCTTCGAATTATCTCCGAGATTGTCTGCAGCATCTGTTGTTAGATTTATAAACATGCCAAATGAATATCTGGTATACAACATTACAAATTCCGTTATCAAGGCAAGTCCTACCAGAAGAGGCCCTTTTTGATTCCTCTTGTTCGGCGACAACGACCTTCAGTTGGGTCTTACATTCCTCCAGCTCTTGAGATAAATGGGTATTCTTCTCCACAAGAACCTATGCAAACAATGATCCTTGAATCAGTTGTGCCAACTGTTTCAAGTCTCAGGGGCTACTACTACACATACTTATCAAATTTTCTTACCTGTATATCCTTCGCATACTGGTCCGTCGCTCTGGCAAGTCCATCTTGAGCGACGCGAATATATGCGTCTCCGGAGTTGAAGGTATTGAAAGCCTCCTCGGAGAAAATACCATTGCGGAGTACGGCCCGTCGGCGCCAGTGATTCATGGCGCTCTCCACTTCAGAGTTTGTAGCGGAAAGCCTGTCCGCATCCTCTGTGGGAGGGCAATTCGGCGTTGCCCCCACATTAGCCTCCACCCGAGAGTCCGGTTCAGGAATCCGGATGCGTGAGGCATGGTCGGCAGGGTCTCCGGATATAGTCCGGCGAATGTTTTTTCTGCCAGGACATAATGAAAACTGTCACATTTCGGCAAAGATAATCACAGAGCAAGCTTAATTTGTACCTCTGCCCGGCGTCTCAATCCTAACCGCCTACCTCTTAAACCAGCCCGACCCGGGTGCCCTTCGCTGTTGAGTGATACGTCTCCAACGTATCTATAATTTATGAAGCATTCACGCTATTTTATTATCTGTTTTGAATGATTGGGCTTTATTATACACTTTTATATTACTTTTGGGACTAACCTACTAACCGGAGGCCCAACCCATATTGTTGTTTTATTGCCTATTTAAGTATTTCGAAGGAAAGGAATATCAAACGGAGTCCAAACGGAATGAAACCTTCGGCAACGTGATTTTTTGGAAGATTATCATCCTGGAGACTTGGAGTTCACGTCAGAAGATACTCGAGGTGCCCAGGAGATACGGGGAACGCCCCCCCCCTACTAGGCATGCCCCTTTGTCTCGTGGACCCCTCAAGCACCCTCCGACCGACTTCTTTCGCCTATATAAGCCTACGTACCCTAAAACCATTGAATATCAAGATAGATCGGGAGTTCTGCCGCCGCAAGCCTTTGTAGCCACCAAAAACCTCTCGGGAGCCTGTTCCGGCACCCTGCCGGAGGGGGAACCCATCACCGGTGGCCATCTTCATCATCCCGGCGCTATCCATGACGAGGAGGGAGTAGTTCACCCTCGGGGCTGAGGGTATGTACCAGTAGCTATGTTTTTGATCTCTCTCTCTCTCTCGTGTTCTCTCTCATGTTCCCTCTATGGCACGATCTTGATGTATCTCGAGCTTTGATACTGTAGTTGGATCTTATGATGTTTCTCCTCCTCTACTCTCTTGTGATGAATTGAGTATCCCCTTGAAGTTATCTTATCAGATTGAGTCTTTTATGAGAACACTTGATCTATGTCTTGCCATGCTTATCTGTGATGACAATGGGATATCATGTGCCACTTGATGTATGTTTTGGTGACCAACTTGTGGGTTCCGCCCATGAACCTATGCATAGGGGTTGGCACACGTTCTTGACTCTCCGGTAGAAACTTTGGGGCACGCTTTGAAGTAATTTGTGTTGGTTGGATGAATCTGAGATTGTGTGATGCATATCGTATAATCATGCCCACGGATACTTGAGGTGACAATGGAGTATCTAGGTGACATTAGGGTTTTGGTTGATTTGTGTCTTAAGGTGTTATTCTAGTATAAACTCTTGAATAGATAGAACAGAAAGGATAACTTTGAGGTGGTTTCGTACCCTACCATAATCTCTTCGTTTGTTCTCCGCTATTAGTTGCTCTGGAGTGACTCTTTGTTGCATGTTGAGGGATTGTTATATGATCTATCTATGTTATTATTGTTGAGAGAACTTGCACTAGTGAAATTATGAACCTTAGGCCTTGTTTCCTATCATTGCAATACCGTTTACGCTCACTTTTACCATTAGTTACCTTGCTGTTTTTATTATTTCAGATTACAAAAACCTATATCTACTATCTATTTTGCACTTGTATCTTCATCTCTTCGCTGAACTAGTGCACCTATACAATTTACCATTGTATTGGGTGTGTTGGGGACACAAGACACTCTTTGTTATTTGGTTGCAGGGTTGTTTGAGAGAGACCATCTTATTCTTACGCCTCCTACGGATTGATAAACCTTAGGTCATCCACTTGAGGGAAATTTCCTACTGTCCTACAAACCTGTGCACTTGCAGGCCCAACATCGTCTACAAGAAGAAGGTTGTGTAGTAGACATCAATCTCTTTTCTGGCGCCGTTGCCGGGGATGCTAGGTAAAGGGCACTCACTCACACCCCGTCAACTAAGCTCTTTTCTGGCGCCGTTGCTGGGGAGGTGAGTGCTTGAAGGTATATCTTTAGATCTTGCAATCGAATCTTTTTGTTTCTTGTTTTATCACTAGTTTAGTTTATAAAAGAAAACTATCAAAAAAATGGAGTTAAGTAAATCTTTGAATAATGAGCATGATTGCAATGTTGTTAGTATGAATTCCTTGAATATCCATAGTACTAATGATGATTGCACTAGTTATGATGAAAATGTCTCTTATAAGCATGTTGATTTTTGTGGAGTAGAATGGGTTTGCATGGACACACCAAATAGACAAAATAGATATTGCAAGAGGCATAAGTATTTTAGAACTAAAGGTTTGCAAGAAAGTCTTGATGAATGTGCTGAAAGATTCAATATTTTTCGTGCCCCTTGTGAACTTTGCAATGAACATGGTCATTTAAATCTCCAATGCAAATTGTTTCATGATCAAATCGTGTCCAAAAATTGTGATAACTTGATTACCCTTGCGCATCATAATGAACTTAGTTTGCTTTTGGGGTATGAAGAAACTAAACGTATAACTAAGGCTATTCCAAAATTTAATCTTGATAAATTTCTTGATTTTGATCTAGAGAAGATTTATATGTATTGTGCGGTGAATTGCATTGAAAATCCTTATACTGCCAATTACATAAAGAAAAGAAAGAAAATAGAAGATGAAGAGAATACTAATGAAAGGGAAGAGACTTCCCAATCTCCTCCTATTATTTCTCATGATGAATCTGGTAACGAGGAGGAGCTTTCTATTCAACCAATCTCATCAATAAGGAGCTCAAAGAGGAAGGTTGAACCCACACATAATGTGAAAAAGAAAAAGAAAAGAAGGAGCAACAAAGGTAGAAAGGTATCCCTCCCAAATGATGTTGTTCCTACTACTCATTGTGATGATGATAATTGCTTTACTATTGGTGCTATCCATATTTTTAACGATGAGAGTGATTATGCTTATGATATGAAAAGGCCCAAGCTTGGGGAAGCTATGTTTGAAGAGTATGAAATATTTGAGAATATATTTGCTGAAATTAATGTTTGTCCCAAGCTTGGGGATGCTACGTTTAGTGAAGATGATATTTTTAGCATCCCAAGTTTTGATAAGCAAAGTTGTTATGATGATAGCATGCCTCCTACCTATGATGATTATATTGATGAAAGTGGATTTGGAAGAGTGTCAACTTTATTTAGTGATTCCACTATCTTGGGAGAGGTTTCAGTCGATTATGATGAGAACGAGGTTGCTACTTATGATGATTATTGTGATGAAACTTATGCTGTAAAAAGTAGTGATGATTATATTTGGAAATATTGTCATGATTACGATTACCCTTTTTCTGAACATTACTCTTTTAATGTGGAAACAATTTTTAGTGTTCAAGTCTCTTATGATACTCCCACTATTCCGAATGAGAAGAATTTTGCTTATGTGGATAGTAGTAAATTTTCTATGCTAGTAGATCATGAAAAGAATGATTTAGGTGCTGGTTATATTGTTGAATTCATTCATGATGCTACTGAAAATTATTATGAGGAAGGAACATATGCTTGTAGGAGTTGCAATAATGTCAAGTTTCCTCTCTATGTGCTTCAATTTTTGAAGCTATGCTTGTTTTACCTTCCTATGCTAGATGATTATTATTCCCATAAGTTATTTGCTCACAAAATCCCTATGCATAGAAAGTGGATTAGGCTTAAATGTGCTAGTCATATGCTTCATGATGCTCCCGTTATGTTTCAATTCTTATCTTTTATGTGAGCATCATTGTCATCATCATGCCTAGCTAGAAAGGCATTAAAGAAAAGCGCTTGTTGGGAGACAACCCAATATTTACCATTACTGTTTTTGTGTGTGTCCACATGATTATTATACTGTAGTAATCATGTTTTATAGCTTTTATTTCAATAAAGTGCCAAGTAGAACCTTTGGGAAGACTTGGGTGAAGTTTATGTGATCTTGCTGTAAAAAACAGAAACTTTAGCGCTCACGAGATTAGCTGCCAGTTTTTACTGGGGAGTGATTTTAGGTTGATTATTTTTGCAGATGATTAATAGACAAATTCTCCAGGTCCAGCAATTTATTTCATAATCTTTGGGGTTCCAGAGATATACGTTTGATACAGATTACTACAGACTGTTCTATTTTTGACAGATTCTGTTTTCTATGTGTTGTTTGCTTATTTTGATGAATCTATGAGTAGTATCGGAGGGTATGAACCATAGATAAGTTAGAATACAGTAGATATTACACCAATATGAATTTAGAATGAGTTCATTACAGTACCTAAGTGGTGGTTTTATTTTCTTATACTAACGGAGCTTACGAGTTTTGTTTTGAGTTTTGTGTGGTTGAAGTTTTCAAGTTTTGGGTAAAGATTCGATGGACTATGGAATAAGGAGTGGAAAGAGCCTAAGCTTGGGGATACCCAAGGCACCCCAACGTAATATTCAAGGACAACCAAGAGCCTAAGCTTGGGGATGCCCCGGAAGGCATCCCCTCTTTCGTCCTCGTTCATCGGTAACTTTACTTGGAGCTATATTTTTATTCGCCACATGATATGTGTTTTGCTTGGAGAGTCATTTTATTTTGTTAGTATTTGCTTGCTTTTATTTAGAATAATGTTTTGCATCTTTATTTTCAATAAAAATGTCAAGGATAGCCTTTACCATGCTTATTTTGCTAGTATACATGTTGCTGTTTGAAAACAGAAAGTTTACCGCTGTTGCAAAAATTCCCTAGAAAAGTCCGAGAATGGTATAATGTTGAATATTTTTGCATATTGAGCTCTGATAAATTCATTACAGTGGGAATTTTAGTTCATAATTTTTGGAGTTAGGGAAGTATTTATACTCTTGCATTCTTTACAGACTGTACTGTTTTGGCAGATCGCTGTTATGGTTGCATTGTTTGCATATGTTTGATTATTTAATGATTCTATTTGAGGATAGGAGTGTTAAATATGCATAGGCATTTAGTACGCAATGTTGAATAATAATTTTAGTGATTTGTTACAGTAGAAAATGATAAGGTTTTGCATTGGTTTATACTACCCTATCTCACGAGTTCTTGTTGAGTTTGGTGTGGATGAAGCTTTTGATAAAAAGAGAAACCATGATATGAGAGGAATTAAGGAGACACAAAAGTTGAAGCTTGGGGATGCCCAAGGCACCCCAAGATAATATTTCAAGAAGTCTCAAGCATATAAGCTTGGGGATGCCCCGGTAGGCATCCCACCTTTCTTCTTCAACAACTATCGGTTAGTATCGGTTGAGCCTAAGTTTTTGCTTCTTCACATGAGTTGTGCTATCCTTGCAATGTAATTTTATTTTGCTTTGGTTTCTGCTTGAATAAAATACCAAGATCTGAAGTCCCTTAATGAGAGAGAGTCTTTACATAGTTGCATAATTATTTAGCTACTCATTGATCTTCACTTATATCTTTCTGGAGTAGTTTGTCATTTACTCGTGTGCTTCACTTATATCCTATGGGTAAATTGTTGAATGAGTTGAATGTCATAAATCTGAAATTATATATGTTTCATTTGCTTATCCCATGGGGAGTAATGACTTCACATCTAAGAAGTAGAGGTTGTAAATTTATTGACGGTTAGCAAGCATTATATTAGTCATTTGAACAATTCATGAAAGAATATTGAAGGAAGAGAGATTTCACATATAAATATATTATCATAGACATATTTTATAATTGTGAGCACTCATTAAGTATGACATGCTAAAGAGTTGATGTTGGACAAGGAAGACAACATAATGGGTTATGTTTTCTCGCATCTCAGTTAAAGTATATTGTCATGGATCATTCAAACATGTTGAGCTTGCCTTTCCCCCTCATGCTAGCCAAAAATTCCTAGCACCAAGTAGAGATACTACTTGTGCTTCGAAATATCCTTAAACCCAGTTTTGCCATGAGAGTCCACCATATCTACCTATGGATTGAGTAAGATCCTTCAAGTAAGTTGTCATCGGTGCAAGCAATAAAAATTGCTCTCTAAATATGCATGACTTATTAGTGTGGAGAAAATAAGCTTTGTACGAACTTGTTATGGAAGCAATAAAAGCGACGGGCTGCATAATAAAGGTCCATATACAAGGGGCAATATAAAGTGACGTTCTTTCGCATTAAGATTTTGTGTATCCAACCCTAAAAGCGCATGACAACTTCTACTTCCCTCTGCGAAGGGCCTATCTTTTGCTTTATGTCTTTTACTTTTATGCAAGAGTCAAGGTGATCTTCACCTTTCCCTTTTTCATTTTATCCTTTGGCAAGCACTTTGTGTTAGGGTGATCCTGATATATATATCCAATTGGATGTACGTTAGCATGAACTATTATTGTTGACATCACCCAAAGGTGAATACGTTTGGAGGCAACATTATAAACCCCAATCTTTCTCTGTGTCTGATTAAAACTTCATAACCACAAGTATTGCGTGAGTGTTAGCAATTGTAGAAGACTATATGATAGTTGAGTATGTGAAGTTTGCTAAATCAAAGCTCTGACATAGACTCTTCCTGAAAGTAAGATGAATTGCAATTGTTTGATGACTAAGAATGAAGTTTGCTAGTTTTCGAGAAAGTTTATGGTCTATGATTTAACATGTGACTTGCTTGTTACTAGTTCGTGAAAAGTTGTATGAGATGAACTAATGTTATGACATATTAGCATGCTAGAAAAGGTGATTGAAATTATCATTGATCAAACTTGTGCACCTCTAGCATTCACACTTCATAAATTCTTTCTTTTATCATTTACCTACTCGAGGACGAGTAGGAATTAAGCTTGGGGATGCTGATACGTCTCCAACGTATCTATAATTTATGAAGCATTCACGCTATTTTATTATCTGTTTTGAATGATTATGGGCTTTATTATACACTTTTATATTACTTTTGGGACTAATCTATTAACCGGAGGCCCAGCCCATATTGTTGTTTTATTGCATGTTTCAGTATTTCGAAGAAAAGGAATATGAAATGGAGTCCAAATGGAATGAAACCTTCGGCAACGTGATTTTTTGGAAGATTATCATCCTAGAGACTTGGAATTCACGTCAAAAGATACTCGAGGAGCCCAGGAGATAGGGGGTGCCCCCCTACTAGGCGCGCCCCTTTGTCTCGTGGACCCCTTGAGCACCCCCCGACCGACTTCTTTCGCCTATATAAGCCTACGTACCCTAAAACCATTGAATATCAAGATAGATCGGGAGTTCTGCCGCCGCAAGCCTCTATAGCCACCAAAAACCTCTCGGGAGCCCGTTCTGGCACCCTGCCGGAGGGGAACCCATCACCGGTGGCCATCTTCATCATCCCGGCGCTATCCATGACGAGGAGGGAGTAGTTCACCCTCGGGGCTGAGGGTGTGTACCAATAGCTATGTGTTTGATCTCTCCCTCTCGTGTTCTCTCTGTGGCACGATCTTGATGTATCCCGAGCTTTGCTATTGTAGTTGGATCTTATGATGTTTCTCCCCCTCTACTCTCTTGTGATGAATTGAGTTTCCCCTTTGAAGTTATCTTATCGGATTGAGTCTTTTATGAGAACACTTGATGTATGTCTTGCCGTGCTTATCTGTGGTGACAATGGGATATCATGTGCCATTTGATGTATGTTTTGGTGACTAACTTGCGGGTTCCGCCCATGAACCTATGAATAGGGGTTGGCACACATTCTTGACTCTCCGGTAGAAACTTTGGGGCACTCTTTGAAGTACTTTGTGTTGGTTGGATGAATCTGAGATTGTGTGATGCATATCGTATAATCATGCCCACGGATACTTGAGGTGACAATGGAGTATCTAGGTGACATTAGGGTTTTGGCTGATTTGTGTCTTAAGGTGTTATTCTAGTACAAACTCTTGAATAGATAGAACAGAAAGGATAACTTTGAGGTGGTTTCGTACCCTACCATAATCTCTTTGTTTGTTCTCCGCTATTAGTTGCTTTGGAGTGACTCTTTGTTGCACGTTGAGGGATTGTTATATGATCTATCTATGTTATTATTGTTGAGAGAACTTGCACTAATGAAAGTATGAACCTTAGGCCTTGTTTCCTATCATTGCAATACCGTTTACGCTCACTTTTACCATTAGTTACCTTTCTGTTTTTATTATTTCAGATTACAAAAATCTATATCTACTATCTATTTTGCACTTGTATCTGCATCTCTTCACCGAACTAGTGTACCTATACAATTTACCATTGTATTGGGTGTGTTGGGGACACAAGAGACTCTTTGTTATTTGGTTGCAGGGTTGTTTGAGAGAGACCATCTTCATCCTACGCCTCCTACGGATTAATAAACCTTAGGTCATCCACTTGAGGGAAATTTGTTACTGTCCTACAAACCTGTGCACTTGCAAGCCCAACAACGTCTACAAGAAGAAGGTTGTGTAGTAGACATCAATGAGTCCCCGTGGGCTTGGCACGGCGTCCTGATGGCCGTTTATGTAAAAAATACAACATGTGCGCTTAAGGCACGGCATAATTCGGAAGTTAGGGCTTCGGCTTTACTTACATTAGACACTGTGAGAAGCCCAGGATAATCGGCAAGGATGGCCACCAGGGCGCCATCGCGACTTGCTTGATAAAATGTCCCTTCGATTAGCTCCACGAATATATGCAGATCTTCTTCAAGTCCGGGGTCGAGAGCCCGGCCAGGATCCTCTGGCTGCGGAGGTGGGCTGTTGAACTCTTCCACGGCCCTTCTCAGTTCCTGCTTTGAAAATAGCATGATAAATGATTGGTGACGAAGGACACATGGATGAATAGAGTCGAGTGAGGAATGACAGCTTACCCAGCTTGGGGGGTTGTACATGGAAAATCCATCCCGCGGCTTAATGCGGAGAAACTCCTCTTCTTCCCCCTTGTACAAATCGGACAATATTTCGGCCAGTGCGGTGGCGGAGTCCGGAACTTTACGACCGCAGCGGGTGGCGTCGTCTTCTCCGTTGAAGTACCACATGGGTTTCCCCGGTATTGAAGTGGCTGCACCCCCCGCATTATGCATATTGACATGACTTCTATTATTGTCAATCCTGATTAGGCCAGTATTTTCATCCCGCCCATCAAACAGAGGACCTCTCTGTCATCTTCCTCCTGGGGGCTTCACGGGCGCCAGTTTTGGCGTTTCTTCAGCGGGACGTTGGTGAACTCGGGAAGGCCCTGTCGGACTGGGTTCGGAAGGGGAACATCATCTACGTAAAACCACTCCGAAGGCCAGTCTTCGGATGCCTTCTTTGGAGTGTCGGACAGGTATCCGGCCTGGGCGACGCGCTATATTTCGGCTCCGCCCACTTGATATATTGATCCCGCCTGATTGCGGGGGACGAGGCAGAATAGCCTCTTCCATAACTTGGAATGAGCTTCGCAGCCCAGGAATAGCTCGCAGAAGGCAACATACCCTGCGATGTGTAGTATGGAGGCAGGAGTGAAGCTATGCAGCTAGAGACCATAGAACTCCAGGAGCCCGCAGAGGAATGGGTGGATTGCAAACCCAAGCCCTCTCAGCAAATATGGGACAAGGCATATCCGCTCCCCTCTAGATGGGTTCGAAAAGTTCTCCGCTTGCTCCCCGCCATTATAGGTGGCTAGTCCGGCTTAGACGGGGACCATATATGCAGGTGGAAGGAACCCTTGGGTCAGCAACTCTACTAGACGGCTATGGGGGACGGAACACTTTTTCCAGTTACCCGACGCAGAACTACGGGAGCAAGAAGAGGAGCTGCGGCGACCGACCATGATGGAATGGATTTTTCCAGACGTGCTCTGTTGAATGCTTGCTTGGGAGAAGATGGTGAGATTTGGATCTGAGGATCCCTGTCTCTTCAAATAGACGATTCGCTCATAGGGTCAGGGTGGCAAATGTAAAAATGCCCCAGCTCCTCATATTCGTTCGACATGTGGAGATGGCCATTATTAAAGCACAGAGGACGAGGAGTACAACATTAATGGGAGGCCGGACACTGTTCGCTATGACAGGTACTCTGGATTTGGAGAAGAACCCGCCTTGCAATGCCGAAGACAATCTGCGCGTCGGACTCATCATCATTGAAGCCTGGTTCGGGGGCTACTAAAAGAGTCCAGGATAAGGGGGTATCTGGACAGCCGGACTATGTACTTTGGCCGGACTGTTGGACTATGAAGATACATGATTGAAGACTTCGTCCCGTGTCTGGATGGGACTCTCCTTTGCATGAAAGGCAAGCTTGGCGATTCGGATGTTAGATCTCCTTCTCTGTAACTGACTCTGTGAAACCCTAGCCCCCTCCGGTGTCTATATAAACCGGAGGGTTTAGTCCATAGGACAACAAGAATCATACCATAGGCTAGCTTCTAGGGTTTAGCCTCTACGATCTCGTGGTAGATCAACTCTTGTAATACTCATATCATCAAGATCAATCAAGTAGGAAGTAGGGTATTACCTCCATCGAGAGGGCCCAAACCTGGGTAAAACATCATGTCCCCTGCCTCCTATTACCATTAGCCTTAGACACACAGTTCGGGACCCCCTACCCGAGATCCGCCGGTTTTGACACCAACAGCTCATCCCCCTCGTTTAGAAGAGGCTGCCTGCCTGAATCCGGAGCCACTTGGGTCTCCGGAGTTGTATTCGGCTGAGGGCCGAATTGGATGCGGCCCCCATCGTTGGTGTCCATAGGGGTCTTTCCTCCCATGTGTTCGGCAACCGGGGTTTTATCCTCCGGCATCACCGGAACGGTCTCCCGTTGGCCTGGTATCCTTCGAGTCAACACCTCGGTGTTGTCCGCGGCCTTGGGGGAGGAGGCCATCGGATGGGACCCACTGTTCATCGCCGACAGGTCCAGCGATTCCTCTGAAGAGGAGGATAGCTCGATGTTGGACTCGGCCGGACTGCAGGTGCATGATCTAGCACATTAAAAACAATAAAGTGAAAAGGCCAGAAATATTACTGTGTCCGGATACTTCCGATTTTGCCGGGGACTTGACCTTGGGCACCCACTCCCCGCCGCTGTCGGTGGCTGCGGCAGAGTAGTCCGAAAGGAAGATTTTTTCCCTTCTTGGATGCCTCGGCCTCCCCATGTGTGGAGGCCTTCCTCTTCTTTCTTCCCCCAGTAGGGGGAAATGGATTTCCTCCTCCTCGTTGTCTTCGATGGAGGAGTGTGTCTCAGTGTCTTCGGACGTCACGTCCAAAGCGCCCTTGCATCGGAGACCATCTCTGGTCCCCTTGGCCATCTTCTTGGCCTTCTTTTCCGGCACCTCGTAAGGTGCAGGAAAAAGCATCTTCGTCAGAAGTGGGGTTTCTGGGCCTTCGGGCAGCGGAGCTGGATAGTCAATCTGCTCCGCTATCTCTATCTAGGCCTGAATGAATCAAGGGGGAAGCTTAGACTCCCGCCTCAAATATGCCTGTAAAAGGTATGACTTGAAAAACACACAAAAACTTACCGGATTAGCTTGGGGTTTTGAGCTAAGCCCACGATCCTCGGTCGTGGGAGGTGGTGTCTCTCCGGCCTTAAAAAGCACTTTCCAGATATCTTCGTGCGTTTTGCCGAAGAGCTCTAGCAGCGTCTGGTGCTCGACCGGGTCGAATTCTCACAAATTGCAGGATCGGTGTTGGCACGGAAGGATCGGCGAATGAGCATGACTTGTACCACATTGACAAGCTTGATTCTCTTTTTTATCATGTTCTAGATGCACGCTGGAGCTCGGACACTTCGTCCGAAGAGCCCCAGGTCAGTCCCTTCTCTTGCCAGGGGGTGAGCCGCATTGGTACTCTGGATCGAAATCCGGGGACCGCCGCCCAGTTGGAGTCACGCGGCTTGGTGATGTAGAACCATCCCGACTGCCACCCCTTCACCGTCTCCACAAAGGAGCCTTCGGGCCAGATAACATTGGGCATCTTGCCCACCATAGTGCCTCCACACTCCGCTTGCTGATCGCTCACCACCTTCGGCTTCAGATTGAAAGTCTTCAACCATAACCCAAAATGGGGTGGGATGCGTAGAAAGGCCTTGCACACAATGATAAATGCTGATATGTTGAGGATGGAGTTGGGGGCCAGATCATGGAAGACCAACCTGTAATAATGCATCAGTCCGCGGACAAATGGGTGGAGGGGAAATCCCAACCCACGAACAAAGTGAGAAATAAACACTACTCTTTCTTGGGGCTCTCAGGTAGGGACAATTTGTCCCTCGGCCGGAAGCCGATGGTTGAACGTCTTGGCTAAGTATCCGGCCTCCCAGAGCTTCTTTATGTCCTTCTCCTTGACGGAGGAGGCCATCCACTTGCCTCCTACTCCGGATTCGGACATGATCAGAACGCTTTTTGGGCAGGAGGGATGAGAGCTTGGGCGCTGGAGCTCGAGAATGGGGAATCAGAAGAGAAGGCGTGGGTAAAAGAGGGGAATCCTTATCCCTTTATAAAGGCAGTATAAATCATGCGCCTCCCTACTTGCCCTAAAGCTCGCTTATTTCCCAAGCACTGTGCGGATGGAACGGTTGTGTTACCAGTACCCTCATTGATGAGAATCCCGTGATAAGGGGACACGATCTCTGCTTTGACAAGACGTGCCAATGAAACCGCGCATCAAAATACGGAGAGGCAGGATAAAAATAGTTCGAATAAAGACCGGGCCGTGGCATGATGTCACGCTGTGAGTTGTCAGCAGATTGGACTCGTGGGATATTATACTCTCTACAGCGGTATGTGGAATTCGTTTTGCAGAGCCGGACACGATTCTTATGTTCAAGATCTACTTAGAAGTATTCAGAGAAGGAACCCGCCTTGCAATGCCGAAGACGATCTACGCGCCGAACTCATCGTCATTGAAGCCTGGTTCAGGGGCTACTGAGGGAGTCTTGGATTAAGGGGTCCTCGGACAGACGGACTATATGCATATGCCGGACTGGGCTATGAAGATAGAAAATAGAAGACTTCATCCCGTGTCCGGATGAGACTCTCCTTTGCGTGGAAGGCAAGCTTGGCGATTCGGATATGAAGATTCCTTTCTCTGTAACCGACTCTGTGTAACCCTAGCCCCCTCCGATGTCTATATAAATCGGAGGGTTTAGTCTGTAGGATAAGAACAATCATAATCATAGGCTAGCTTCTAGGGTTTAGCCTCTACGATCTCGTGGTAGATCAACTCTTGTAATACTCATAGCATCAAGATCAATCAAGTAGGAAGTAGGGTATTACCTCCATCGAGAGGGCCCAAAACTGGGTAAACATTGTGTCCCCCGCCTCCTGTTACCATTACCCTTAGACGCACAGTTCAGGACCCCCTACCCGAGATCCGCCGGTTTTGACACCGACAGGGGGTTCCGGTAACCTCCCGGTACTTTGTTATTTATCCAGTGAACCCCGGAACTCTTCCGGTGTCCGAATATAACCTTCCAATATATCAATCTTTATGTCTCGACCATTTCGAGACTCCTCATCATGTCCGAGATCTCATCCCGGACTCCGAACAACCTTCGGTACATCAAAATACATAAACTCATAATACCAATCATCACCGAACGTTAAGCGTGCGGACCCTACGGGTTCGAGAACTATGTAGACATGACCGAGACTCGTCTTTGGTCAATAACCAATAGCGGAACCTAGATGCTCATATTGGTTCCTTCATATTCTGCAAAGATCTTTATCGGTCAAACCGCATAACAACATACGTTGTTCCCTTTGTCATTGGTATGTTACTTGCCCGAGATTCGATCGTCAGTATCTCAATACCTAGTTCAATCTCATTACCAGCAAGTATCTTTACTCGCTCCATAATGCATCATCCCGCAACTAACTCATTAGTTACATTGCTTGGAAGCCTTATAGTGATGTGCATTACCGAGAGGGCCCAGAGATACCTCTCCGACAATCGGAGTGACAAATCCTAATCTCGATCTATGCCATCTCAACAAGTACCATTGGAGACACATGTAGAGCACCTTTATAATCACCCAGTTACGTTGTGACTTTTGGTAGCACACAAAGTGTTCCTCCGGTATTCGAGAGTTGCATAATCTCATAGTCGTAGGAACATGTATAAAGTGATGAAGAAAGCAATATCAACAAACTAAACGATCAAGTGCTAAGCTAACGGAATGGGTCAAGTCAATCACATCATTCTCTAATGATGTGATCCCATTAATCAAATGACAACACATGTCTATGGTTAGGAAACACAACCATCTTTAATTCAACGAGCTAGTCAAGTAGATGCATACTAGTGACACTTTGTTTGTCTATGTATTCACACATATACTAACTTTCCGGTTAATACAATTCTAGCATGAATAATAAACATTTATCATGATATAAGAAAATATAAATAACAACTTTATTATTGCCTCTAGGGCATATTTCCTTCAAATGTCTCTTATAAACATGTCAATTTTTGTGGAGTGCATAGAGCTTGCAAGCACACACCAAATAGGGAAGATAGATTTTGCAAGAGGTATAAGTATTTAGAAACTAAATGGTTGCAAGAGAGGCTAGATGCTTGTGCTGAAAATTTAAATTTTTTTGCCATCCTTGTGAACTTTGCAATGAATGTGATCATTTAAATCTCCAATGCAATTTGTTTCATGATCGAATCGTGTCCAAAAATTGTGATGACTTGATTTCCTTGCGCATCATAGTGAACTTAGTTTGCTTGTGTGTTATGAAGAAATGAAACATATAACTAAGGATCTTACAGAATTTGTCCTTGATAAAGTTCTTGATTTTGATCTAGAGGAAATTTATATGTATTGTGCGGTGAATTGCATTGAAAATCCTGATATTGTCAATTACATAAAGACAAGAAAACAAATATAAGATGAAGAGAATACTAATGAAAGGGAATAGATTTCCCAATATCCTCCCATTCTTTCTTATGATGAATCAGGTAACGAGGAGGAGCTTTCTATTCAACCAATCTCATTAATAAGGAGCTCGAAAAAGAGGACTAACCCCACACATAATGTGGAGAAGAAAAAGAAAATACGGAGAAGCAAAGGTAAAAAGGTATCCCTCCCAAATGATGTTGCTCCTATTACTCATTGTGATGATGTAATCACTATACTATTGGTGCTACCCATACTATTGATGATGAGAGTGATTATGCTTATGCTATGCAAAGGCCAAGCTTGGGGATGCTATGTTTGATGAGAATGACATGTTTGAGAATTTATTTGCTGCAATTAATGTTTGTCCCAAGCTTGGGGATGCTAGGTTTAATGAAGATGATATTTTTAGTCTCCCAAGTTTCGATGTGCAAATTTATGATGATAGCATGCCTCCTATTTATGATGATTATATTGATGAAAGTGGGTTTGGAAGAGTGTCAACTTTAGGAAGTAATGATCCCACTGTTTTGGAGGGTGTTGAATCTTATTGTGATAATTATGAAAGTGGATTTGGAGAGGTCATGACTTTATTTAGTAATGATTCCACTATTTCAGAAGAGGTTTCAATTGATTATGATGAGAACAAAGTTGCTACTTATGATGATTATTGTGATGACACTTATGTTATAAGATAACTATATTTATAAAACTTGTCATGATTATGAATAACCTTTTTCTGAACATTATTTTTTCAATGTGGAAACAATTTATAGTATTCAAGTTTCTTATGATACTCTCACTATTCCGAATGAGAAGAATTCTGCTTATGTGGAGAGTAATAAAATTTATGTGCTTGGGGATCATGAAAATAATACTTTTTGTGATGGTTATATTGTTGAATTCATTCATGATGCTACTGAAAATTATTATAAGGGAGGAACATATACTTGTAGGAATTGCAATAATATCAAGTTTCCTCTCTATGTGTTCAAAATCTTGAAGCTATGCTTGTTTTGCTTTCCTATGCTAGTTGATTATTGTTCCCATAAGTTGTTTGCTCACAAAATCCCTAGGCATAGGAAGTGGGTTATACTTAAATGTGATAGTCATATGCTTCATGATGCTCCTATTATGTTTCAATTCTTATCTTTTATGTGAGCATCATTGTCATCATCATGTCTAGGTAAAAACGCATTAAAGAAAAGTGCTTGTTGGGAGACAACCCAATATTTACCCCTACTGTTTTTGTGTGTTCACATGATTAAGATATTGTATTAATCATGTTTTATAGCTTTTGTTTCAATAAAGAGCTAAGTAAGACCTTTGGGATAGCTTACGGTGATAGTTGTGTTGATCCTGCTGAAAATCAGAAACTTTTGCGCTTAGTAAATTAGTTTTGAAAATTCACAGAAACATGCTTTTGATCTGATTCATTTTAAACTGGATTGGTATACACATTTCTCAGGTTTTCCTAATGTGGCTGAATTTTGGAGTTATAGAAGTATTCGAGAGTTACAGATTACTACAGACTGTTCTGTTTTTGACAGATTCTGTTTTCTATGAGTTGTTTGCTTATTTTGATGAATCTATGAGTAGTAACGGAGGGTATGAACCATAGAGAAGTTTGAATACAGTAGATATTACACCACTATGAATTTATAATGACTTCACAACAGTACCTAAGTGGTGATTTATTTTCTCATACTAACGGAGCTTACGAGTTTTCTGTTTAGTTTTGTGTTGTGAAGTTTTCAAGTTTTGGGTAAAGATTCGATGGACTATGGAATAAGGAGTGGCAAGAGCCTAAACTTGGGGATGCCCAAGGCACTCCAAGGCAATATTCAAGGACAACCAAGAGCCTAAGCTTGGGGATTCCTCCTGATGGCATCCCCTCTTTCGTCTTCCTTCATCGATAACTTTATTTAGAGCTATATTTTTATTCACCACATGATATGTGTTTTGCTTGGAGCGTCATTTTATTTTATTTTGTCTTTCTTGCTGTTTGAATAATATCCCAAGATCTGAAATTCTTAAATACTAGAGAGTCTTCACATAGTTACATAATTATTCGACTACTCATTGATCTTCACTTATATCTTTCGGAGTAGTTTGTCGTTTGCTCTAGTGCTTCACTTATATCCTTTTAGAGCACGGCGGTGGTTTTACTTTTAAGAAATTTATGAACTCTCATGTGCTTCACTTATATTATTTCGAGAGTCTTAAACAGCATGGTAATTAGCTTTGGTTATAAAACTAGTCCTAATAGGATAGGCATCCAAGAGGGATATAATAAAAACTTTCATATGAAGTGCATTGAATACTATGAGAAGTTTGATTCTTTATGATTGTTTTGAGATATGAAGATGGTGATATTAAAGTCATGCTAGTGGAGTAATTGTGAATTTAAGAAATACTTGTGTTGAGGTTTGTGAGTCCCATAGCATGCACGTATGGTGAACCGTTGTGTAACAAATTTGAAGCCTGAGGTATTCATTGATTGTCTTTCTTATGAGTGGCGGTCGGGGACGAGCCATGGTCTTTTCCTACCAACATCTACCCCCCTAGGAGCATGCGCGTAGTACTTTGTTCAATAACTAATAGATTTTTGCAATAAGTATGTGAGTTGTTTATGACTAATGTTGAGTCCATGGACTAAATGCACTCTCACCCTTCCACCATTGCTAGCCTCTCTTGTACCACACAACTTTCGCCGGTACCATACACCCACCTTATACCTTCCTCAAAACAGCCACCTACTACCTCTTGAGCACTGCGTTGGATTTCCCCGAAGAGGAGAGGATGATGCAGTAAAGTAGCGTAAGTATTTCCCTCAGTTTTTGAGAACCAAGGTATCAATCCAGTAGGAGACTACGCACAAGTCCCTCGTACCTACACAAAACGATAGCTACTCGCAAACAACGCGATTAGGGGTTGTCAATCAGTTCATGGTCACTTACGAGGGTGAGATCTGATAGAGATGATAAATAATATTTTTGGTATTTTTGATAGATAGATGCAAAGTGAAAAGTAAAAGGCAACTTAAAAACAAAGCAAGTAATAAAGCGATAGAGATTTATATGATGAGAATAGACCCGGGGGCCATAGGTTTCACTAGTGGCTTCTCTCAAGAGCATAAGTATTCTACGGTGGGTGAACAAATTACAGTTGAGCAATTGACAGAATTGAGCATAGTTATGAACATATCTAGGCAATGATCATGTATATAGGCATCACGTCCGAGACAAGTAGATCGAAACGATTCTGCATCTACTACTATTACTCCACTCATCGACTGCTATCCAGCATGCATCTGGAGTATTAAGTTAAAAACAGAGTAACGCCTTAAGCTAGATGCCATGATGTAGAGGGATAAATTCATGCAATATGATAAAAACCCCATCTTGTTATCCTCGATGGCAACAATACAATATGTGCCTTGCAACCCTTTCTATCACTGGGTAAGGACACCACAAGATCGAACACAAAGCTAAGCCCTTCTCCCATTGCAAGAACTACCAATTTAGTTGGCCAAACCAAACAAATAATTCGAAGAGACTTACAAAGATAACTCAATCATACATAAAAGAATTCAGATAAGAATCAAATATTTTCCATAGATAATCTGGATCACACAATTCATCAGTCTCAACAAACACACCGCAAAAAGAAGATTACATCGAATAGTTCTCCACAAGAGAGGGGGAGAACATTGTATTGAGATCCAAAAAGAGAGAAGAAGCCATCTAGCTACTAGCTATGGACCCGAAGGTCTGAAGTAAACTACTCACACTTCATCGGAGGGGCTATGGTGTTGATGTAGAAGCCCTCCGTGGTAGATGCCCCCTCCAGCGGAGCTCCGGAACAAGCCCCAAGATGGGATCTCGTGGATACAGAAAGTTACGGTGGTGGAATTAGGTTTTTTGGCTCCTCTTCTGATCTGTCGGGGGTACGTAGGCATATATAGGAGGAAGGAGTACGTCGGTGGAGCGGCAGGGGGGCCATGAGGTAGGGGGGCGCGCCTAGGGGGGTGCCCTCCACCCTCGTGACCGCCTCTTTTGTTCCTTGGAGTGGGGGTCCAAGTCTCCTGGATCACGTTCGGTGAGAAAATCACGTTCCCGAAGGTTTCATTCTGTTTGGACTCCGTTTGATATTCCGTTTCTTCGAAATACTGAAATAGGCAAAAAACAGTAATTCTGGGTTGGGCCTCCGGTTAATAGGTTAGTCCCAAAAATAATATAAAAGTGGAAAATAAAGCCCAATATAGTCCAAAACAGTAGATAAAGTAGCATGGAACAATCAAAAATTATAGATACGTTGGAGACGTATCACCACCATACATACCTATTATGCCATTTTCACAGCCATTCCGAGATATATTGCCATGCAATTTTCCACCATTCCATTATTATGACACGCTTCATCATTGTCATATTGCTCTGCATGATCATGTAGTTGACATTGTATTTGTGGCAAAGCCACCTTTCATAATTCTTTCATACATGTCACTCTTGATTCATTGCACGTCCCGGTACACCGCCGGAGGCATTCATATAGAGTCATATTTTTGTTCTAAGTATCGAGTTGTAATTCCTGAGTTGTAAATAAATAGAAGTGTGATGATCATCATTATTAGAGCATTGTCCCGTGTGATGAAAAAAGAGGCCAAAGAAGCCAATCAAAAAAATGAGAGAAGGGACAATGCTACTGTCCTTTTACCACACTTGTGCTTCAAAGTAGCACCATGATCTTCATGATAGAGAGTCTCCTATGTTGTCACTTTCATATACTAGTGAGAAATTTTCATTATAAAACTTGGCTTGTATATTCCAACGATGGGCTTCCTCAAATTCCCTAGGTCTTCGTGAGCAAGCAAGTTGGATGCACACCCACATAGTTTCTTTTTGAGCTTTCATACACTTATAGCTCTAGCGCATCCATTGCATGGCAATCCCTACTCACTCACATTGATATCTATTGATGGGCATCTCCATAGCCCATTAATATGCCTAGTTTATGTGAGACCATCTCCCTCTTTTTGTCTTCTCCACAACCACCATTCTATTCCACCTATAGTGTTATGTCCATGGCACACGCTCATGTATTGTGTGAAAGTTGAAAAGGTTTGAGAACATCAAAGTATGAAACAATTGCTTGGCTTGTCATCGGGGTTGTGCATGATTTGAGTATTTTGTTTGACGAAGATGGAGCATAGCCAGACTATATGATTTTGTAGGGATAAGCTTTCTTTGGCCATGTTATTTTGAGAAGACATAATTGCCTTATTAGTATGCTTGAAGTATTACTATTTCTATGTCAATATTAAAATTTTGTTTTCAATCTTATGGATCTGAATATAATTGCCACAATAGAGAAGATTACATTGATAAATATGTTAGGTAGCATTCCACATCAAATTTTTTTATCATTTACCTACTCGAGGACGAGCAGGAATTAAGCTTGGGGATGCTTGATATGTATCCAACGTATCTATTTCCATGCTATTATATTATCAATCTTGGATGTTTTATATGCATTTATATGCTATTTTATATGATTTTTGGGACTAACCTATTAACCTAGAGCCCAGTGGCAGTTTCTGTTTTCTCCCTTCTTTTTGAGTTTACAGAAAAGAAATACCAAACGTAGTCCAATTGACCTGCCAATTTTTGTGTATTTTTATGGACCAAAAGAAGCCCCCGAAGTGAAAGAGCTGGGCCAGAAGAGTCCCGAGCCATCCACGAGGGCGGAGGGTGCACCCTACCCCCCTGGGGCGCCCCTATCTCGTGGATGACTCGGAGACCCCCCTGACGTGAGATCGACGCAAAAAATTCCTATAAATACAGAAACCCCCGAAAAGAAACCTAGATCGGGAGTTCCACCGCTGCAAGCCTTTATAGCTACCAAAAACCAATCGGGACCCTGTTCCGGCACCCTGCCGGAGGGGGGAGCCATCACCGGTGGCCATCTTAATCATCCCAGCGCTCTCTATGACGAGGAGGGAGTAGTTCACCCTCGGGGCTGAGGGTATGTACCAGTAGCTATGTGTTTGATCTCTCTCTCTCTCTGTCTCTCTCGTGTTCTTGATTTGGCACGATCTTGATGTACCGCGAGCTTTGCTACTATAGTTGGATCTTATGATGTTTCTCCCCCTCTACTCTCTTGTAATGGATTGAGTTTTCCCTTTGAAGTTATCTTATCGGATTGAGTCTTTAAGGATTTGAGAACACTTGATGTATGTCTTGCATGGGAAAGAGCTCTAGATCGGATCTTTAAGGATTTGAGAACACTTTGAGTGCCGGAAAAGAGCTCTAGATCGGATCATGGAGGTACAGAGGCTCGCGGTGACGGAGTCCAACCGAGGGTTATTTCCGGTGGTTTCTCTATTTGTTGGCGTGGTGATGATTGTTGGCATCGTGGTGATGATTGTTGGCGTCGGTTTCACGCTGAGATGGGCCACGAGGGGCCCACTACCCACCAGGGCGCATCAGGGGGGTGGCGCGCCCTTGTGCCTAGTGGGCAGCAGCCCCACCCCCCACTAATGGTTATTTGGTCCAATATTATTCATTTGTTCCATAAAAAATCACCAAAAAGTTTCGGCCAATCCCATGGTCGGGGGCACACGGTAGCGACCACAACTATAGTATAGTTACTGAGGGAGTCCTGGACTAGGGGGTGTCCGGATAGCCGAACTATCATCATCGGCCGGACTCCAAGACTATGAAGATACAAGATTGAAGACTTCGTCCCGTGTCCGGATGGGACTTTCCTTGGCGTGGAAGGCAAGCTTGGCGATACGGATATGTAGATCTCCTACCATTGTAACCGACTCTGTGTAACCCTAGCCCTCTCCGGTGTCTATATAAACCGGATGGTTTTAGTCCATAGGACGAAAAAACAATCATACCATAGGCTAGCTTCTAGGGTTTAGCCTCCTTGATCTCGTGGTAGATCTACTCTTGTAATACCCACATCATCAATATCAATCAAGCAGGACGTAGGGTTTTACCTCCATCAAGAGGGCCCGAACCTGGATAAAACATCGTGTCCCTTGTCTCCTGTTACCATCCGCCTAGACGCACAGTTCGGGACCCCCTACCCGAGATCCGCTGGTTTTGACACCGACATTGGTGCTTTCATTGAGAGTTCCTCTGTGTCGTCACCAATAGGCTCGATGGCTCCTTCGATCATCAACGACGCAGTCCAGGGTGAGACTTTTCTCCCCGGACAGATCTTCGTATTTGGTGGCTTTGCACTGCGGGCCAACTCGCTTGGCCATCTGGAGCAGATCGAAAGCTACGCCCCTGGCCGTCAGGTCAGATCCGGAAGTCCGAACTTCACGGCTGACATCCGCGGAGACTTGATTTTCGATGGATTCGAGCCATAGCCGAGCGCGCCGCGCTGTCACGATGGGTATGATTTAGCTCTGCCGCCGGACAGTGCCCTGGAGGCCGCACACGAGTTCGCTCCGACCCTCAATGCGGAGCCGGCTGCGCAGATCGAGGATGGGTGGCTAGACACCGCCTCGGGGGCTGCAACCTCTACGGCGATGGAGCCGAATACCGACCTTGTCCCTTGTGAAGCTCGTGACTCTGAGGTGCCGGACTCCTTGCCGGACTCTGAACCTCCCGCACCCCGTCCAATCGAATCCGATTGGGCGCCGACCATGGAGTTCACTGCTGCGGACATCTTTCAACACTAACCTTTTGGCGACATCCTGAATTCGCTAAAGTATCTCTCGTTATCGGGAGAGCCCTGGCAGGACTGCGGTCAGGACGGTTGGGATGCGGACGACGAAGAAATTCAATTCCCACCCACCACCCACTTAATAGCCACTGTCGACGATTTAACGGACATGCTAGACTTCGACTCCGAAGACATTGACGGTATGGACGACGATGCTAGAGACGACCAAGAACCAGCGCCTACTGGGCACTGGGAAGCCACCTCAACTCACGACGTATACATGGTGGATACACCAAAAGGAAGCGATAACGAGGAACAACGGGACATGGCGAAGGATAATTCCTCCGAAAGACAACCAAAACGGCGACGCAAGCGCCGCCCGAAGTCCCGCCTTGATAACAATGGCACCCATACTGACCCAGTCGTAGAGCAGGGCGAACCAGTGGACGACGAACATGCCACCAAGCAACCAGCCGAACAGGATGAATTGGACGAGCAACCCATTCCCGGCGAAAACAATAGTCCAGATGATCTCACGCCGGACACATCACGGGAGCATAAGAACCTTCACAGAAGGCTCGTCGCCACTGCAAGAAGTTTGAAGAAGCAAAAGCGGAAGCTCAAAACGGCGGAAGACGTACTCAGAATGAGATGGAGCAAAGTACTCAAGACCACAGATAAATACAGCGATAGTCACCAAGCAAAGAGCTACCCGAAGCGCAAGCTGTTGCCCGAATTTGACGAGGAGGCCGTAGAGCCCCCACAGTCAAAAAAGAAAAAGGCCGCCTGGCCGGATAGACAACCAGATAACAGGCTAAGAGCGGCAAGCGGTGCCGCACACAATCCGGCACACGATCCACAAGGATCCTCGCAAAAAGGATGGCCCGGTCAGGTCCATCTATGGGCCAAAAAAGAAGGCTCCAGGAAGCAACACAATCCGCCGAGTGTTCGAAGATAACGGCACACCCAAATACAGGGGCGCCGCACACCCACTATGTTTCACTGATGAGGTACTGGATCATGAATTTCCAGCGGGATTCAAGCCCGTAAACATAGAGGCATATGACGGAACAACAGACCCCGGAGTCTAGATTGAGGATTATATCCTACACATACATATGGCTAGAGGAGACGATCTCCACGCCATAAAATACTTACCCCTCAAGCTCAAAGGGCCAGCTCGGCATTGGCTCAAAAGCCTCCCAGAAAATACCATCGGAAGTTGGGAAGAGCTTGAGGATGTGTTTCGAGCAAATTTTCAGGGAATTTATGTCCGCCCTCCGGATGCAGACGATTTAATTCACATAACTCAACAGCCCGGGGAGTCAGCACGCAAATTCTAGAACAGGTTCCTCACCAAAAAGAACCAAATAGTCGACTGTCCGGACGCCGAAGCCTTAGCAGCCTTTAAACATAACATCCGAGACGAATGGCTCGCCAGACACCTCGGCCAGGAAAAACCAAGAACAATGGCCACGCTAACAAGCCTCATGACCCGCTTTTGCGTGGGGGAAGATAGCTGGCTAGCAAGATGCAGCACCAGCGACCCGAGTACATCCGAGGTCAGGGATGGAAATGGGAAATCATGACGCAGAAAAGATCAGCGCCGGAATAAGGAAAACGGCCCAAACAGCACGGTGGTCAATGCCGGATTCAAAAGCTCTCGGCCGAATAACAAAACACTGCCCCTTAAGGACAACAGTGACGAGCTATCCAACCTAAACAAAATCTTGGATAGGATATGTCAAATCCACAGTACCCCCGGGAGGCCTGCAAACCATACCCACAGAGATTGTTGGGTCTTCAAGCAGTCCAGCCGACTTAACGCCAAACACAAGGGGCTCGACACACCAAGCGAAGACGATGACGAACCCCACAAGCAGCAGGCCGGAAAACAGAAGACTTTCCCACTAGAAGTCAAAACAGTGAACTCACTTCATGTGACAAACAGTGCGGCAACTACTAAAACACGCGCCGCACGATCCACCCAAGCGGAGCCCCGAAATTGGATGTCAAACCCAATTACTTTCGACCATCAGGATTACTCCAGAAGCATTCAAAACGCAGGAGGGACTGCTTTGATATTGGATCCCAGAATCGACAGACTATAATTCACACAAGTCCTAATGGATGGCGGCAGCGATATAAACCTGCTATACCAGGACACCATCCGCAGAATGGGGATAGACCCTACCAAAATTCGCCATAGCAACACTTCCTTCAAAGGAGTGACACCAGGCCTTTATGCCAATTGTACAGGCTCTGTACTACTAAAGGTTGTGTTCGGTTCATCCGACAACTTCCGTCGCGAAAAGCTAATCTTCCATATCGCCCCATTCAAAAGTAGCCATCAAGCACTAGTGGGACGCGAAGCTTTCGCCCGCTTTAACGCGATACCGCATTACGCGTCTCTTACACTCAAAATGCCCGGTCCACGCGGCATAATCTCACTAAAGGGTAACTCCGAGTGTTCCTCGACCACGGAAAACGTGAGACTGCCTTGACAGCCACACACTAATCCAACCTTGCTGATCAAAGCCCCTAAAAATAGGTCATTTAGACCTCGGACACGGTTAGGCGAGTCCGACATATATAAACAAGGGGCTTCCCAGCCGCATACTTCTTTACAAGGGGCTGCACGTATAAACAATGAGAGCCAATAAAGCTCAATTTTATTCATCTTCCAAATCATACTCTGTTTTGAATACATTTTTTGCACGATATTTTTTCCAAACTAAGTTCTTCTTTTTTACAGATGAACCACGTGCTACACCCGTCCAGGATACAGCACAACGGAGACACAAGCGCGGACGTGCAGCAGGGACCCGTTGCAAGGATTCTTTTCAGATTAAGACCCTGCGTAAACCTTTCTTACTGTCTCTTGTTGATACTCATCCCCCGATTTCCTACCATAACCGAGGAGGAGGCTGGCGTTTTGGCATCGGCCGCGTCAGAAGTTCTCGCCTGTACCTGCACACTAGGGGCTTAGGGCATTGTTCCGCCCGTTATCTTAAAGTCCGAATACCTTAGGGAGTGTTCAACGTCTCGAGTTAGGCCTTATATGCATCAGCTCCGAATCATGTCTTTGGTCAAATGTTGGGTTTGCCCGGCTCCTGTGTTTTTCTTCCTTAGGTTCCGCTCCATCGGCTAACGCGGCACCAGGAGAACTACTGCGATTGTGCCCCGGTTCGGCCGGGCGAGCACCTCAGTAGAGAAAGCCGAAAACTGACGGTCATGATATAGCGAGAGACTGGTCAACCACTCGATCGACTACTGGAATGTTTAGAATTCCTCCACTTTGATGAAGGACCGCTTCCCGGTCAGGCACACACGCGCCCCGAGTTCGGAGAGCGCGGTGCCTCTAGGGGCTATATAGTAGCCCCACCATCGAGCTCCTATGGCTAAGTGAAAGTGATAAAGCATTATAGTCCGGTTGCCTAGTTTGCTATGATATCACCTCCTTCAAAGGACCAAGACGTTGGATTAAGTGTGAAAAGGCGCTTTTTTTGCAAACACCCCCGCACCATGTGCGTGGGGGCTGAAGCCAAAGACTGCCATCTTTCAGGTTATAAATACATATACATTAACGGCCGCACAGGAGATATTTCAATACTTGAACGCACAAGTATAAAAAGTCATTACATTATAAATATGATCTCACAAATCATACATGTCATTTGAACATGACATTTTTTGAGCACTGTGACTCTATTAAACGAGCGCCCTGCAGGACTTCCTCAAAATAGTGCTCAGTGGGTAATCGGCTCTCGTCCGAACCCCGGGACGCAACATCGGTGGCATTCATCTCCACCCAGTATGTCTTAACACGGGCAAGAGCCATCCATGCACCCTCTATGCATGCCGACCGCCTCATCGCCTTGATATGCGGCACCGCCCCAAGGAATTGCTGCAATAAGCTAAAATAACTCTTCGGCTTGGGCCTTTCCGGCCATAGATGAGCCACCACATCCGTCATGGCAAGTCCGGACAATCTATTCAGCTCAGCCCACTCAGCCAACCGATCGGTCAACGGAAGTGGACGCTCCGGACTATGGAATTGAGACCAAAAAAGCTCTTCCTCATGATCCTTCTGACTTCGGAAGTGCACAACTGCGTCCGGCGCACTCGCCGCCAAATCCAGATAAGGATCCTCCGCACTCCACAACTGGCCCAACTGAGCATACTTCGGATCCGTGAACTTCCTACGCAACAGAAAGGGCTTTCCAGCCGCAATGTCTCTGGCCTGAGGCAGTTCCTCCTTTATAGCCCGCATTGCAGAACGGGCATCCTTGGCTTCGGAGGTGGCCTTCTTTAGGCCCTCCTGCTCCGCTTGGCGTTCTCTTTCAAGAACCTCATAGCGGTCGGTACCATCTTTTAATTTCACGGCCATTACGGCCATTTCCTCCCTGCTTCGGCAGTGAGCAGCCTTTTCGGCTTTTAACTCCTCCGCTGCCTTCGAGGCAGCCGCGTCACTTTTTCTGGCTTGCTCCTTGGCTCGAGCAAGCTTTGCCGGAAGGTCTTATACAACAGCGGCACAATCTGCATCAAGCATACATGTTGTAAGGAGTGGGCATCAGCTCCCTTACCAGGTGACCGCGGAGAAACCACCTACCTTGTGACTCGTCAAGTCGTTTATTAACTAGTGCGATGTCCGCATCCGCAATGTCGAGTTGCCGCTTCAGCTCGGCAACTCTATCAGTCTGGCTGGCAACCGAACGTTCCGCCACCTGCATAGGAAAGGCGACATTTTATAACTGAGATTATGATCCTCGGCACGCTGTCGCTTTCGACAACATACCGAGTCTCAGGGGCTACTATCTATACAGGGCGCACTCTATGTGCAAAACTGTCAAAAGGTATGTCATTTTTTACGTACCTCAAAACCCGTCAGTAAACTTCCGACGGCCTCATGCAACCCTCTCTCGGTGGATGAGATCCTTTCAATCGCCATACTCATTAATGCGCGGTGATCTTCTGAGAGAGACGCCCTCTCAAACAAACCATGCAGCTCCACCGGCCGTACTCTAGTGGGTGCCGAACTCCCCGGCCCCGCCAGACTCGGGGAGACCCTCCGTGACGACACCTTAGGGTCGTCCGCCCCGCCTGACAGGGCGGCAAATGGAGGCGTTTTGCTCTCCATCATCTCCGGACGAAGGTCCCCCGAGGATGAGCTCTACTGAGAAGGGCTGAGATCCGAACTACAAGTAAAAACTTCGGTTATCCTTAGAAATAAAATAGGAATGCCCCTTATTACAAAACTTCCCTTTTTTCTACTTACGGCTCGCTGGAGGGCTGATTCCTTTGGGGAGACTGTGCAGCCGGGACTCCTCCCGGCCCAGGACCTTCCGGTGCAGATTTCTTTCCCCGCTTCAAGGCTTTGGCCTCCGGTTTTTCGGAAGCGGTCCTCTTCTCCTCCTGGAGGGAGGGATTCTTGATTCCCCCCTTATTGAGAGCCTCCTTAACAGAGGTGGTAGTTTCCCTGTTCCCCCCTTCGCCCTCCTTCGAAGGCGCTACCTCCAACATTTTGATTAACACGGGATCCGGCGTGGTCTCAGGGAGGGGGGCCGGACACCGTATCAATTTTGCTTGTGCTATCCACTCCTGTTCAAGGGATAGCCGGTTAAAAGGCAAATCCATGATAAATAAATGGATGATATGTTCGGACACAGGGCTACTTACTTGAGTATCTGGGCGATTGCAGCTTAGGCCAGCGTCCTCGGTCAAGTCCGGACACATTTCTTGTGATCCGAAGAACAGTTTGTACATCTCCACGGGTTTTGTACCCATGAAGTGTTGGAGAGCTCGTGGTCCCTCCGGATTGAATTCCCACAGGCGGAGGGGGCGATGTTTGCAGGGTAGAAGACGCCGAATCAGCATAACCTGCATCACTACGACCAGATTGATCTCCCTCTCTTGGAGGTCTCGAATCCGGCCCTGCAATAGGGGTACGTCCTTGGACAGCCCCCAGTCAAACCCTTTGTTGACCCATGACGTCAGCCATTCTGGAGGGCCCGAGCGAAAGGCGGGCGGCGGCCTCTGCCTGCTGCCCCTGGGAGCGGTGATATAGAACCACTCCTGTTGCCACAAGCCGAGATCCTCCTAAAAGGAGCCCTCGGGCCATGGAGCATCGACCCTCTTGCTTATAACCGCCCCGCCACACTCTGCCTGACGCCCCTCAATCATCTTCGGCTCCACATTGAAGGTTTTGAGCCATAAATCAAAGTGAGGGGTAGTACGGAGGAAGGCTTCGCAGATGACAATAAATGATGAGATGTGGAGGATGGACTCCAGAGCCAAGTCGTGGAATTCCAGCCCATAGTAAAATAGGAGCCCCCTCACGAAGGGATCCATCGGGAAGCCTAAACCCCGACGGACGTGAGACACGAACATGACACTCTCGCCGGGCTCAGGAGTAGGAATGACTTGCCCTTGGGCAGGCAACCTATGCGAAATCTCGTAGGTTAAGTACCTGGCGTCTCTGAGCTTTAGCACGTCCTCTTCCATGACGGAGGAGGTCATCCACCGGCCCTGTAGGTCGGAGCCGGACATTATCGAAGGTCCGAAGTGCCCGAATCTGGAGCCCTGGGTGTTGGAACTTGGGGCGAGGAGCGGATTCGATTGAGGATTGAAGAAAAGGAATGGGCCTTGGTCTCATTATAAAGAGGGAGAATACCAAGAGCCGTCCCCGTGACCGTTTGGAACTCGCCTTCGATGGAGGGGGCGTGGCAACGGGCGCGGTTGGGTTACCCACGTCCGTATTGATGAGAATCCTGGGATAAGGGGAACACGATCTCTGCTTCGACAAGACGTGCCAAGGAAAATGCTTCGCTAAACGCGCTGAGGTGGTATAATAAAAAAGATTCAAGTAAATGCTTGGTTGTGGTGTGACGTCACGCCACGGAATACGTCAGCAGATTGAACTTGTGTAAATATTATTCTCTCTACGGTGGAATGTGGAATTTATTTTGCAGAGCCGGACACTATCCTGGTGTTCACAATCTTCTATAAATTATTCAGAGAAGGAACCCGCCTTGCAATGCCGAAGACAATATGCGCGCCGGACTCGTCGTCATTGAAGCCTGGTTCAGGGGCTACTGAGGGAGTCCTGGACTAGGGGGTGTCCGGATAGCCAAACTATCATCATCGGCTGGACTCCAAGACTATGAAGATACAAGATTGAAGACTTCGTCCCGTGTCCGGATGGGACTTTCCTTGGCGTGGAAGGCAAGCTTGGTGATACGGATATGTAGATCTCCTACCATTGTAACCGACTCTGTGTAACCCTAGCCCTCTCCGGTGTCTATATAAATCGGATGGTTTTAGTCCATAGGAATAAAAAACAATCATACCATAGGCTAGCTTCTAGGGTTTAGCCT
This sequence comes from Triticum dicoccoides, assembly GCF_002162155.2. Classification (NCBI taxonomy): domain Eukaryota; kingdom Viridiplantae; phylum Streptophyta; class Magnoliopsida; order Poales; family Poaceae; genus Triticum; species Triticum dicoccoides. Next base: position 736,997,300 of record NC_041385.1, read on the forward strand.
CCTTGATCTCATGGTAGATCTACTCTTGTAATACCCACATCATCAATATCAATCAAGCAGGACGTAGGGTTTTACCTCCATCAAGAGGGTCCGAACCTGGGTAAAACATCGTGTCCCTTGTCTCCTGTTACCATTCGCCTAGACACACAGTTCGGGACCCCCTACCCGAGATCCGCCGGTTTTGACACCGACAGTTACCATAGAGTATCTAGATCTAAGATTCTCACACATTTTGCCTTGATGTTGCAGTTTAGCCCCGGCCTTATAATCCTTAATGAGGGAGTACTACATAAGACATTTCTAAAGTGCTCTTATAACATACTTAATAAGAATGTTATCTAAGTTATCATTCATTTGATTCTTTTAACCGGAAAGGCGCAGTAATGCATTAATAGATTTTACCGAGGAACCCGTAATAAACATAACAAACACAACTAAACCCCTGAATTTCACAAGGAGTGAAAGGAAATATGCTCTAGAGGCAATAATAAAGTTATTATTTATTTCCTCATATCATGATAAATGTTTATTATTCATGCTAGAATTGTATTAACCGGAAACATAATACATGTGTGAATACATAGACAAACAAGAGTGTCACTAGTATGCCTCTACTTGACTAGCTCGTTAATCAAAGATGGTTAAGTTTCCTAACCATAGACATGAGTTGTCATTTGATTAACGGGATCACATCATTAGGAGAATGATGTGATTGACTTGACCCATTCCGTTAGCCTAGCACTTGATCGTTTAGTATATTGCTATTGCTTTCTTCATGACTTATACATGTTCCTGTAACTACGAGATTATGCAACTCCCGTTTACCGGAGGAACACTTTGGGTGCTATCAAATGTCACAACGTAACTGAGTGATTATAAAGGAGTACTACAGGTGTCTCCAAAGGTGCATGTTGGGTTGGCGTATTTCGAGATTAGGTTTTGTCACTTCGATTGTCGGAGAGGTATCTCTAGGCCCTCTCGGTAATGCACATCACTATAAGCCTTGCAAGCAATGTAGCAAATGAGTTAGTTACGAAATGATGCATTACGTAACGAGTAAAGAGACTTGCCGGTAACGGAGTTGAACTAGGTATTGGATACCGACGATCGAATCTCGGGCAAGTAACATACCGATGACAAAGGGAACAACGTATGTTGTTATGCGGTTTGACCGATAAAGATCTTCGTAGAATATGTAGGAGCCAATATGAGCATCCAGGTTCCGCTATTGGTTATTGACCAAGAATAGTTCTAGATCATGTCTACATAGTTCTCGAACCCGTAGGGTCCGCATGCTTAAGGTTTCGATGACAGTTATATTATGAGTTTATGCGTTTTGATGTACCGAAGGAGTTCGGAGTCCCGGATGAGATCGGGGACATGACGAGGAGTCTCGAAATGGTCGAGACGTAAAGATCGATATATTGGACGACTATATTCGGACTTCGGAAAGGTTCCAAGTGATTCGGGTATTTTTCGAAGTACCGGAGAGTTACGGGAATTCGCCGGGAAGTATATGAGCCTTATTGGGCCATACGGGAATAGAGGAGAGAGGCCGAAAGGAAGGAGGCGCACAGTCCCCCTCTAGTCCGAATTGGACAAGGGGTGCGGCCCCCTTTTCCTTCCCCCTCTCCCCCTCTTTCCCCCTTCTCCTACTCCAACAAGGCAGGAGGGAGTCCTACTCCCAGTGGGAGTAGGACTCCCCTTGGCGCGCCCCTCCTAGGCCGGCCGCCCCCTCCCCCCTTGCTCCTTTATATACGGGGGCAGGGGGGCACCTCTAGGCACAACAACACAAGTTGATCTATGTGATCGTTCCTTAGCCGTGTGCGGTGCCCCCCCTCCACCATATTCCACCTCGGTCATATCGTCGCGGAGCTTAGGCGAAGCCCTGCGCCGGTAGAACATCATCATCGTCACCATGCCGTCGTGCTGACGGAACTCATCCCCGACACTTTGCTGGATCGGAGTCCGGGGATCGTCATCGAGCTGAACGTGTGCTGAACTCGGAGGTGTCGTACGTTCGGTACTTGGATCGGTCGGATCATGAAGACGTACGACTACATCAACTGCGTTGTCATAACGCTTCCGCTTACGGTCTACGAGGGTACGTGGACACACTCTCCCCTCTCGTTGCTATGCATCACCATGATCCTTGCGTGTGCGTAGGAATTTTTTTGAAATTACTATGTTCCCCAATAGTGGCATCCGAGCCTGGTTTTATGCGTAGATGTCATATGCACGAGTAGAACACAAGTGAGTTGTGGGCGATACAAGTCATACTGCTTACCAGCATGTCATACTTTGGTTCGGCGGTATTGTGAGATGAAGCCCGGACCGACATTACGCGTACGCTTACGCGAGACTGGTTTCACTGTTACGAGCACTCGTGCTTAAAGGTGGCTGGCGGGTGTCTGTCTCTCTCACTTTAGCTGAATCGAGTGTGGCTACGCCCGGTCCTTGCGAAGGTTAAAAAACACTAACTTGACAAACTATTGTTGTCGGGGTTGGGGGCGACATATGCCAAAGGATGGCTTATCATGGTGGGAGCGAGTAGAACGTCGCTGGTGCCTGGAAACGGGATGAGGCGAAGGCATGCACGCCGGCGAATCTTACCCAGCTTCGGGGCTCTCCGGGGAGATAACACCCCTACTGCTACTCTGCGGGGACTCCGCATGATCACTAAGGCGTAGTGACTACAAAGTTGCTCCTAGAGCTGTATTCGGGAGGTAGAAGGAGGCAAGGCTAGCTCTCTTCTTCCTATATGATCTGGTCTAAGGCTAATGGATACGAACCCTTTGCATGGGTGCCCCGGGGGGGTTACATAGGCCTACCCCCCGGGGGTACAATGGTAATCCGGCTGGGCGCGGGTCCCAGCCGTTTGTCTCACAGGCCGCCGTCTTCTCCGCCGACTGCTGGGGCCCGCCGACTTGCGGGCCCCGCCGGCGAGTCCGGTACTGTAGCCGTGATGCTGATGATGTAGGGTTGGTCATGAGGTCATGGCAACAGTGCCGCCGTCTATCGGGCAATCGCTGTCGTTACTTCCCGTCGTGTCTGGTTAATGGCGCGTGGGACCCGTGGGAGAGGCCGACCGACTCTTAGGGAGCCGACTCCCACAGGGCCGCCTTCGGGGCGTATCCGCCGTCTTCCATGCTCTCACTGACAGGCAGGTCCGCCGTCTCTGAGCCGTACAGGTAGGCCATCGTGGCCAAAGTGCGCCGCACACTGTGGCTGAGGTCAGGGATGGCATGGCAACAGTGCCGGGCCACGCCGGAGATCTCCACTGGTACGGCACACTGTAGCCATGCCGGCCCCTCGTAAGCAGGAGGTGGCGGCCACACCGTGGTCGTACCCGCCTGGCATATCGTGACGAAAGTAGAATCGTGGGCCGACTCTCCATAGCCGGCTCCTCCGGAAGTCGCCGGCCATGAGTCGGCTTATCTGGGAGTCGCCATCTGAGACTCGGCTTATCTAGAAGTCGCCATCTGAGACTCGACTTATCTGGGAGTCACCGTCTGGGGACTCGGCTCATCTGGGAGTCACCGTCTGGGACTCGGCTCATCTGGGAGTTACCATCTAAGACTCGGCATTGAGGGGCGCGGCCTGCCCCGATGTCTTGAAAGGCTCTGGGGCTCGGGTTAGCCTACCCGTGGCCCATTACTCCGACAGTAGTCCCCGAAGCTGGTGAGGCTCCAAGAGTGACACGCTATGGGGCCTCAACAGTTTCATTCTTCCGGTGGTGGAATCCGGGCTTTGCTTGTCGTCTTCCTCTGGGCTGACTATTCGAAGTCGAATTCGTAGAGGGCCGTCTTGCTTCTATAAAGAGCTCGAAAGTCGTGGCGGGAGACCAGGCGGCGTGCCTGCTACACTTCCCAGCTGCCGCCCGCCACGGTCCTATCGCGCGGCGCCACGCGGCGGGGACAGTCTGCTTGCCCACGCGCGCGACGGGACGGGCTGTCAGGCGGGGCCCGCCACTACCGCGCCTCGGCACGCGATCGGATCCGCTCCGGCCGCGCGAACGGTTGGGCTTCTCATGTTGTTACTGCGCGCAGTAACTTCGTGGGGTAAATCGTGGGGCGGCGTGGGGCTCTGAGCACAGTTAATCCCACGCCCGTCCCCTCGGCTTCTCAGCCTCCAAGGCTATAAGTAGGAGGGGGGAGTGGAGCGGCAAAACACGCGCGCCCATCTCCCCCGATCCCTGTCTCCTCTTGCCTCCTCTTTCCTTCTTCTTGCCGCCGGCGAGCAGAACCACACCGCACCAACCAGCGATGAGCTCTTCCTCCGCCGCCGCGGCTCCGGCCATGCGTTCCGGTGCGTGGGACGGCTCGGTGGTCGACGATGACCTCATTGAGTTCCTCCGCAAGACGCGCCGCCTCCCCGGTGCACACCTCGTGCGAGCCCGCACCGCACCGGCGAGGGAGATATCGCCGGCGCCGGAGGAGGGCGAGCGGGTCATCTTCCGCTCGCACCTCATGCGCGGCCTGGGACTGCCGCGAGCGGCTTCTTCCGCTCCTTCTTGGAGTTTCACGGCCTCCAGCCGCACCACCTCACCCTGAATACGGTGGTGCTGCTGTCCGCCTTCGCCACTCTGTGCGAAGGTTTCCACGGCGTTCTCCCCACCATCGAGCTGTGGGGAGAATTCTTCTCATCTAAGCTCGGCACGCATGTCGTCGGCGTGCCGGCTCAGTGTGGTGCCTTCATCGTGATGTGGCGATCGACGGTCGACAACCCCTTCCCTTCCATCTCGCTGATCAAGTGGGTGAAGATGTGGTAGCGCTTGTACTTCTATGTGAAGAACCTCGCCCCCGACGATGACTGGGTTAATCTACCGCCTTATGAAGCCGGCGCCCCAGCTGGGAGGCTCCCCAGCTGGTCTCATCGAGTCAAGACGCTGACTCCCGCCGGAGCCGCTGCTGTAGCGCGACTCCGAGTCTTGACGCAGTCGGAGGGCCTCGTCGGGGCCGACTTGCTGGCCGCCTTCGTGGCACGCCGAGTCCTCCCGCTCCAAGGCCGGCCTCACCTGATCTGTCAGATGAGCGGCCACCGAGACCCGAGTCGGATGAGCACCAAGGAGATGCCCCTCGCGGAGGTGGCAAACATGGTGAACCATATCGCGAACTGCGAGTTCGGGGAGGACTGGCAGTTCGTCAAGGAGCCATACTCGCGTGCCAACCCCCCTCAAGTGGTAAGTCACATCTCCTTATTGCTTTGTCTTCTTTGTAGCCGAATCCGACTTCTGATTTTCATTGGTTTCTTCTGAGCTAGAACCCCCTCATGCAGCCTGTAGCCGGTGTCATGAGACTGCCCCGCGAGTTCGTCGCCGACCGCGCGGAGAGCGACGTCGACGGCCCCGACTTGGGGGCGGCGGCGATGGAAGCCGATGCCGAAGGTGGAGGAGGGGGAGCGGGAAGCGGCCTCAGGCTCTCGGCCACCTTCACCGACTGGCCTGAAGACGAGGCCGAAGGGGAAGTCACCCCGCGCCATCAGCTAAGGGTCGGCCCCTCGGGCGCGGGTTCCTCCGCTGGCCTGGCCGGCCAAGGCGGCGCGAAGAGGCGCCACGCCGGGCCGAGTGCGCCCGGCGGCAAGTTGAGGAAGTTCAAGGGGGCGGCCACCGCGACCAAGCGGGAGGAGGCGACCGCGAAGGCCAACCGCTTCCGTAGGGAAGTGAGAAGGCCGCCGCTAGTCTCTGTGTAAGTTTTTTCGCTTTTGTCTTTATTTTTCTTCGGTGAATCTTGTCCGAGTTCTTCTTTTACACTCCTCCCCTTTTTTCTTCAGGGCCCCCTTTCCCTTGAGAGAGTCGTCGTCCCCTCCGTCATGGGGTCGGCTGAGACGTCTGCCAATACTCGGCGGGTCGACCCCGCCGCCGATCTCCGGGAGGCGACGAAGCGAAATGCGCGGAAGAAGCACGACGAGGAGGAGCACGACCTCCTGGAGAGGGCGGAGACCGAGAAGGCGGCTGCCTCCGCCCAGAAGAAGCTGGAGGATGCTGAAGCCGCCCTTGTGGCGAGACGGCGAGCTGAGGAGGCCGCACGTCGCCAATCGGCGTTGCTTGTCGCCCCAGTATCCTCCGCACCGCCGCCTCCGAAATTCATGGGGCAGACTGGGGAAGCCGGCGCCGAGAACCCCGTCGTCGAGAAGGAGAGCGGCGAGGCCTCCATGTCGGACATGCTTGTGCCGCCGCCTCTGCCTCCACCGCCGTCTGGGAGGGCCCACGGCAAACAGCCGGCAGGCCGGCCAGTGCCACCGACTGAGGACAATGTGAGGCTGCTTCTTTAGGTTGCCTCGCCGGAGCGCCGCCGCCTTGAGAAGGCGACTTCGGCGCCGCGGCCCCTGGAGGTCGGTGCCGCCAGCTCGGCCATCCCAGACGCCGAGGCGACAAGCGCCGCGCCCGCTAGGTGGGTGCGCGGAGGCGGCACGGGCCCGCTGAACCAGGCGCTTCTGGATGTCCAAGCAAAGCTGCGAGCCAAAGCGACGCCCTCCAGATCTGCACCAAAGCGCATCTAGCGTCGCGAGCGGTCGTCCGGGTATGTTTTCCTCTTTGATTCTTGTCTTTCTTGCTCTTCTCTGTGGGGGCGCGCTGGCGCACCCACTGGGTGTAGTCCCCGAGTTTCGGGCCGGCTGCTGAGCAGGCGGCTCGGAACTCCCTCTGGCGAGTTCCAAGTACTTATTTTTGTCTGAAATCTTTGTTTGCAGGAGTATCACAACCTCCGCGCCACTACCTTCAACGGCAATGTTGAGCAATTGAGCAAGCGGACTGCTGACTTGACGGAAAGCCGGAGTAAGTTCTTTTTTTTCTCTTCTTCGCGGGGGCGCGCTGGCGCACCCCCGGGCTGTAGTCCCCGAGATTCGGGCCGACTGCTGAGCAGTCGGGCCGGATCTTCCCGGCGATCTTCTTTCTTGATGACTTCCACATCTCCTTCCTTGTTCTTCTTTTTCGCGGGGGCGCGCTGGCGCACCCGCGGGCTGTAGTCCCTGAGATTCAGGCCGACTGCTGAGCAGTCGGGCCGGATCTTCCCCGCGATCTTCTTTGCTGACGACTTATTCGTCTCTTTCTTCCGTTCTTCAGGGGCTAACGCCACTCTCCAGTAGCAGCTGGGTGAAGTTAACACCGCCTTCCGCGCCAAGGGGGAGGAGTGCAGCAAGCTTGCTGCGAAGCGCGATCTACTTGCTGCGCAGCTGGCCGAGCAGAAGGAGCTGCTCAAGAAAACGCAGGACGAGGCCGAGAAGAAGGAGGCTGCTCTTCTGGCCGAGTTCGAGAGTGAGCGCTCCTCCTGGACCGACAAGGAGGCGATGCTGACCTATGGCTTCCATGAGATCGAGGATATCGTCGATACTGAGCCTCTTTCTTTGAGTCTCCGACTATGTGTCAGGCTGACTTTTGATTTTTTGACTTGCTTCTTTTTTGTCTTTGCAGACTTCTTCCCTGGCCACTCGCAGGCAGTCCCTCTGGCCATCGAGCCTGATCGTGAGGCGCGAAGGGCAAGCGGCGAGGTGATTGCCGCCAACGCTCCCCTGACCGTCGATGAGCAGCTTCTGAGCATCGAGGCCCGTCTTCGTCCTGCCCATCGGCTGATGCGTCGGCTTCAGCGTGCCGGCGCCCAGGCAGTTGCCGCCCTATGGCCAGACATGCCGGCTCTGTGCACCGCCAGCCGGACTGCCGACTGGCTGGAGGTCGCAGCCGGCCGTCTTGAGGCCTGGAAGGGTTCCTCGGCCCGGGCTGGAGCGCGCCGGGCCTTGGAATTCGTCAAGGCATGGTATCCGGGGCCTAGACCTGGACCGTCTGGCCGCGTTCCGGTCAGAGGCCCAGGCCGAGCTGGAGTCCGTGGAAGGCGCCCTTGTCGAGCATGCGGCGGCCATCGCCGACTACACGGACACCAGCGTCTTCGTCCCTGAGCGGGCTGAAGGCGGCGAGGAGGTGCCGCCAGAGTGGTTCGGGATGAACCCTGAATATGGCGAGGACTCGGCGGAGGTGATTGACTCCAGCACCGAGGAAGAAGGCGAGGCGGAGGATGAAGGCGAGACGGAGGCGCCAGAGGGCGGAGCGCGCGACCAGCCTCAGCTCGACCGCGCCTCTAGCAACGAGCCACGTCCGACCGGGCCGACTGCCGCTGGCGGCGATCAAGCTGAG